>NC_086382.1:77290723-77890723 GCF_036588685.1 Mytilus trossulus | reverse complement strand
CCGTCTAAAAAAGGAAAATTAACAATAGGAAATGAAAAATCGTCTCTTTTGTCGTGAATTTTAGTGTGAAGTTTCCCGTTTGAAATTGAAATGTCTAAATCTAGAAAAGGACAACTGCTGCTGTTTATGTTAGATTTAGTTAAAGTAAGTTCGTTTGGGTAAATTTCTGAAGTATATTTAGAGAACTCTGGATTATTCAACGAAAAAATATCATCCAGATAACGGTAGGTATTTTTGAATGTATCAACCAAATGTAACAATGATGGGTCTTTATATATATATATATATATAAACGAGTCTAAATTGAAAACTACGTCAAAACCTATGATTGCGTTGGATAAAAACCGCAATTTTTATACGTGTGCATGTCAAACAAATTTCGTTGTAGAAGGGTCTAAAAACAGCACAAACAACATTTTCCAAAAGACCAAAAAAGTGAAAAAGAATATTTAAACAAAACGCAAATTATATATATAGTATCAAAAAGACTTGGTCCAACAAATGACCCCTGTGGAACCCCTGGCTTAACTAAAACGAAACCAGATTTTCACCTTCTAAAACTGTTTTTTTCTCTCGAATATTTACAAAAATTACATCCTGAAATGGAGTGCATGAAATGGAAGCAAGCACTTATCCTGGGTTTTTTTTTTATCGTATCTTCATAATGGTTGATAAAATGAAAGGACAATTACATTAATAATTTATTAGTGTGTCCCCGACATCCTTCGATATTCGATGTGTTGCCGATATCCTTTATCCATTTTTTAAAAAATAAGACGTTTTTGGACCATAATGACGGATATTTGTGAGTAACAAGTATTTTCCCCGAGTACAATAAAGAATTCGGACATGTTCATTTGTTGATAAAGTAGGCGGTTCATGATAATCAAGATGTTTTTATGAAAATGTTTGCCGACATCCTGCATGTTAGACCTAATTCCTAAAACTGGTATCGAAGTGTTTGCAAAATTGAGATAACCAATAATATTGAGCGATGGCTCATTTATTTTCCTACTTTATATAGTCTTTGGTGGTCTTTTTTGTTTTATCATAACCCTCATATAACTGGCATAATAAGTAAAATTCTTACCTTGAAGCGAAAAGATGGTGGTCCAATTTCAATCGCCGACACCCTGCGTGATGACGTAGATTCCCCCTTGTACATGTATTTGCAGTGCTTTTGGAGTGTAGAATTGTGAAAAAATATAATCATGAAAATGCAGAAAAAAACTAGTTTAACTTGCTTATGATTTGTAAATTGTGTTTTTACAGGTTACGAAAAGTTTCTAAAAGACCACTGTAGACAAAGATCATACATGTTCCAGATAAGGTAATGTAAGGATGTTCTATGTTGTTTGCCAAGACGGGCTGTTTATGATTATCCATGGGTTCCCGACCAAATATTGAAGGAACATGATAAGAATCATTATAAGGACTTTGATGAGGTAGTAGGAACAGACACCACAGAGGAGGAAAAACCTTCAGTTACAAACACCAGAGTCACAGCTGTAGCTGAACAAATACAGGTAATTCCTGAAACATGTTTTATAAAATTTTTGTTCTGACTTGCTAAAAGATATTGCCTTAGTAGTGGAAAAAATCTTTAATACATTTACAAATCTATATCATAGTCCTACTGTCAGATGAATTATATTAAGATTATTATACATCTGCTGATAATTATTGTGCATTATATAAATAATTGTATTGTATGTAGCAATTAGTAAATGGGAATAAATGCACATGAGACATTGAGCATTGGTTCAAAAACCTTCTTGTATTTCTACCACAACCTCCACTATCAATTGCTTTTCAAATTGAATGAAATATCAAAGAGACAATCATTTATACAGAAAATCAAGGAATTCATTTTTAAATGTTTCAATTCTCAATATTATATTTTTTTAAACTGTAGGGTATCAGTAATGCTGGACTTGTTTGCCAGAATGTGTGGTTGACAAAAGCATGTTTTGAATGCCCGAAACCCCGATGTATATACTCCAAGTAAAAGCTTACAATGCGGGATCTTCGAGTATTGAATAGATAATTGGAAGAGTTTGACTATAGCTGTGGCTCTGAAATCCTTCCAGATGGTATATAATGATTTTATGATTTAATTTAACTATATAAAGTGTAAAACCCTCTTGGAGATTAATGTAGCATTATAGAAAGGAATTTATTATGAAAAATTTCTCATTTTCATTACGGTATTAAATGCCAAAAAAAAAAAAAAAAAATATATTAAAAGTTACTTTAATATCTTGCTTGTCAGATAAGATTCAGGTGTACATGATTTGAAATACAAATACACACATACAGGGAACATACATTCATACACTTTTAAATAAGAAATAAAAAATGTCAGTCCATACATCGTGTTTAATGTACTTTTCAGATCTGTTGACCATGTACTTTCTGTTTGCCAATAAGTGCCAGGAAGTAGTTTCAGTATATTGTGCAAATATCAAAAAAATAAAAAAGTAAATGCTTATATATTAATATTCTGTTTATTTGTTTGGCTTTTTAACTTTTTTGATTTGAGCGTCACTGATGAGTCTTATGTAGACGAAACGCGCGTCTGGCGTATAAAATTATAATCCTGGTACTTTTGATAACTAATTATACAGGTTTTAACAGCATCCAAGTTTGTGTAAGAATGCAGATGGACTGCAACTCTCCAGTTGAATTTGCATACTATGCACAAAACAACACTGTGTCTGTAGACAAGATTATTTGTTGTTAACAACAACAACAATACTTTATTTTAAGAGGGTTACACAGTTAGCTATATAACCTTCCCTGAGGCCCTCGTAATGAAAAATCAAACAAAACACAAACATATACTAGTACATTGCATACATACATTAGCATAAAAAGTCAAGTGTGATAATAATGTTCAATACAACTTGATAAAATGTGATGAAAAAATAAACATGATGACATGATCAGTTTCTATATTATTTATACAGCTAGGTTGATTTCAATAAATGATCTGTTATTTTGTATTTGAAAGAATTAATATTTGTAATATTTCTTAACGGTATTGGCAAATTATTCCACAAGAATGGTCCAGAATACATAAAAGATTTTTTGAATAATTCTGTTTTTGGTTACTATACTACGGAAGCCCTGGAGTGCCATGCAAAAAAAAAAATTCAACTTGTGCGCACAAGTTACCAACTTGCGCGCACAAGTTACAAACTTGCGCGCACAAGTTACTATCTTGTGCGCACAAGTTACACAACTTGTGCGCACGAGTTACACAACTTGTGCGCACGAGTTACTATCTTGTGCGCACAAGTTACACAACTTGCGCGCACAAGTTACTATCTTGTGCGCACAAGTTACACAACTTGTGCGCACGAGTTACACAACTTGTGCGCACGAGTTACTATCTTGTGCGCACAAGTTACACAACTTGCGCGCACAAGTTACTATCTTGTGCGCACAAGTTACACAACTTGTGCGCACGAGTTATATCTTGTGCACACGAGTTATTTAATATGTGCGCACGATTATTTGAGCCCTTATTGACATGCGCGTGATTTGTACATTGCGGATTTCTTGCTTGGATGAAGTTTATGAAGAAAGGTTAGTTTAATGATATTTAATCAATGTGACATAATGCATGGATGTTAAATGTCTGCATTTGTGAACACAATCTATGTAGCCACCGTTAGGAGCCGCGGTCTGAGACTTATACTTTTCAACAACCATACTAATTCATGCTTTTTTCGTTATTGGAGATAAAAATGTTTTAAGAACGGTCAAATCATAAACCACAACCTTATTAACCCGAATAATCCAGTCGTTATATTACGATCACTACGACCACTCCATTACCTCTGAGCACAATGATCATAAGGGTGCGTTGTTATTATTCAAGTTACAACCTTATTACAAATTCAACAATTATGGGCTTAAGCTGACAAAATAACATTTTCCAAGTATTTGGTCCAATCGCATTCTTGTCGATTTCACATTGACAAAAAAAAAACTAATGCATTAGAGAAATAATGACCCGGGAAAAGTGAGCATAAACTGAATGTCCGAAACGTATTTGGTATGTATAATACTTCTAAAATCATTTCAGGTTATGAGAGTTTACCTCTTACTCTAACCTCAAAAATCATATTTAATCTATGTTTAAACTGTTAAAACGGGTACATATAAAATAAGAGTGGAAATCGAAACCAAAACAAACAAAACGCAACGAAACAAAAAGAAAGGGAAAATGAAGAAACGAAATACAACCGAAATCAAAACTATAGATTAAAATTTTAACCCAATAGCACTTTAAGAATCCAACCCTTTAGTTTTATGCAATCATTCAATTGTGTGGTGTCCTTGATAGTTTTCATTGTTACAACTACGTTAAAACAGTAGGCTGTATATTTAAGGAAATATCCCTATTATCTCTTATTTGATGGTCTCTAAATTGATGATTGCAAATGCATTTACACTTTTCTACAAAACTGTGTGGATGTGCAGTACGTGTAACGTACAATATAACATTTGATATTCAAGAATACTTTTTACGGACTTTGTCTTTGATCCTATCGGCTATCCTTATATGGGTAAATTTGAAGCGTGAGAAAAAAGTTCATGTCTTTGAAGTTTTCTAAAATGTATTCAGCACCAGGTGTTGCACGAGCCTCAGCCGGGTATACATGTATATAAAAGAGATATTATTGTTCAAATGTTATAACTCAAAATAGAGCCAACTGAGAAGGAAAAGGTAATGTACGTACATTTTAGAATTATTTGACGGTGTTTTACACATTTTGATGTTGCGTTATTTCCAGTTTCAGTAGCAAACAAGCTGATATTTGAATGGCTAAATAAATAGAAGATTTTAGTAGTCCGGGTCAATATATATAAATTAACCTAGAATACTTTATAAGTATATTGTTCAAGAAAAGTATGATAAAATCATAATTCATAAATATCGACAAATAATAACAGTGCAAAACTTTACCTTTATATACCTTATATACTTATTTTATAAATGCATTTAATTTAAAACCGATTATCCCAATTTTAACCAACTTGACTCTAACTCTTAACTTAAAACAATTATAGATCCCAAGTATAAATTTTTTTATGTCCCATTTATGGACATTATGTTTTCTTGTCTCTGTGCCCGTCTGTTCGTTCATCTGTCTGTCCGTTCGTCCGTCTGTCCCGCTTCAGGTTAAAGTTTTTGGTCGAGGTAGTTTTTGATGAAGTTGAAGTCCAATCAACTTGAAACTTAGTAAACATGTTCCCTATGATACGATCTTAATAATTTTAATTTCAATGCCAAATTAGAGATTTCCCCCCATTTTCAGGGTCCACTGAACAAAGAAAATGATAGTGCGGATGGGACATCCGTGTACTGGGGACACATTCTTGTTTTCTATATAAAGAAAAATAATGGAATTGCGAACATAAGGTCCACATTGGTCAATTATCTATTGTCTATATAATTATATCTTGGGGAATACCCCGTTATTCTGATACCCCAGTAGTCCGACACCCCAATAGTTAGACACCTTATTGGCCCGACACCCCACAAGTCCGAAACCCCTTTATCACGAATGTGACCTACCGATTTCGACTATTTACCCCTATTTGTAGCATTTTTACTTTTGTGTCTGTTTGTTTTGTTTACGCCTCATTATCAATATTATAATATTTGACTATTGATTATGTACCTAGCCTAGCTGCTTAATAGATCTAGGTAGCAGCTAGGCTAGATACACGTTCATCAGTCAAAAATCTACGTAGTCCTATGTAGCTGTTACGATATTGCACGGCACGCAACCCCGTTAAAAACATGCGGCAGTTTAAAAGGTGTTTCGTTCGAACTAGTTAGTGTCTAGAATCGATAACGAAACAATAAGCGACGACGAGCTTGAACACGGTTGTCGTCCCTTAATTTTCGTTATCCTCGAAAATATTTTCCTTGGTGTGGACAGTGTTACTTACCAATTTATTTCATACCCTTTCACAATTCATTTCTTCACCCCTTCAACATACAATTGTCCATATTGTGAGTTAGATCTGATGAGGTTTTGGATAATTTTGATATAATTTGTCTAAATTTTCTAATTGTCTAAAAGAAATGCACCACGGAATAACTTCTGTTCTCGGGCCATATATAAGGTAGACCCTCTTGCAAAATGGATTACTGTTTTAAAATGGTTCTTTAATATTCTCTTCAAATGTGCAGGTTGATTTCGATTTAATATGCATTTCTTATGTTTCAAAATTGGTATCCGAAATATTTATTTTAAAATATTTATGAACAAAGAATGTACTTGCGTAGAAATTCGATATCAATAAGATTCCCCACCATTTAAGATGAGGGGCAGCTGTTTTAGGTCCGTGATTTTGTTAAATTTTTCGAACCATTTGTTATTATTGAAATTAAAAGAACGGTGAGTAATTTGGATCAAGATTTAGATTTAAAAAAAAACAGTTCTATGGAAACTGGTTAGTAAATTACTAATTGATTATCGTTAGCTTTCACTTCTATAAAATTGGGTAAAACAGACTTCTTTGAGTTTCCTTTCCGAAGTAGGGAGCTTCATTGCTGACAGGTGAACAACAATACTTCAATTATAAATTTATTTTTTTATGTTATTTCAGATGTCTGAACCTGACCTTTATGACTTCATGAGAAGTCGCAATATTAAAGATGATATTATAAGAACATTGATAGAGGAAAAGGTAAACTTATTCATCAAAATGATTTTTTATTTAGTCCTTACATTTTATGCCTGATGGAGAGTTGTCTCATTGGAAATCATACAACATTTGCATCAATAGAGGGCATAACATCCTGATTTTATGTTTGTTTAATCTTAATTTTAGAGACATTTCGCTTTTGTTATACATCGACATATCTCTTTTTTAGTTCAGTTTTAAAAGTCCATCAACGACAAACATATTTGGGATACCTTTGATTGTCTATGTCAATTTCTAACACAAGACGATTTTTGTCTCGCTTGTGTTGAAAGTCTATTATTCGAGACACCAGGACTACTAAACAGTGATGGTGTAAACTATTTTTATAAATCTTTTTTTTCCCCATGGTGCCTCACATTGTAGGATGGTGAGATCGAATTACCGTCTGCTATATGTCCATTCACGGTCTTTGATTTAATTTCATTGTTCATAGTTAAATGCTAAGTTTTTTTGTGTTTTGGTCTGTTTATCATTTACTTAATCTTTAAGCTAGCAATAGGTGAGCTATACTTTTGATATATGGGATTATTGAATGATGTACCTGTTTGTCTGGAAGGTATCATATCTTCCTCATTTTTATGGTTCATTGTTCAATGTTAAGTTTATGTGTTATGGTTTGTTTTTTCAGTACTTTAAGGAGAAGTTCAACTATGAACATATCTGTCTGGCAGATATCAACCTTGGCCTCATTTTCATGGTTCATTGGTCAATGTTAAATTATTGGTTTCGGTTTGTTTTTCAGTTACCAATTAAAGTAATAGGTGGGCTATATTTGGTGTATGGAATAGTTGTAGGGTGTACACTTGGCCTCATTGTCATGGATCTTTACAAATTACAAACGTAACGGTTAATGTAATACTTATTTAAGAAATTTGCACGAGAACTGTATGTTTTAATGCAGTGTCTGTGCGTACCAGCATGCAGGTACTAATAGTCAGATTGCCGTTCGTAGGCTAAACTGGACCCCTGTTGTGTTCACTTATCGCTACACTGACAACAGGTATGGCCTAAATCCCGTGGTCACAATTCTGACCACGGGATTTGATAATTCGACGAGACTAGTGCATCATGTGCTATGTTTATTATGTGTTATATAGTCTGGGGTCCTGGCTAATCTTGTCAGTATACGACGCGCAGCTAGATTGGGCCGGATCCCAGGCAAGAAACAAGAAATTATCACATTTATAACCCTACTGAGATGTTAAGGGAATAAAAGATACCGGTTCAGTTTTTCAAGAACATGTTAACATGCTTGTTGGTCATTTATCTGCACCACCACCATGGGGATACCAGATACTTATTTATTTTGCGGCATCACAGTAATAACATTTCACGGAGGTCAATTTCCTATCATTATAATTGGTCAATTTTATTAGCGAATCGATGAATTTTTAAAACTCGTCCAATTAATGCCAATGTGACAATGGCACACCAACCTGTTCCTTCGGTGCAAAGCTATAGATGGAACGGCGGACCAGTTTATTCGTAGGCTACGCGTACCCACATCCGGTTATATAATAAAAATGCTATCGGATCGGAAATAAAACGTGAAATATGATTAAATTTATACGGAATTTGTCGTAATTAGAGAATAGATTACAACTAATCATATATATATATATATATATACAACTCGTCTAAACATCAACCCAACAATGTTAGATCTGAAAATTTGCGAAATCTGTAAATTTGCTTTCGCAAATTTTTGGTTCTTCCCTCGCCGGGATTCGAACCCATGCTACTGTGATATCGTGACACCAAATCGCCTGCACTGCAGCCGTCCCGCTAGACCACACGACCACCTGGGCTCTCAATAAAAGAGCTTTCGGTGGCCATATGTTACCTTTCCACGTCAGTTTTAATCTAGCGGCGTACTACAGTACATGATATATAAGGCATGAAGATGTTATTGTTACAGATCAGCTAAATTATCTATAGTAAAGGATCCTACAAATTAATGTAAGATACAGTCACAGAAAATAATTATATTCATAAGTACGTCTGCGTCAGTGACAACCCTACAACAGATGTATCCATCGGATCGCCATCAATGATGGTGATACATGGCTGTGTACATAATGTATATACAACTCGTCTAAACATCAACCCAACAATGTTAGATCTGTAAATTTGCTTTCGCAAATTTTTGGTTCTTCCCTCGCCGGGATTCGAACCCATGCTACTGTGATATCGTGACACCAAATCGCCTGCACTGCAGCCGTCCCGCTAGACCACACGACCACCTGGGCTCTCAATAAAAGAGCTTTCGGTGGCCATATGTTACCTTTCCACGTCAGTTTTAATCTAGCGGCGTACTACAGTACATGATATATAAGGCATGAAGATGTTATTGTTACAGATCAGCTAAATTATCTATAGTAAAGGATCCTACAAATTAATGTAAGATAAGATACAGTCACAGAAAATAATTATATTCATAAGTACGTCTGCGTCAGTGACAACCCTACAACAGATGTATCCATCGGATCGCCATCAATGATGGTGATACATGGCTGTGTACATAATGTATATACAACTCGTCTAAACATCAACCCAACAATGTTAGATCTGTAAATTTGCTTTCGCAAATTTTTGGTTCTTCCCTCGTCGGGATTCGAACCCATGCTACTGTGATATCGTGACACCAAATCGCCTGCACTGCAGCCGTCCCGCTAGACCACACGACCACCTGGGCTCTCAAAAAAAAAGAGCTTTCGGTGGGCATGTGTTACCTTTCCACGTCAGTTTTAATCTAGCGGCGTACTACAGTACATGATATATAAGGCATGAAGATGTTATTGTTACAGATCAGCTAAATTATCTATAGTAGAGGATCCTACAAATTAATGTAAGATACAATCACAGAAAATAATTATATTCATAAGTACGTCTGAGTCAGTGACAACCCTACAACAGATGTATCCATCGGATATATATATAGGTACGTGAACAGTTTTTTCTCAGTTAATAAAAATTCTTTAAATGGAAGAGTGTGATATACATGTGGGGAAGACATTTCGTAGTTAGTTTTGAACAAAAACTATCAGTCGATTAATTTTATACAATTATATATAAAAAAAAAACCTCGGGAGTCAATTGCAGTTGCAGAGAAGAGAAGAACGGGAAAATAAATAAATAAAAAGGATTTAAAGTTTAACAGATTTAAATTGTAATGTGTATCAAATGTCAGAAAACCTCAGTTCACGATAAGGACTCTTTGTCCTGTGATTGTTGTTAGGACTGGCAACACTTGAAATGTGCAGGGTTCGGAAAAATGTGCCAAAACAATCCTATTGGATATGATGGTAAAATTTGTTCCAAATCTTAATTAGTTACATGAATCTTTTAAAATTGGTTTATTTTGACACTATTACTTGCTTCTTTAATTCTTATATAGACATCCAAGCTTTAATTTTAGTAGTATAAGATATTTCAAAATTTCAGTTTCTGTTTTACATTTTACTAAAATCTCATATGGGTATTTTTAAAATTCAGATATATATAATTCTTTAAATTCTTTTCATTTACAGGGACTGTACAGTTTCATTTACCATCAGTGTGCATTTAATTTGCAATGTATTATTACCTGATAAATACAATTTGAATTATATTTTTCATACTCTTCACTCGTTCTACACGAAATCGATAATCGAAATCCACATATCATCGATAATTTCCGTTTATATTTCACGTTTCATTCCCGATCCGATAGCATTTTATTATAAAAACGGATGTTGGTACGCGTAGCCTACGATCGACTTTTTGACTATTCGAAAAAACCGACCGTACCCGCATGCGGATACGCGCAGACACTGCCATGTTTTAAACTTGATTATAAACCATCAATTTTGCATACCAATATTTTTATGCTCTTTGTCCATTTCAGATAGATTCCCAAACTATCATTCACATGTCAGAAGAGGAATTGACAAAGTTTGTGCCGCTGTATGGGGATCGCAAAGCAATAATAGCGTTTAGCAGGGACAGAAAAGACACGTCTTGTGAAAAGAAAAAGAAGACAAAGACGTCGTTAATGAAAAAACTTCGGGCAAAAGTGAATGCAATAAAGGGAGGGGCCTCTTATAGTAGTGGAGATGAGGATGAGGATGAAAAAGAGGTACGTAGTTCTTTGAGTAAGAAACTGAAAGGCAACAAGAACGCAGAAAAAAAGAAACGTCTTGTGGATCTAAGCTGTTTCCATAATGACGGTGATGCATATCATCAGATACGAGGAAACAAGGGCGGTGGCCCTAAGTCGTTTGACATGGAAAAATTTGATACGATGGGACAAGTATTAGACCTTGCCAAACAGCTGTATTTTCCAAATGGACACAACGCAGTGAGAGGTAAAATCACGGAATATGAGATAAAATTAACTGACACATATTTTCAAAACATCGACTTACAGTCTACCGTGGAGTCCTGTTATAATCGTTTAAAGATGAGACAATTGAGGTTCAACTTCTGCACAGAAGGCACTACTAGTACAATTGAGAGTGACGAGTTGCCACCTTTATCAATTCCAAAGAATAGGAATGCAACTGCTCAGAGTGGAGTTATTGAAGTAATGGAAATTATTGACTTGCCTCCAACCTGTTTAAGCAAACCTGAAAAATCAAATGACATTTTTGTCACTAATGATTTTTATAATGCAGAACTTCCGGATATCCAAACAAACTTTGATATTGCTGATTTTTCGTTCGACGGTGATATTGCATTTGGTCCTAATGTACGGGCAAGCAATGTAAGCTTAGACTCGACATTACCATTAGAGAGTGGAAGTGGTGATACTTTGGACAGACCATTAGAATTTGGAAATGCTGGTACAGTGGAGAGAAACATTATTCGTATACATAGGGCTTCAGCTTTAATGGATATGATAATTCATTTTAAAGATCCAAACATCATGACTGTAGACATTGATGCCATCATGGTATTAGACAATGGTAAGGAAGAAGCCGGAGAAGGAGATGGTGTTTTCAGAGATTGTATAACCCAGTTTTGGGATGAATTCTATGAACAATGCACAGAGGGTCGTATTTTCAAGGTACCTGTACTTAGGCATGATTTCCAAAAGGAGGAATGGAAAGCTGTTAGTAGAATAATAAGAAAGGGGTTTGAAGTCAGTGGTTACTGGCCCATTTCAATTATGCCTGCTATATTCGAAGAGTGCATTCATGGAAGCATTGAATCAAGTCTGATTGAATTGTTTTCAGATTACTTACCTGAAATGGAAAGTCAGATTGTTAAAAAAGCTATTTCCAATTTCAATGATGTGGATCAAGATGACTTCCTTGAATTCCTTGATAGTCATTCTTGTAGAAAATTGGTGAATTCTGAAAATGTCCTGCCAATTATTGGAGAGTTGGCACATAAAGAGTTGATTCAACAACCACGCTACGTGATCGAATGTTTCCGTTCAGAATTACGACAGTTACAAGTCACTCCAGGCAAACTACAACAAATTTATCAAGAAATGAAACCAACATCTAAGGAAATTTTGAAATCCTTGAGTGTACCGGAAAACATGAAAGAAGCGGAAAGGCTATGTGCAGGCTTTTTAAAAAGATATATCAAAGATCTAGATGGAGAAAAACAAAAGGCTTTCTTGAGGTTCTGCACAGGTTCAGATGTCCTGCTGGGAATGAAAATAACGATTGAGTTTTTTGAATCTAAAGGGTTCACACGGTCACCAATAGCTCATACATGTGGGCGAGTATTACAAATTCCATCAACTTATGACACATATCCTTCTTTTAGGTCTGAGTTCAATTATCTGTTGAACAGTAAGGTTTGGGTAATGGACATAGTTTAGAGTTCATATAGTGTAATAGTGCTGGCATTCCAGGATGTTCCGATGAAAATGGACATTAACTCAATGTATGAGTACAGTTCTAAATGATTCAAGTATTCTTTGTTTAATAATTCATGTTTAAAGGAGGTTGTGTAATGATTTTGTGTAATGATTTTATGTCGTGAGTTCGGCAGAGGGAGTTTTTTTCAAGTTTTTTTTTTTAAGTGTTCACAGTGTTGAACAGAAAAGCATTTCAGATTTATGTGAACAATTTGTTCTGTGTTTGTTTATGTCCATTACCCAAACCTTACTGTTCAACAGTTTTGAGAGAAACACAAGCTGCATTAAAGTTTTGCCATAAAGGCAAGCCACTTGATTTTATTGTATTATTGTCAATATTGTTATGTTAAAATGATTTCAGTCAAATAGCAGTAGGTATTACTTTTTATTTACCTTGTCATTAACTATTTTGTTGTTTTATTTCAATTACAAGTTTCAGTGAATCTATTTCATTTAATTGTTAATTCCTCTTGCCATTAACGATTTTTTTCTCACTTTCTTCGGTCTTTGTTTCCCATTATTTTGATTCATGCGTAATCCTAAACATTTTTGAAGATCTTTTCTTACGCTTTAAGATTGATTTGGATCAAACTTGTAAATAATTATCCTCAGTTTATAATAGAAGAAAAGTATAATATACATAGTTATATCACAATATTGTATTGTTATCAGGCAAAAAATAGATAAATTTTCATCGATAAAATGATTTCCTTCTTATGCCTTTTCAGACCTGATTGGCGACCATTACTGAAATAAAATGTTCATCAGAATACACCATGTATCGTAAAAATTGATAGGAGCTATTTAATTCAGGTCTTCGATTGAAATTTTGCTTAGATCAAATGTTTTAAAAGATGTTATTCGATAGTGGACATGACTTTGATACTTTATTGAAAAACATAGAATATAAAAAAGAAGATGGGGTATGATTGCCAATGAGACAACTATCCACAAAAGACCAAAATGACACAAACATTAACAACTTCAGGTCACCATACGGCCTTCAACAATGAGCAAAGCCCATACCGCATAGTCAGCTATAAAAGGCCCCGATAAGATCATGTAAAACAATTCAAACGAGAAAGACTAAAGTTAGTGTTCATTTAGTGTATTTAAGAGCTTCCAAATGAGATAAAAATAAATCTCTCCTTAATTAAGAAGAATTCCTAGCGTAAAGCTTCCTAGCTTAAAACGTATAGTGATATACCTGTATCAACTTGATGAAGTTGCAAAGTTGTGATGCACAATTAACTGGTTACTATCAGAAGATTGGAAGTTATACAAACCCTATCGCTTTTTTATGTTGGTTTAGACAAAGCTTCTTTATGTTGGTTTAGACAGAGATTGTCATTGTTTACATGTATGGTAGAATAAATATATGTCTCTCGTTTAGGGGTACGAAGGGGGACCTTCTTCTGTCATAGGTTTCCTCCTCCTTCTTTCCAATAATTGACCTTTTACAATTAACACTGGTTAGAGGCAACCTAAATTCGACCCATTTCTTCTTTTTATTTTAAGCTTATTTGCGTAGTGCTGTCCTTTGTTTGGTGTCTTGCTTTATTGTTACCAGTTGTGTTTTTGTCCCCGGTTTACTTTTGACACTTTGGTTTTCGCGTACTTCTTTACAATATCTGTTACAAGAAAATCTTTGGTATCGAGCCTTTCAATTTATCAGACAACAAAGACGCATTGCTTCATTTTTAGAAACGACATCAACTGGTACAGTGAAACCTTGTTAAACCGAATCCTGTATAACCGAAAACCTGTATTAACCAAACATGCTCTTAAGCTCTATCGTATCAAATTGTATGCGTTAAGAACCTGACATCAACCAAAACCGAACCACATATTAAGTCCCGAAGAGGTTCTTTTTAAACAGGTTTCACTGTTCTAAGAATTATGTATTTACAGCACAACACAGAAAGGGTTAAACAGATTACCCCTTTGGAAAGGGCACCTGGCCTAAAAGGTCCAGAGAGCTTTGCTATCACTTCAGTATGTGTCGTCGTCCGTTGTTACCGTTTCTGAGATATCTGCAAGTTTAATAGGTACTTCTAGTAATGTGGCATTGCTGTGTAATAAAAGTTGCATTACTTCTAGTTTGAAGACTATGTTGAGGCCCTGCTCCTAGGGCATGATCCAGCGACTTTGAATGAACTACATTTTGCAAGTTACTTTTTCTGCTAACAGTAAAGGTAAAGGTAATATGTTTGGCTAGCTGAACCGTGAAGTCATTATGTTAGATATATCATCCTTCTTTCTGAGTAGTCTAGTCCTACAGACGGATAAATTGGTTTTTTGTCGGACTAGTCGTTTAAGTAAACTTAACTTAATGATGACTTAACGGTTCAGCTAGCAATCAAGCTAACCAAATACAAGTATATAACTTACACACTCGAATGTTTTGCTGTTAGTTAGTTTGATAGAAACTACTAAGATTTGCTATCAAGTTACAACATCACGGTTTGTACATCTCAATTTTTTTAACAGTTTGAGGCTCGAGATTATAGTCTAGTGACTTTGAATTAATAAGCAATAATCCTGTTCATCAGATTGGTGTTTTTTTTTCGAAACATATATCAGTGTCAACAATTTATCTTTAACGTCGAGCTAGAGCTGATGACCAAATATACAATAATTCCAGGCAGAAGTTTAACGGAAGGAGAAGGTGAATGTAATATAGCCACATATTGAGGAAAAAACTACAAAATTACGTTTAATGGTCTGGCAATTAATGATTAATCCTCAAAATCAATCACAACCTTCGGTTTCTTTTTAATATGGAACCTTGTATAATATCATAAAAATGCATAGACTAATACAAAAGTTATTGCCCGGATACCAGAAATTCCTTTTTGTTGACCCCTATTACCTAAACTGTTTGGACCATAACCCCCGAATACAGTCCCATCTGGTTAGTATTGCCGAACTGATGGTACAAATTAATACAAATCCATACACTTATATATACTCAAGTTTGACTACATTACATTCGCCTTCTCCGTCCGCTGCCCCGCAAATATTACCGTCACACTTTTCCATGAAACTTCTGTATGAAATTACTATAGGTCATGGGGATTTTCACATTCAACCTTTTATAGTAATATTCTTTACAAAGCACAAAAATGTCGGCATTAACCTTAAAAGCTATCAAAACCTGTAAACAAGACTTTTTCTATTTTTCTATAGTACAGTTACGATACTGTTGTCGGGTAATTATGGATGGTATATTTTGGCTTTGCTATTCTTTCACTTATAGGGTCTTTGCATTGGAAATAAACAGTTATGTTCTTAAGCCAGCTTTTGACCTGCTACGGGTTGTGTTCTTCTTAAATATTTTATGATGGTATGATACTAAACAAAAAAAAGGGAAGAATTGAGCTTGATATTCATTTGGTGAAAACATAATCTTTCAATCATTTTAATTGAGGTCTAGAGCTGGCATGTCAGTAACTGCTAGTAGTCATTTATGTATAATTGTTATTTTGTTTTCTGCTCTTTGGCCAGGTTATTGTCTCTTTGTCAGATTCCCCATTTCCATTCTCAGTTTTATCAAGATATAGCCTGGGAATCCAAATGAATTCGGACGACTATGACGACATGGTCGTTACATTAAGTCAATTAATGACTTAAATTGTAAATTCATCCCTTATTGGAGTAATTGTCATTAACAGATGCTGTTTACCGAATGTTGCGGTTTTTTGGGGGCAAAAACTGTGATGATTGTAATCATAAAACGGCATGTCGCATAGTAAGAGTATTACTAGTAATTCTATTCTTTAATACTTTGAGCAAATGATGCTCATCAGTACAATGTGCTTTAGGTATCATATATCACAGCATCACTGATGAAAGATATACACACCTAAAATTACGGGTCTTATCTTAATAAAAAAAATACTATTCCGGCTTCTTGTAATTTCAATTGACAAATATCACGAAGATGTCTAAACAATACTTAATTCAGGAAATGAGAAAAAAAATCGAAAGCTTGTAGTCAATTTCATATTATAATACTGTTGATTTTGGAATTTGGTAAAACTTTAATACATTCTTTTCGGTGTCGGGTACGTCATGTGATGTGGTATATAATCTTAATCCGTGTCACCAGATGACCCCATTTTTTTTCATGTTCTATGCTATTGCATGGAACGTTGCCTCATTGACGCATGCCAAATAATCCGATTGTCTGTTCATGCTAAAACATTTTTCAAGTTGTAATTGTTTAATGTAGAGAGATTTATTTTAGTAAATTTATAAATAAATATAATATTAATAAAACCAATATTGAATTATAAATTTTGTTTTATTATATCCCTCATTTGTAAATAAAGTGTGGCTCTGTCATAGGGATCTCTTGTTTTTGTCCAGCTGTTTTCCTCCATTAATATGTCAGCCAGGTCCAAAATGTCATTGTCACAGTCTGAATCGTCGAAGTCACACTCCTCGGCACAAGCATTTAGTTCGACATTGTCCAAAGGTAGTGAATAATCCTCGGTGCCTTTCAAGAAAGGTGCCTGGTATAAGACCATTGGACGCCCGTTTATGTCGCAATGCTTCGATTTGCGAATTCGGTGTGCATTCCATGTTTCAACGACATTTTCAAGCTCTTTCTGAAATAGAAATAACTTGATAAAAGTGGTGTTAAAATGCATTCTCTTCGATTAAAATCTAATTTGTTTAATGAAGACACGTGCAGTTAATAGAGACACATCTGGATGTAACTTGATGAAAAAGAAATAAATTACAGAAATAGCAATTGCGGATTTTATGATCGCCAAAAAATGTGTGGTCGTTTTGGTAGTACTTTGAGGCGTTTTTTTCTACATGGCACCGTGAAGTAACTGTATTTCTTCTTCACGGACCTACCTGAAATTATATCAGAATGCATTTATTTTGTTTGTATGACGATTTTGGGATTAATGAAATTAGTGGGATTATTTTCTAATAAGTAGATGTGTATGTTGTTATGACGCGTCATGCGCTTCTTGAAAAATTCCAATGTCATCTAAGATTACAATCATTGAGTTCCTTAACTTGTTTGCACACAAGTTACCCACAGTCAGACGCCAAAGACTGTCTTATAGATAGGTGTTTTTTTCTGGCATGGAACCTTTTTTTCATGAAATTTACGTTTGCCTTTTTTTCTATTCATTTCACAATAACTTTTAAGCAAGTAGATTTAAGCTCGCGCTATATCTTTTTTTGCGAGATAAAAAGGGGATTGGGGTAAATTAGAACAATGCTGTTTATAATTTGAGAACTTATAGTTAAAGTCAGATTTAGATGGGATTATTTTTTGCGATAAGAATCCTTATGAAATTCCTGTTTAAATTTCATTTAACCGTTCTAACATAGCTTTTTTTTGTTTGTTTCAGAGATAAAAGGGTCAAAAGATAATTACAAGGGCCAGTGGTTGCAAATTTTTGGAAGAAAACATTGCCAGTTTAAGTCTTTATGTCTTTACGACTTTTTTTTATATAAAATGTCTCTTTCAAGTACGTTTTTATACTGAAACATATAACATGTTAAACGTTTATCAAATTAAGCGTTTGGAATAGTTCTTCGTTGTTTCGTTTTGATTTAAGATGATATTTATATATCATATTCTATCTTACTCTGATAATATCCATGAAAAAATATTGTATCAGACTTTTATCGATGAAGTCGCCTGTGAAGTAGCCGTCTTGCTTCATCTGTTCAAAGAATTCCATCCAAAATTGTACACATTCTTTTCTAAGTATTCCCCACCAGCTCTCTATACGTTGATTGTGTTGACTTGTTCCATAGAGAAAAGCTGTTCTGCTTCCGGGACCATTCCTCCTTAAGAATGACTGCATTTCAGCAATATAACTGTTTTCGGTTCCCATGTCTGATCGTATTGAATGTGGTACCCTTTCTAAAGAAGTCAAAGCTTCTACATAAAATCCCGCTACAATTCGTGGGTTATTATTGCTTCTACCAACACGTAACCAAATTATAAACCTTGAAAACCCATCTATACATCCGTTGACACAAATTCCATACGGTTTTAACTTATCATATGAGTCAAGGTGCCATATGTAGTTGGGACCCTTGGATCTATAGTGCCTTCTTTTTAGTTTGCGCTTAACTCTCGCAGCAACGCCAGAAGGATCCAATATGCCTAATAGGATTCTTACCATCTCCTTTTGGACAATAAAACCATTCTGTAAGCATCTCGAATGCATCCAACGGTATCCATGGAGACAACCAGATGACTTTAGTTGTTCGAAGATAAACATAGCAACTTGGAAAATATCCGAAAAATTCTTTCGTCTGTACAATCCATACGAAGCTAAGCGTCTTTTCAAAGTTCTCATAGATAAAATAACATTATGTCTTTGAGCCAACAAACCAATAATTTCTTCATATTGCAAACCTAGGCTAAAGTAGGTTGAAATAATGATAGCTAAATCATTTGTGGTCATGATTATTTGATCTGACACCTGTAATAAAGTAAGCTGTTTAAAATGTGACTACTTCAATTCAAAGATTTGTAAACTAGTATTACTATCGAGCATCGTGGGTCGAATGTTAATCCTAAATGAGTATAATTGATCACAGTGACTAATGACTGGCGATAAGTATCGCTAAAGAAACGAAACTTTGATGTGTCGTCATAGTAATAATCTATTTGTTACGGGTGTGGACCCCCCTTTTTAAAATGTCTGAATCCGCCCCTAGGATAAAATTTGGTATCAATGCCAGACGGCCGTTTCGTCTAAATTGTGGCTAGTTTATACAGCCATAACTAACATGACTAAGGCCATAAACATAGTATTGACTAGTTTTGGTACTCGATGAACATCGTTTCAATATCCTCTCAGTGACGTCGATGGTAATAAGATATACCGCCTATCTAATACACCAAAATGTTAAATGTTTATATGTATCAAGTTAAGCAGCAAATAAGGAACGGTGTAATATGATACCCGTAGCCCATTCACGACACAATAATTTACACGACAGAAATAACATAACTTGAGTGTCAGTGCATTAAAACAAACTAAGTGTACCCCGGGGGGCCCTCTTACGAACAAATAACCCGTTTACATTGGAATTCATAAAAAAGGAATAAGAATTATAAGTTTCTTATTGAATAGTAACTTCGTTTTACACACTGTTCCTAATTACTTTTCTCTGAATTAATACAGTCAGTAAAATTCTACCTATGTTAAAAATTACCTTAATTTATAGAATGTTTGTCCGGCAGGATCGCCTTCCATAAAGCATAGTGTGCCCATGCTATAAACACGTGTAACTATTGATTACAATATACTAACTACGAGTTACTAACTTGTGCGCGCAAGTTACTATCTTGTGCGCACAAGTTGGTAACTCGTGCGCACAAGTTGTGTAACTCGTGCGCACAAGTTGTGTAACTTGTGCGCACAAGATAGTAACTTGCGCGCACAAGTTAGTAACTCGTGCGCGCAAGTTTGTAACTCGTGCGCGCAAGTTATGTAACTTGTGCGCACAAGATAGTAACTCGTGCGCGCAAGTTGTGTAACTCGTGCGCACAAGATAGTAACTTGTGCGCGCAAGTTGGTAACTTGTGCGCACAAGTTGAATTTTTTTTTTTGCATGGCACTCCAGGGCTTCCGTACTATACAGCTCCTCAAGTCCAGAAAGACAAAGAACTGTTGAAGAAGTACAGGGTTGTACTTCCTATCTGTATGCCTTGTAAAGCAAGTGGGAAGGATTTTTTGAAAAGAAACCCTATAAAATAATGTCAACAATATGTTTAGTATTATTGTCAAAATATTTGGCTTTTTCTGACATTGGTTTAAATACTTTACTATATTAGTTTTAAATAAAAAATGCTGATTGCATTATAAAGGATAAATATCAACTTTTGAAATATTAAACTAGACAAGGTTTTTATTGTTAGTTAGTTCATATAAATGACTTTTGAATTAGAAGCATGAATCTTTTGATTTACAAAGTGTTCCTTCGTTGTCAGAATTTGATGCAAGGCATTGCTACAGTATATTCTAGTCAAATATTGAAATTATATTGATTTCACTGATCTATATGTCTCAGTTTGATATTTTAGTGCAGTTTCATGTTATTTAAAAATTATTTGTACATGTATGTGAATAAAAAATACTTAAGATTTATCATATTTTTGGTTTCATTTTCCACAGGACTTGAAAAATCATTCTGTATATAATTTCAGTCTACCAAGAATAATTTAGAAAGATTATGTCAGATATTAAACAATATATTATTGAAAAATCGAAAAATATATGAAGTTGAAATAAGTTAATCTTGTGCTGCCTTTCTCTTTTCTTTCAATTTTATCCAGTGCAGAATGATTGTTCCAGTCCTCTGTTTGTTCTGCAGCACTACTTTTAAACCATTGTTTTGACGTCAGCCTATTCATTTGCCGTGGATTCTTTTTCTAGAATCAACGCTTTCCAAATCCGTTGCTGAAATGGACTCACCATTTTATATTCTTTTGTTTCCTTTTTGTGCCTAATTACATTAAGGTTGAATTGGCCAATTTACTGATTTTTGTTCAGTAATGGAATTATTTTAAGAACTTACCTTTAATTTTTGTAATTTCTATATGCCCCCACTGGGAGTGGAACCCGTCCATGAATTCTCCCAAGTGTCACTAACATCATCATATCGACGAAACCTCTCGGCTACATATTGGTAAAGATTTACTTGTCTAATTTATATATAAAAATGAATATTTGATAAACATCGGTACAACGGACACACAGACATTGTACCTTTATATATACAATAATAGGCAATCGTATAGTATGAGTTGGTAGCCGCGAGGTTTCATGGTTATATTCAATGAATTAGAACTTGTCGGCTTAGGTTCGAGTCCTGGTACTTTTTTGTTTTTGTCCCTCTTCTCTAAGTTTTCCTCTTTTGTTTCTTGTTTTTTAAGTTATTGTGGATATTTTGTTTAATAAAATCGAGTTTGGTCGTTTATTATCGGATCATTGTTAGCTAATCCACATGTTTGAAACGAAAATGTTCACATTATAGATGTCCATTTTTGTTTTATAAATCAACATGGTATGATTTATCTGTTTATTCGCAAATTATTATGCTAGAAAATCTTGATGTGCCTAGAATAAGACATCTTGTTAAAAATTACAGACACCTATATATAGTTTTTGTCAAGTTGTTGTCCCCGGCTTTGACACATTCCCCATTTTCATTCTCAATTTTATTAGAAATAAGATCAATAATTTCGCTTTTTGTCAGAACATATAATGTTCAGATGCGTGATAAATGAAAATCTTTAAGGGCAGACGTGTTGTGTAAAACATGTATTTGTATTGTTTTAACCATTGAATTGTTATATATAATTTATTGTAATGCATCGTTTGTTACGATAACATGGTAATTTCAACTCACTTACAATACCTTCTAATTGAGAATACGCTTTAATTTTGAAAAGACATTATCACAATAGTTTAAGTTATAGATACAATAGATAAGAGTTGATTCATGAAAAACAAACCATTCGCCCTGCGGGCTCATGGTTTCTTTTTCAAGAATCAACGCTTATCCATTGTATCTATATCACAGAACCCCCAGTTTATGTGTGCTCAGAGGGACTGGTTATTGATCCATGTGCCATTTTGCACTTAGTCAGACACCCAAAATGCAGATATGTTTAAGACTAACAAGCATTCTACAGTGGTAGGTTGATGAACATAGGGTGCATATACTACAGTGTGTATTAAAAATGTGCATACTTAGAATTTTATAAATGCAGATGATCTAAGGATATATTATTGAAGATACCAAACAAAGCACACAGAAAAAATGCAGTACAAACAAAAATGATATCATGCAGGGTTTGTATCGGAAAATTAAAATAAAATATTTTACCTACCTACCTACCCATGAAATAAATTGTACCATGCCAAATTATTTTTTTGGCAAAATAAAATAAAATAATTTACCTACCTACTTACCCTGTCCCAAAAACTAGGGTCGGAAAAGGGCAAACAAACAATATTTTAATTTAGGACTAAACCAGAAATGCATCACGGCCACAAGAATTAGAAATAGCACGGCCACACACGTAAGATTGTCAGACTCTACCAGCAGGGAATCGTTGGCCGCACACATGACCCACAGTCCTGAGACGGCTGATCGCCATTACAACATGATTAACCAGAGGAACAACGCAATGATGGTGACCAATTTAATACCTAAGGTTATGGTTCAGATGAAAATTGCTAACATTGTCGCACTTCCGGACGACACTGCCACTAACAGTACTTGTGAATTTCAAATAGCTCATACAGCTCCACCCAAAGAGATTAGTAACAGCATACATTGGCCCGTCAATACAGAGATTGAAAAGAAAGAAACACCAATGGTTAAGATAAATGAGGAAGACTTCGAGATAGACGAAAAAGATAAAGAGATTGATTTAGAAGCTACTACGTTTGATGGAGAAGAAGATTCACAGAAGGATGATGAGGATTACCGAGAGGTTAACAATGACATCATAGATTCACAAAAAGGAGACCACACGCAGGAGTATTGAGCCGGAGGAGGCCAAAATACTGCTGGAAATTTGTAATGACAAAATCTAAAAGAGGACCGTCAATTTGGTCAGCATTCTAACATCAATGAAAGAGGACGATCGAGGAGGCCAGTTGTTAGATGAGCTCAAAAAGAAACTTGGTAAAACCTATCGGAAGAAGATTGTAGATCGCGTACGTTGGGAGCTCAGAAGACAACAGAAAGAACAGAGAGCACCGATATAAAGTGACTTCCTTAGCACTTGAATATGTCCTAATCATGTATTTTATTTGAGCTGATGATTTACAACCGTGTGTGTGTGTGTGTTTGGGTGTTAGTATGTATGTGTGTGTTTGGGTGTTAGTATGTATGTGTGCGAGTATGTTTGTGTGCATATACATGTATGTATATGTGTAAGTGAGTGTGTGTGTGCATATTTTTGTGTGCATATAAAAGTATGTATATGTGGTTATCAAAATTATCAATTTAAGGGCACCAAACCCCCTCCCCCCAAAAAAAAATTGTGGCATACATGTTCAAAATGCGACTTCTCCACTATTGGGTCTACCCGGTATACAGAGTCACTTTTTCTGACGATCCTAAACTATGATATATTCTTTATTGGGGCTAGATATTTGGTTAATTTAGATAATAAATTTATATTTGGCAGGCAGGTGGGAAATAACATTATAAAGCATCGTAATAAGTTTTGTACCAATCCGATCTCTCATTTTTTTTATTATTTGTACTGATTCAAAGTTAAGCAATTGACTAAAAAGTTAGGCTTAACGTTAAATTTGCTAACAAGTGTACTGGTCACTACCAAGGTCTGATGTTTTGAAAACGGATTGTAAAACTAGGATTTTCTGTGACAGGGTTCAATCTAGTGGCATTTTTTACAACTAGTTCAATGTTTAAACCCAAATTTAAGCTAATCTAGGTGTAACTTCAAACATAAAGAAGTCTTACAATTTTTCAATTAACGCCTGCCACTATATATGGATCGATATATCTGCTTTTTAAAATTTCAAAACGGGTTTTGGATTAAAAATAACGCAATATATAGTGAAATGCCGAGTGTAACACTGACCATACCCTTAGCAAAAACTAAAGTTTTTTTGTTTTTTTTAATATTTTCTATCAATCAATTTAATCAAGTGATCTATTTGATCTTATGTAAATTTCTCATTCTAATGTTTAGTTGTACTTTACCTTTTCAGAAAGTCCAATGCTGTGGGCATCCAAAATATGTTTAAGATCAATCAAAACATCAAGCATATTGTGTCAGCGTTGAATTTAAAATGCCTACCCTGTTCGCCAAAAAGACCTCCTTTTTGGCTAATGTGGAGATTACTTCAAACATGTTGTAGTCTTACAATTTTAAGAAAAACGCCTATCACTGTATATGGATAAGAAGATCTGCTCTCTAGAATTTCAAAACGGGTTTCGGATTGAAACAAACGCAAGATAAAGTGAAATACCGAGTACAAACCTAAACCTACCCTACCCTACTATTTAACTTATTGTAGCCAATCACCGCACAACCCAATGTTGACCCTTTTTAGGGTTTAAATGAAACCTCTTTACAATTTTCATATACTTATGAATTTTGAAAAGCAGACCTTTGGATTCATATTTTATTGTTCAAAATAAAAGGACTAGAAAAGTATCAAAGGTACATTCTTGAATATACAACTCTGTATGTGTGTTTTATTTTATTGTATAGTTGGGAACCGTTATGGTAAAATGTTGTTGAGTTGGGGTATTTAACTTAAAGGTTTCAACAGATTAGCCATTTGCTTCCTGAACGCCAAAGAGTCATCATCAAAAAGGGTTGCCATTACTTTTGTTCATAACTTTTTTATTTCTGAATCGATTTTAATAACTAATACGGCAAACAAATCGCGTTTATTGACTTCTATTTTTGATAGATAAAACAATGTTGAAAATAGTATATTTTAGGGGTAAGAAATGTGTATTTTAGAATTATATGTTAGTCCTTGGAGTTCAACAATTATGACGTTACACATTTTTACTAAATGGTCGTATGCAAACCCATATACACATATGAGTACATTAAATCTGTAACATCATTTTCTTATGTTAAAATATAATAGATTGATTTTTTTTCCCTTATTTGATATTTTGATTTAGTTTGATTTCATTAAGTTTGATGATTTTCCGTTTATTTCAGTATGTCTCATCAATATGGTTTCTTCAGTTTTTGTTCACACTTTGAATTCACTGAAGCATTAGAATATTGCCAGCAAAACAATTTGGATTGTACAGACTTTGCGCTACACGGATCGGACTACATAGCAGTTTTCAACGCTCATGATTTTTTCATTCTTCAAAATTTTTGTCACAAAGAAGCGTTTGAGTACACATCTTTTGTTACTTACATTTTTTTATTTTAGTTACATTTTTATTTCGTTCATAGAGATTTCGAACTTTTTTTTTTGGACGGTAATTATATAATAAGTATCTTTGTCATGCATGTTCTCTTTAATCATGTTTGTTATGTTGAGTCCAGAATTAGAATGTGGTTAAGATTTCAACATGTTGATTCTCAATGTACCGAAATGCTTGATATGTTTCTTTATAAGTTATCATTTTACCGAGACCTCATTGCATTTGATGTTTGACGAATTGTAGTTTGTGTATGTTAAATAGACAAATACAAAGGAAACATACAATGATGATTAACTTCTTAAACGTTACAGATATACGAGATGGGCAGTAGTGAGTTTAAAGACTGATACCGGGACAGACAAAGAAGATAACTTGAAAGATACAGACGACACTGTAAGTAGATTAAGCACGAAATGGACGTTAAGCGACAATCAATCAACCAACTAGTACATCTTACTTGGTACAGAAAATTTTCCAATATAATTTTGAGTTTAAAGTTAAAAATATTAGCAAATTTGTCATCTATCAAAACGTGTAAGAAAAGAAACTATATACAACATGTATCTTGAAGCCATATACCGCCACGGTAATTGGATACATAATAACGGTGGGCGGTCACTAGTTACCTCCGCTGAAATGTGACCAAATACCGCTATCTTGTAGCCATATACCGCCAAGGTATTTAAATACATTAAAGCGGTGATTGACTACTTTACAGTGGTAAATGGCAACATAATTGTTTTACACTTTGTTGTCTTACAGATGTCGAGGATGATGGTGTCATTGGCCCGTCACCCCAAAAGAGAACATTGAAGGTTGCTTTGTTTGGAAAGAGGATTCTGCGTGGTGATTGGGATACAGCACAGACCAAGCCAAGAAGAGACGTAAAACTAGGGTAAGGGTTAAGGTAGCCAACAAAACAAGAGAAAAAAACAAACGGTCTAATGATAGAGAAAAAGAAGAAGAGACAAAAAACACAACACAGATAGCCAACAAAATGGGACAAACAACAAGACGTCGCAGAATAAGGAAAAGAGTTCAATGTACTGAATGTGGGGTGAATCAGAGATATATTTGGAGACACATGAAAGATCAGCACTCGAAAAACATTCCATAGCAAAAAAAGAACAATGTAGTGGTGACTGGAAAGGGATACATTACCCTCATTTGTCCCGCTAGAAAAAAAACGGGAGAATGAAATGCGGGAAAGTTAAGAAAAGACTGGGAGACCACTTGGTCAGATACCATCACATACCAAGGGGATCTACTAGATATACCAATTTGATGGCTAAGGCGGAGCCCGTAATAATGAGGGAAGAGATTTCGTTTAGCACTGAAGATGAGAGTTCAGCAAGCAAAGTCGATGACGTGAGAAACACA
Organism: Mytilus trossulus; assembly: GCF_036588685.1. Taxonomy (NCBI): domain Eukaryota; kingdom Metazoa; phylum Mollusca; class Bivalvia; order Mytilida; family Mytilidae; genus Mytilus; species Mytilus trossulus. Next base: position 77,863,815 of record NC_086382.1, on the reverse strand, counting down.
CCAGTGGTGATTTCGTCAAGTGACGAGGAACAGTAAAAGAGGAATGTGTAAAACTAGAGAGTAATCATGTAGTAGTAATTTTGTCCAGTGAAGAGGATATTGATGAGGCTCAAAGAAAAGACCAAGTTGTTACTATACTATACTATACTTTACCATACTATACTTCACTATACTATACTATACTCCAGAACTAAATCTAACTACATATACATCGACACCTTACATTGTTTATCAAATACTGCATTAAAAACTCTCATTTGACGAAACTTCATTTCAGTTGACTGTTTGGTAACTCCAGAACTTTCAAAACATTTAATTAGGGAAAATTTGTAAGCGATAAAAATCGCAATGTCACAATAGCCCCTTTGGTAATATAAGGGTAACATTTAATTGCAAGCAATATCAATAACTGTATATTGGATGCAGAAAATGCAATCCTTCTTGGTTGTATGCTACTTATATCGTTACGTAAATACAGGTTGCACTTACTTTGATAAAATAATTATTACATATGTTCTCTTTTGCAGTCTATGTCCAAGATGGTCAATGCGGAGTGACAGAAGTTTGACAAGTCCATTGACAAGGACTTGCCGATGTTAGTTAACATCCAGTTTGAACTGCAAGCTGGCTGTGACTACCATTTAAGAAGCTGGAGCCGACCGCCAGACCCAGACTGCCCTGGCCAAGCACATGGCTCACAAGCCTGAGACGGCGGACCAATTCTACGACAAGAGTCGTAGAACCAGTGAAAAGTAGGTTAGCACCATAAATCAAGGTGCTAACACTTCTGAATACGGTGCTTACAAAAATGGCTACTTTTTGGCGTTGATTTGGATACATTTTTACGGTAATTTGACAACCGTTGTCAAATTACCGCTAAATCACGGCATCAATTTTTAACGTTGATTTGGCTACAGGGCTACATCTTGGCTACACCGGCCTACATCTTCAACGGTATTTGGCTACATCTTGGCTACTTGTGTCCAAAATTAACTCCTCCAGTGTCAAAAGAATTACCGCTTGGAACTCACTCTTCGGGTTCATGTTTTTTTGCACGTTTCTAACGAAAAGAAACCGTTTTAGACCCACTTTAAAAAAAACAGAAAAAATGTCGACGACCATGTTCATAGACTTGTATTTTTTTATGCCTTTAGATTTGTGTATGGTTTTCACCTATTTTTTAGTTTGGTGTGAGTTCTTTCAAATTCATATTCAGCTGGGTCTGTATGTTTCTCCTGGTTAGTTGATATTGCGTTGAAAAATGGCCATAAACCTATCAGGTAGTCATTTTATTATCAATTTAACTCTTCAAATAAGAAACAATTTAACGTTTTCCTAAAACAGGAAACATCGTAATTCTATTATGACGTCATTTGACACCCGTCAATCATCTTTATGCCCAGGCTGAAGTTAGAGAAATCCTGATTCTGCTTCGACGTCAATTGACATCGTAGACACCTGTCAATCATCATTGTGTTCAGCGTCATTTTCCTACAGACGCTGGTTGTAAATTTACACTGAATTTATATTCTGAAGAGGCGTCTGCTGAAGTTTTTGTTTTGAAGTTTCAACTATTGAGTGATTTAGATGCTGTACTTGGCTCTATACAGCACATCCAAATACCTAACAGAGATGCGATGATTTTGATTATTACTTTTCACTTGGCTGTACGCGAGGCCATACAATTTGCAGAGATAACCCACATTAAGATGGATGTTTCTATAAAATAAAAACATATAAGTGTTGAGTATATATGTTAGTAGAGTTTGTTTTGAAAGTTCTGGAGTTACCAAACAGTCAACTGAAATGAAGTTTCGTCAAATGAGAGATTTTAATGCAGTATTTGATAAACAATTGAAGGTGTCGATGTATATGTAGTTAGATTTAGTTCCGGAGTATAGTATAGTATAGTGAAGTATAGTATGGTAAAATCATATTACACTTAATTAACATTTTATCCGAGGAATAGATAATCGTACCCGTATTCGCCACCACTGTCTGTTATTTTTAAGTCCTGACTAATCTTCAACTTTGAACATGTTTTCGCTTGATAACTATTTTGATCTCAACGTCACTGACGACTCTTATGTAGACGAAACACGCGTTTGGCGTATTGAATTATAAATCAGGTAGCTCGGATAACTATTGATTGCAGTGTATAGGGTTATTACAAACAATAACAACATAACAAACATACAGTACAATTGATCTAGCTATTGTACAAATCCCTTGTAATAGGGATAGTGCTGTTATTTGTTGTACGCATTAAAGATATATTCATTATATGTTGGTTTTGTTCTCAATTAATTCATAAAAATGTTTCATATTTTTCAGAATCCAACCAGAGAGTGTGAAGGCCTACCTGCACAGCCTGGCTCACTTCCTAACATTTATTTTAGGCTCCGGCAAGTGGCTGAGATATGTCAACTATTCGCCTATACAGATGCTGACAGTGGTCAACAAATTAAAAAACATGGCAAAGTCCATAAAAGAGGAGATTAACAAAAGGCTAGTGGAAAGGTACAATTCTACAATCTATATCTTAAGAGTGTTAAGAGAATTACTCAATCACCCATTTTTACCTGACCCTTCACCATTATAACTGGTAGGAAAACGATAGAAATTACATTAAAAATTTATAGAAAGTCACTTGCTAGAACATGTTTCCACACCAAATGTCTTTTATCTATTATTATTTAAAACCACTGGGTTATTATATTGTTGCTGGATGTTTCGTTGATTTCTTATACAAATTATAATACCTTTAAATTGCCGGAAGTAATAACACCAATCACACGTCACTCGTAGAAACACACGTCTGGTGTATAAAAACATCTGTTTGGTCATTTGGATTAGAAGTCGCGTCATCTTCAAATGTTATATTACTCACAAATAACGGCATAAAGATAAGCTTAAGACATTTTTTTGCTTTCTTTCAGACGGGCAGCCGGAGAACTCGATTTGACGATAGAGGCATGGATGGTGGGCTCCGTCTTGAGCAAAGACCGCCATCTATTCCTCCACAACATGTTGGAGGAGGCAAGGAGTCGGCCACTGAACACCGCCAAACAGCTAGAGGTGCGTAATTGTCTAATGACCCTGCTCATCTTGACCAACACGAAGCAAGCAGGGGACATTACGCACCTCACCAAAGACCATATGGTGGAGGCGAAATCTGTCAAGGGCGAGGACGTGGAATTATTGGTGAGTAAATATAGATTATCATAATAAATTAACCAGTCTCAAGTCATATTGAAAGTAACATTACATGCGTACATTTTTTAGTTTCTTTTGGTAATGAAGACAATAGCCATCAATATTGTGGCAATTATTAGTAAACAATTGATAATCTGTTCAAGTGTCATTTAAAGAAATTGATACGAAACAGTAATCGCCACTAGGAGAATAACACTTAATCTGTTTATGTTTGGCGTCTGTCCCATGTCAAGAGTTCACTTTGAACATACAATACATATATATTATAAAAATATATAACACAAATACCCATAATTTTCGGCTATTACGTAAAGATTTTTTATAGGCTAAAGGAACACCATGAACAATCTGTCTGTGTAACTGAATTGGAACACCACAGCTTTCGCGCATCGTCATTGTCATATTTATAAAGCAAACAGTATAAAAACCAGTGTTCAATAGTGATGGAGTTGTATAGGTTGAAACGATATAGGATATGATTAATGTGTTAATGATACCGGTAAATAGGAGTCATGCAGGCATGTATATTTAAGGGTTCACTAGTGATGGTGTCGGTAGGTTCGTATGATATAGGTTAGGAATATTGTGTTATAGGTTTCATAACGAGTGAGAATTAGATATCGCTTGATATCAACTCGAGTTATTTAATTTCAATATAATAATAAACGAGCCTGTGGCGAGTTTGTTATTACTATTTAAATTAAATAAAGAGAGTTGATATCAAACGATATCTAATTCTCCCGAGTTGTGAAACCCATTTCTTTTATGGTAAACATGCTTTTTGTGCTTAATAAAAAAAATCCGCGAAACGTCGACCCAGTCGCTTGAACATAACTGCATTGTGACGTCAGATGTCCTGTTCGTCGTCAATCTTCAACACAAGACTTTTTTAAACATTTTGTACGCTTCAGAATGTAATAATATTTGAATAAGAATATATAATAAGGTGAAAAGTGTGCGTATTTTCTATATTATTGAAGAAATCGCTTATCTCCGTTGCAATGGAGGAAATGTACATCATTGTGACCTTTAACTGTCAACAATGACCTAAAGAATAGCCAATGAAAATGCCGCAATATCGTTTCAGGAGGTTTCGTTGGCCAATCAAATTAACGCATTTTTCGTATCACTTTTTCGTATCACACTCCGAACAGTGTGATACGAGAATTATCTATTCATGCGAGAAATAGATAACAGGCCCAAACCATAAGAGAATTAATGATACCACTATATAGGAGTCATGCAGGTCTATTTTAGTGCTCAATAGTGATGTTATTCGGTAGATTAAAACGATGTAGACCATGATTAATGTTAATCATACCAGTAATTAAGAGTTATGCATGTCTATTTTAGGGTTCAATAGTGATGGTATTCTGTAGGGTTCAAACGATGTCGGTGATGATTAATATGTTAATGATACCAGTAAATAGCATTCATGCATGTATGTTTTACTATTAAATCGTAAATGAGGATTTCCATGCAACAATATATGGATAGTATAACTTACTGTGTCTCCTGTCCTCTGCTTGATGTGAACAGCTCTTTTGAGGGGCCCTGTGGGGTCGCCGGTCTCAGTGGCTCGTCCACCACCTCAACCACATCCTCATCCACAGGCACATCACTGCCTGTGGGAAACTTCAGCGGAGTTTGGATTAATAAAAGTATAAATTACAATGATATGTAGTTGGACAAAACAAAAACAAATATTTATACGCAACAATATGTAAATCAAAGATACGATGTGTCTCATATGGCAACACTCCTTTCTGGAGATGTTTGTATTCATTTAGTGACAATGTTTTTTTTAGTTTCCATTGGTTCATGTTTGTTATATTTACATACCATACTTCTTTGGGATTCCCACCACGGAAACACTTTTTAAAACGGCTAATATGCCCCGAGTAAAATCTGGGTCGGTGTCATGGTGTCGTCGTAGGATTTTTAATCGGTGAATGCCTCACATTAGTTCAAACTTTCGCAAAAGAGTCTGACCAACGCATACGGCCGATCAAGAGACTGAAAGGACTGCTCCAAGGGTATTGCCGCATGCCCGGGTAAGGACGGTTAGCCACCTATGTATATTGGGAAGCCACGGGATGGGTGTCAGAGTGAGGGGTCGTCTGAACAGACGGTATGCAAGTTAAGAGTATCTACTTTGAATGGTCAATCTGATCGTCGAACGTTTATCAACAATGAGCGCAAACGATTGCCACGGCTCAAAGCTACAAGACGTTGGGAATTGGGGCTTCGAAATATCTGAGATTGTCCTCATTATCTTTTTGTGTTAGTACTAGATCTACACGACTACAGGACTATGGGGTCTTAAAGTTAACGAACTGGTATGCAGAACAAATTTTTATCAAAAGTCATTTTACCACAATACCTTCGTTTAAATCAATCAAAACCATGTTTTAAGACATATCTTTTTCAAAATATTAATAAAATACCTTTGAATTTTCAGTTAGGCTGAAGAAGAGAACAGATCTGTTAAGAATAAAAAATTATCTTATCGAAAACGCATTGTGTTCCTGTGGTCAAGTAGAAACTTTAAAAATATAATCAAATTCGAAGGGATACTTTTGGGACGGTTTCTTGTTCTCATCTGAAGATTATCTTATAAGGGACAGTTTAAGGGCTGACGAGAACACTATGCAAATATTTCATAAAGTTTCAGAATACATAAATAAAACAAAATGTTTTGAAAATTGATTTTGATATATACATAATTACGATGTAAAATCTGGTGGATTGGTAGGCGTAATTGACTTTAATCGGACATGTGTGTTGGTTCCAGTAACTATGTTGTGTACGTTTTATATATCTATTCAATTTATTATATGCTACCTTCATCTGAAAAAAAACCAGATGGCACGTAATATTGTTTGTTCAATAGATGTCATTCTTTTAAGGAGATAAATTTATAAAAGTTTTCCCAAACTTGTTTCCGACTCCGATATTTAAACTTTATGTAACATTGTAAAATTTTCGCTTGTAATTTTTCATTAATAAATACTGTTTGCAATTGTAATGGTTCTTTGTAAAAAAGTATAATTGTAAATGTTGTGATTGTAGTCCCTGTTCGGTCCTCTGTCATTACATACTCAAAATGCCATAGATTTGCAAAAGTACAACATAACGACGGGATGTAAGAGTACAGAACCTCATACGGGATGTATAAGTACAGAAACACGTCATAAATGGAACAAAGAAACTTTAAAAGGCATTTAGACAAAGCACACGGCAAAAGATGAAAAGTGAAAGACCAGAAACAAACAAGTTTTACAATAGCACAATAACTAGATCTATAAGGACCGCCACGTGCATTCAAGAAAATCACAAATGTCTTTGTTTGGTTTTTAAATGATCATGGCATTATGCCTGTACCAAGTCAAGTTGTTATCCATTCGTTTGATGAGTTCATGAGTTTTTTATTTTGCCATTTGATTTTGGATTTTCTGTTTTAAATTTTCCTCGGCGTTCAGTATACTTTTTTATGTTACTTTGTAACAATTTTTTTTGTTTTTTGAAATACTATTCAAGAAATAGAAATATTCAAGAGGCTTTTCTACCTCAGGCATTGATTTCCTTAGCTGTATTGGCAAAACTTTTAAGAATTTTGGTCCTCAATGCTCTTCGTACTTTATTTAGCCTTTTCAACTTTTTAGGATTCGAGCGTTACTGACGAGTCTTTTGTAAACGAAACGCGCGTCTGGCGTATATACTAAATTTAGTCCTGGTATCTATGATGAGTTTATTAGTTGTTGCAATGTAATCATAATATTGAATTTACCGTGCGAGGGAATATTCGTGACTGGTTATGAGTATAATAACGAATGTATTCAATAAGCAGGACTTATTACCCATCAAGAAGTAAACATTTTCAATACATAAACTTACCTAAAATAAGAAAGTATCGAATATCACTATAATATACTAGAACGTTTAGCGCTATCATTTACATATCGGAAGGCGTGCTTTGAACTAAACATTTCACAAGATGTTCACTTATAAATAAATGATTTATTGAGAAAGTTAAGTTGCAACTCTGACGTCGTTCTGTTGTTTTAAGATCATATTTCCTAATAGATTGATAAGACTGTTGGTGTGATAATATCCAGTGGCAAATATGTCATGCATTTTCCGGACGAGAGCATGCATTTTAACGGTCTAGTCAAAGATACCAATCTGGGATGACGATCGGGGAAATTCAGACTGCCACAGAAAATAAGATTTTACTATTTAGCAACTGGCTAGCTACGGACTCATCAAAGAGTTGTTGAAAGTATTCTTTAAATTGATTTAAACACGAGGCATCGGATTTAACGTCCTCATTTTGTCAACGTTTTACTTCTGATGAGAAGACAACTAGTCATACTTCTATTGCCTTAGAGGCACATATCTCAGATTAACGGGTGGATGTATTAACCGTTACACTGAACATAGCCAGTACCCAGTATTAAGTAGTATTGACAAATAATTAAGCGACAAACTTCATCAGGGTCGTGCATTGCCTGTATTCTGGTAAATGTCTGCATGAAGTTAATACAAACACAATACAACAGACAGCCTCCATATAACTAAGGAATATTAAAGTTTCCAAGTTACAAGTTCTTGCTATGCAATAGTATTCATCGCGGCAGCTTCTAACTTTTAACTTTGGTCTTATGGTAAGTGATCCATGCCACGTGTTGTAGTTTATACTTTTACCTGCATTTTTCCTACCAATCAAATTAGATAGATATAGGAAGATGTGGTGTGAGTGCCAATGAGACAACTCTCCATCCAAATAACAATTTAAAAATTAAACCATTATAGGTTAAAGTACGGCCTTCAACACGGAGCCTTGGCTTTATTTTGCATTATTCTTGAAACCCATACAATTTTGTAAAGTTAGTTCATCAAACTTTTGCATATTTGACATTTGTGTTTAATAGGCAAGTGTTATAGAATTAAACAATGTTGTTTTCTTCAGTTCATTATATGTCTCTAATTTATGTCTAATCTTACTTTCTTGTATGTAATGTAATGTCATAAAAGCTCTTTAAAGGGCCCTTAAATTGGAAATAAATATTCTTATTCTTATTCTGTATTTTATGAAAATTCAAGACGGGAAATATTAAAAGTTGAAAAGTAAAATCACAAAATTACTCGGAGGAAAATTCAAATCGGAAAGTCCTTAATAATCAAATCAAATCAAATATGTTTATTGGATAATCAATATATATGTACAGTGCACAATTGATGTCTTCCACACAATGAACAGATATTAAAACAATTAATACAAAATAAATGCATATACATTAGAAATAATATCTGGACAGAGCCAATATAAGTTGTAAAACATTAATATAGTTCAAAAGCTTTTTCAATAAAAGTACAGATAGCTTTTGTATCAATTTTATTTAAAGGATACATAATGTTATGTAGAATAGTAGATTCCTTTTCCCTTTTATTTAAATCCGAGGGGTCGATATTTAATTTTTTGAAGAGATCTTGTCTTAAAATTGAAAACTTTTTACAGTATAAAATGAAGTGTTTTTCATCATCTAATAAATCACAAGTCTGACAAAGTCTTGAGTTATGCGGAATTTTTGGTCTATGATAACGACCTTTTTCTATTAAAAGAGAATGTGCACTAATTCTTAACTTAGTCAAATTTTTACATAGTGCTTTTGGAATATTAAAGTCAAGATATTTTTGAAGAGAAAAATTTGTGTAACAAAATGAAAAATATTTAAGCTTTGAGTCAGAATTGTAATTAGAATAATTTTGAAGCTGTTCTTTAATTAGTTGGATGGTTTGATCGTGTATTTTCAATTCTAGATTTTCATTTTCCAAATTCTTTACATCCAATTTAAATTTTTTGCAACTATAATCAATAAATGAATACCATGATTTTGACCCCTCTTTGAAAAGTCCTCTATCTACTTTATACACTTCAGCAAGAAATCTATCAGATGGAAGTTGTTGCAGTCTTATGAAATATTTAAAAGCCAATTTAGTAATAAAATTAATAATTGGTAATCTTCCTAATTCACACCTGGAGGCTAAATTTGATGCCTTTTTATGTACTCCAAGTAGATATTTACAAAATTTATTATGTATTTTTTCAAATGGTATATTATCTTTATTTAAATCTTTTAAAGTAAAATCGGATATCCAAACTTCTGATCCATAGGTTGTAATAGGTCTAATTAGAGAATCAAATAATTTTAGCTTAAGCTTGGTACCAGAGTAATTATAATCTAGAATATTTGATTTAAGACTAAATACTGCTTTAAGAGCTTTATTATACATATGTTCTGCGGCATGCTTTAAATTGCCATTAAATGAAATCAGCATTCCAAGATATTTATATTTATCGACTGTTTCTATATTTTGACCATTAATTTTAAATTTGATGGCAGATTTTTTCTTGCCCTTACTAAAAATCATAACTTTAGTTTTAGTAATATTGACTTTCAACTTCCATCTGTTACAATATATTCCCAGGCTGTCCAGACAAGCCTGTAAACCCTTTTCACTCTCTGACAGTAGAATTAAATCATCTGCATATTGTAAACAATTAAATTGTGTTGTAATGAGTGACACAGGAAATGTTTTTGAAAAATCAAATATTTTTGGCAGATCATTAGTGTATATATTAAATAACAGAGGGCTAAGACCATCACCTTGTCTAACACCCCTATTGGCTCTATGAGCTTCTGAAATAAAGTTTTCTTTTTTTACCACAAACTTTGAATTAGAGTACATATGTTTAATTATCTTATAGAAATTTCCTCCAATTTTAAGATTTAATAGTTTTTTAAATAATCCTGAGTGCCAAACAGAGTCAAAAGCTTTAGAGAGATCTACAAAACAAGCAAAAATAGGCTTTTTTAATTTATGTAAATATTTATTTATCAAAGTTTTAATAGTGAAAATATGATCTGCAGTTCTATAATCTGGTCTGAATCCTGCTTGAAAGGGATTATAAAGATTATTTTCTTCCATATATTTATGCAGTCTTTTCTGTAATAATGAGGTGAAAAGCTTGCCAAGACAGCTGGTAAGGCTAATACATCTATAATTATCGCATATGTTTATGTCACCATTTTTGTGTAAGAAGGAAGTACAAGATAAATTCCAAGCATCTGGAAATTTTCCGCTTGATAAAATTCTGTTAAATAAATTAACAATAGGTAAAAGTAATAGGTCTTTTCCATATAAAAGGAATTCATTATATATAAGGTCTATTCCTGGTTGTTTATTCTTCTTAAGTTTTTTAATGCCATCTCTGACTTCTTTACAAATGAATGCATAATCTAAATGTTTATTATTAATATTTTCAATTTCTATCTTCGAGATATCTAAATCAGTATTATTTTCTTCATAAAGCTTTTTTAAGTAATTTGACATTTCAGATAGAGGTATAGGATTTTCTTCTCTATTTGTATTTTTCTTCAGATTATTAATGGTTTTCCAAAATAATTTAGGGTTATCTTCATGAAGAGAATCTAATTTATCAATTATATCTGTTATAAATTTCTTTTTTGTATCTTTTAGTAATTTTTTGTACTCCCTTCTTAACTGGTGGTATGATGTTTTTAAATCATGATTATTAGGATGTTGTTGTAATCTACTTCCAAGATTGTTAAGTTCCCTTTTAAAAAATTTACAATTTCCATTAAACCATTTCTGTTTTCCTTTCTTTTTCTTTCTTTTCCCCTTGAATGGTCTAAAATTAAATGTTTTATTTGCTGAGTCTAAAATTATATTGCTCAGATTTTCAGATAAATTATTTATATCCATTTCAGGATTATTGACTTCTAGTAAAAATTGATCAATTAAAAGTTTTGAATCTTGTACGGCTTCTACAAATTTTTCTCTTGAGCCTGATTCCAAATTGTATTTACCTGGAAGAAGATCACAATCCTTAGTATTAATGTTGTTGTTAATTTGTGAGTATATATAATTACTGTTGTTTTTTAAACCAGTCCATAATAAACTATGGTCTGAAAGCTCATTTGGTGGAAAGACATGTAAATAAACAAATTCATGAAAAATATCTTCAGAAACTAAAAAATAATCAATACCACTACTTCCTCTTGGACAGTAGTAGGTATGGAACCCCAGCGAGTCACCGTCAATTCGACCATTAAGTATTCTCATCTTTGATTCTATACAAAAATCTATTAGCATTCTTCCCTGTTCATTTATCTCAGGATCAAGGTTGTTTCTTTTGGGTAAAATTAGATCTGATGTATAATTTGTAGGTAAATTGGACTTGCCCTCAGAATTCTGGTGGTAGTCTGTCTCATCAAGTTCTATATAATCTATTAAATTAGCAGTTCTACTATTACAGTCTCCCATGATTATAACTTTACCCAATTCTGAGTATTTATTCACTAAACTAGATAATGAATCAAAAATTTTATCGTTTTCTGGACATACTGACTTTGCCCTTGGATTTATATATACACAGCCTAAAAAATATCATGTGTAAGACCACATTTATCTTTGTCTAATTTAATAAAGATGTAGTTTTTACTTTGGGCTATTTTAATGATAGCATTACTTTTTTTGAATTCATTTTTAAAATAAAGAATGATTCCACCTGATCTTCGTAATCAATGGTAAAATCAAATATCAATACTCATCAAACGAATGGAAAAAGCTGTCACTTTCCTGACTAGGCACAGGTATTTTCAAAAGTAGATAATGATGGATTAAACTAAAAGGTACATGTTGGTCAAGTAATGAAGGCCATCCCGTTTAACGATCCTGGAAATATCGACTTGCACGGGGAAATGAGAGTGTTGAATTGAGAAAGAAACTTATCATTGCTACAAGCCACCTACAGTTATTGCAAGGGTCCAATAAAAGAGGGACGAAAGATACCAAAGGAATAGTCAAACTCATAAATCTAAAACAAACTGACAACGCTATGGCTAAAAATGAAAAAGACAAACAGAAAAACAATAGTACACATGACACAACATAGAAAACTAAAAGAATAAACAACACGAACCCCACCAAAAACTATGGATGATCTCAGGTGCTCCGGAAGGGTAAGCAGATCCTGCTCCACATGTGGCACCCGTTATGTTGCTTATGTGATTACAAATCCGGTGAATAGTAATTCGGTAGGTCACATTAATAATAAAGGTCCATTCATTTCTGAGTTTCTATTTAAACAGAGGTGGCTCCGTATTTGTCCCTGACGCACGACATAACGGAAAACCCCTTTTGAAGATTTCTGCCGTTCGGAGGTAAACCATTTGTGACCAAATTCCGAATTCCCACACACTCTTTAGGGTCTTAAATTTGTGAATTTGAGACTTGCTTTGCAATTCAAAGCAAAGAAAATAATTCAAGTGTGATAAATCCTTTGCATTCATTTGAAATATCAATACCATCACGCCAGTAAAATAGTGTCAAAGTGGGTGGTATGTTTGGTTATTGGGGTAGTTAAGATCAATGTATCCTTGTACCTGTCCCAAGACCTCTGGTCTGTCCTGTTATTAACTGTGTTAATCTGTTTACGTGTGTGCCATACCTTTAAAAACTTGTTAATTGTGAGATCAGGAACTCAAGATTTTCCCTATTTAACTTCTTATGCTGTCTTTGGTTTTGTTACATATATCAGTGTTATCACTTTCACCTTAAGTGAGTTAAAGAGGAAAGAAAAGAAACTGACAACGGCATGGCTAAAATTGAAGCAGACAAACAAGATTTTCTTGTCCCAGTAATGGATTACCTTAGCCGTATTTGGCACAACTTTTTGGAATTTTTGACCCTCAATGCTCTTCAACTTTGTACTTATTTGGCTTTATAACTTTAAAGGTTTGTTGATTTATTTAAGTTTTTCTTATTGTATATATAGTTTAAATTCTTGGTTTTCCCCTTACAATTGTTTTCTGCTAGTTTAGTCTGCCTCATATCGTCTTGACTAACATCAAGAAAATGACTATATCATCTTGACTTGCATCAAGAAAATGACGAGGATTGGTTGAAAAAATACGCACAACGACGGGATACATAAGTACAGAGCCACGTCAAACGGACACCACAAAAACAGCAAAATCAATATCAAACGAATATACCACTTCTCTTTATACAAGTCTGTGATAAAATGAAGCGGAGCCAGTAGTGATGAATCAATGATATTTGCCACACAGTTATGCTATCAGCAATTAAGTTTTACCCTTGTCCGCCTGTCCCAAACTTGCTTTCTGTTCTCTAACTAGTGTTTGCCTCAGCCAAATGCCATGAGACTAATACAAAATGTTTATCACTCAAACACGGATCAATTTTGAATATATGCTCTTTCTCAAAAAGATTTTTACAGTGTAGTGTACTACCAGTGAGACAAATAATATCAAAACTATAGAAACTTCTACCAGCTCTAACTCAAAATATTGACAATTCTGTGTTAAGGGGGTGTAAAATTCAGTTTGACAGCTTCAGACGTGATAAAATTTGACCTTTTTGAACTGGTCCAAATCACTACTTAACATAAAGATTCAGATTTTTTTAACATGTAATTACTTCCCCCTTCTTTATATTTCATGCATTTAATATCAAGAAATAAATTGGGAAAGTGTGTTGAATAAAACATGCAAGTTATACACTGTTTACACTAGGGACTATATTCGTACACAACGAAAACCAAAGGACGATAATGTGTCCTTGGACCTAATAGGACAGGAAGACTTGACCAATCTTTATAAAACTTTGCATAACCTAGGCTTAGGAAATTATGAAATAGTTTGCCAAGTTTCATGGCCATATGGCATATGCTAGAGAAACTAGGGTCATTTTAGTATTGACATTTGGATGTTTATTTTTGACGTATAAATTAAATATCTTCAACTGTCAAGATTTTAGCCTTAAAATTTAAATTTTGCAAAAAATGGCTTTTTAAATGCTCTTGAATATTATATATTAAGTCTTAAAAGCATCTGCACACTCATAATATTCATCAGATGTATTATAATTATTCAAAAGTCAAATTTATATGAGCCTATGCCTGAAAATAGAGATTTTCCAATTCAGGGAAGCCTTATATAAATATGCATTTTTCTCAGCCAATTTGAAGTTTTTTAAGCCTAAATTATTCTTTCATATATATATTTAATGCACTTTAAATGTATAAAAAAGTTACAAAAAGCATACCACGTGAGTATAAAAAGGTCTTGGTCCATGTAGTACTGAGAATTATTTAGAGTCGATTAAGGCGATAGCCCATATTGACACATAAAAATGCACACAGAAGCTATCAGAAATGAAAATGTGTTACGTTTTGCTCATTTCTATGCTGAGGTGTTATGAGGACTCTTGCATTTGCATTTGTTGAAAGACAATATGGTCTGATGGCCAGTTTTTTTCCCTTTTCAATGGAAAACTTGCATTTAATTTTAGTCTCAATAGGCATAAATTTGGACCACTTACTATCACACGGAAAAATAATATGGTAGCATTTGAAAGGAGTAGGTGTACTGAATATAGTAAAGTGCTTTTTTTTACAGATTTAGTGAAATATATGTGATGGACTACAGATTTGATGAACAAAGCTCTTCATATTTTACATACATCAATTTAACCAGGGCCATGGATACAAAATATGCTGCACTTTTTTCTGTGATAATCTTCTTTTCTCTATATTCAGAGTTCACAAATGGTTATTTAAATTTGATTTTAGCATAGAAACACAAATATCAGGAACAAAATAGCTCTCAGTTAGAAAGTCAGCATGCCTCTTAGGCATATACTTTAAACTGCTTTAAAATGCTTATTATAGCCGTAGAATGCCAAAATGGCACATTTTAACAGAATTTCTGTAAACCAAATATGTAAATCCTGTACTTTGAATGAGTTTGACAAATTGAAACCAGCAAATCATTCAGGAAAGTTGCCAAAGTACAGAATCTAGATTTCAGGAATCCATCTCTTAGGCCCGAGAACACAGTTATTTCGTAGTGCATTTCTTTTAGACCATAAATACAAATTTAAAAAATCGCACCTGCTCTTTCTCAAAAAGATTTTTACAGTGTAGTGTACAAATACAAATACAAATATTTTATTGGCTCAAACACAATTACAATAATTGGCAATGGCCCATACAACTGTTATACAAATAGTAATAATCCATAGAATATCAATAGGCATATTTCGAACAATATCATCGAACGATATCAATATCATCAACAGTAAATGATTAAAAAAAGATATATCAATTACATAGTTGGTCAAACAAAATAAGTATTGAAAATAACGACAATATTAATATGTAATATTATGAACAATGATTATTAGCAATTTTATAGAGTTTGTTCTGCTTTACGCAGGTTCAAACTGTCTGAGATGAAAGAGGAAGTTAATATTAGGATTGTGTATGAATTATTATTTAATAAAAAGATTATATTATTTTCATGTTTTTGAAATTTTGTAGAATCAACAATTGTATTTGAAACTTTATGGTAAAATATGTCCCTCTTAGTTGAGTATTTTTCACAATGTAAAAGAAAATGTTTTTCATTTTCAATTTGACCAGAATTACATACAGAGCAGTATCTCTAATTTCTGGGAATATTTAGATGTCTCCCTCTTTCAATCATCAGTGTTTGAGCGCTTATACGGATCTTACATATTGCAGCTCTGTCACTTCTGTGTTTTAATATATCAACATAGGGTGGTCTTCTGCCCATTATGTAGACACTTTTGAAAAAGTCTAACTTTTTGGATTCAAATATATTTGCATTTTGAACTTGCAAACATTGGTCATTAATTCTTTGTTTAATAGAATTTAAATTACCTTTAACATAATTAAAGTTATTGATGATATAAGACATTCCAAGTTCATTCAAAAGACTCTTGACCTTTATGACCCAAGGGTTTGAATCTACAGATTTAGTGAATATATCATATGCCAAAGAATTTTCCAAAGAAACTATATATATGGTTCAGGTAGTTGAATATTGAATATAATATTTTATTTTTTAAGGGAATTCTATTAAGTTCAGCTCGACATCCATCATTAGATGCCTTACAGTGAACCCCTAATATGTCTTTGATAAATTTAGCATGAAGTTTTTCAAATGGATCAGAGTCTTTAAAATGTGAATCCACCCCCCAAATTTCACTACAATATGTAAGAATGGGAGTAACTAAACAATCAAACAATTTTTCAAGAAGTCTACATGGGTTGTTGAGACCTATAGTTTTCTTTATTTTATAGTATGCCTTCCTGGCTTTTTCCATTAGAGTATTCACAGCAAGGCAAAAATTGGCATTATACTTTAAAACAATACCCAAGTGACAATAATTTGCTACCGTTTCAAGATATGCATTATCATAAGTAAAATGGTTTAACAATGTCTTGCCATTAGAATTAAATATCATAATTTTTGATTTATCAGTATTAACTTGTTGTTTCCATGTTGAACAATATTCATGTAAAATATCAAGAGATTTTTGTAGACCCTCTTTGCTTTCAGATAGTAAAACAATATCATCTGCATATAAAAGAATGTTCAAAGAGGTATCCCCAATAGCAACTGGATCCCTATGTTTGTTATCAAGATTACCTACTAGATCATTTATAAAATAGTTAAAAAGAAGGGGACTCAATACGTCACCTTGTTTAACACCCCTTTCTGATAGGAATGGAGGACTCAACCCATTAGAGAATTTTATTCTACTTACTGTATCAGTATACATTGAATAAATAACATTAAACATTTTTTTGGGGATATTATGTTTTATGAGTTTAGAAAATAAACCTAGTCGCCATACAGTATCAAATGCCTTTTTTAAGTCTATGAAGGCAGCAAAAACTTTTTTCTTTTTTTGTCTATATTGATCAGTTATGGTCTTAAGAGTGAATATGTGGTCAGCTGTACGACTTTTCTCTTTAAAACCTATTTGATTTTTACTTATTAAATTTCTGATATCCATAAATTTTACTAAACGTTTATATAAAACTTTATTAAAAAGTTTACCCAGGTTGGAACTAATAGATATACCTCTATAGTTCCCTGGATCAAATTTGTCCCCTTTCTTATGCAAGAGAACAAGTAAACTCTCATTCCATATTCTCGGAAATTGACCAGATTCGAATATGCTATTAAAGAGTTTATGAAGTGGTTTTATTAAGATGGGGATTGCATTTTTCAACATTTCATTTGAAATCATGTCGGCTGATGTACTTTTGCCATTTTTAATTAAACGAATAGCTGTTACTATCTCTTCAATTGTTATCTCTGAACTCAAGTGAGTTAAGTCATCTGTAACATGTGATAAATTAAACTTTTCTTTTAGAGAGTCAAAATCTTTAATAATTTTAGAGTGAAAACTATTGTGATTTATGTCACATCTATTCAATTTTTTATAAAACTGGATGAAATCTTCTTGTGGTAAAGATTCATTTTCTTGGTTATTACTTTTTTGTCTACTTAATTTATTCAAAATGTTCCAAAACATCTTTGGGTCTTTCTCACATGTATAAAGTTCTGAAAATATATCTTTTTTGTATTTATTTTCTTCATATTTACATTGACGTCTAAGTCTAGATCTGAAAGAATAAAATTTATGTCTGTATTCAGAATTATAGGGATGTTTATTAACTAACTTTGCATAATTTTTTACTGTAACGCCAAGTTCACGGCAAGATTCAGAGTACCACGGTCGTCTTTTTGACCTATTTTGATTTTTATTTCTGACTGGGACTTTCTTTACTAGTTTAGCAGACTTCAAAGCATTTTCATATAGTATATTATTAAAAGAATTTACTGCTGATTCAGAGTCTTTAAAAGTTGATTTCAAAAACTGTTCAAATTTGTTTTTACTCTCTATACTATTACTATTTAATGTGTAGAGATTTATTGCTTCAGGTGTCCATATAAATTTATTTGGGATAGGATCCAACTGATATTGGGGTGTATTTTGAGGCATAATAAAACCTATTAATAAAGAACAACTTATTATACAATGATTTGACAAAGAAGTAAAGTCATGTACTTCAAAATAACCAACTATATGTAATAATTCTTTAGACACAAGCATATAATCTACAACACTACATCCATTGTATGTAATACAAGTGTGTTTACCATGTAAATCACCTATGGTTCTACCATTTAGTATTCTAAGACTTGATTCCTTACATAAATTCAGTAGATACTTTCCACTATTGTTGACAAGTTTGGTGTCAAGGTTATTCCTTGGTATATTTTGATCAGAAATATATTGTAAATCATCTTGATTTGAAGTACAAGAATTATCAAAGGCAATAAAATCTGGTTTTGTATTAGTATAGGCATTGAAATCGCCTTGGACTATAATGTGCCCTAAATTAGAGTATTTAACAACATCAGCTAGTAGCTTGTCATAAATGGGTTCTAACCCGGTAATGTTCGTGCTAGAACTTTCTGGAGACATATATACTGTAGCAATATATATGTCCTTATCTAATTTGAAAAAAAATATGGTCAATTTTGATCCAAAGGATATCAGTGTGATATTTTGGTAATTTTTTTATTCCTTTTGAAATGGAATTTTTAGCAAAAATATTTATTCCACCAGAATTGCGTCTGGCTTTATGATGTTTTTTTCTATTATTACTGTCAACACAGCAGAAACCTGGGATACTTATTTCATTAACATCAACATCATTTGTCCAAGTTTCAATAAAGCTTATAATCTGAAACTGTGAAATAATTTTGTTGAAATGTGGGTCATTTATCTTGTCAGTGGTGAGACCCTCAATATTCCAAACAGCAGTTTTTAGTAAATTTGTACACATTTTACAATATTGATTTGATAAAACCCATTAATTTAAGATGATGGAACAACACAAACAAAAATCATTATACTAAGTAGCATATATGCAAATTAGTCCATCAGCTAGTTCTCAAAAGCGCTCTAGTTAAGGAGTTTGTGTTACACCCCAGGGTACCGCGATTTTTTTTATAGAATTCAACTTCATTTTCTTATTGATAAAATACAAGGTGTTAGACTAAAAAAAAAGTGTCCAAAAGAGGTTTAAAAACGTCCCTTTCAATGGTCCCCTCATTTAGCAATCACGACTAAGTAATTTTTAATTAAATTTTTTGATATAAAGCGACTAAAATAAAATAAAGTATAGGTGTAAACAACTAAAACAGATACAAAACTATCATATTTAATGTAACTCTGAAGATTTTTTGTTTTAAAAAAAGTTTTTTTTACATTACAAACAATCCGATTTTTTGGGTTAAAATTAAGGCTTATTTTTTCCTTTCATAAAGAAATTCGTTATTCATTTACCCGTTTTAGTTAATTAAACTTTAGAATTAATCATTATACAATGTTTCAATCATTTGCAGTATTTATATATAGTCTAAAATATGAAATATTTGATAATATATATATACGTGCAAATACTCGTTAAATTACGGAAATCATCAAATTACCGTCTTTGATTCAGTATACAACATGTACAGTGCATTCACACATAAGCATTATCAATTTGCAACTGAAAACACACATTTAAATGTCGATTTGTGATGTTTTGGTGAGACAAATTATTTTATAAAGTGAATGTGTAACAAAATATTACTGAAAAAGTACAAATTAAGGTGGTTTTTTTTTTTGCGTTCAGAAAAGGTGCACTCTATCGAACTCAATAAAAGTGTGCTTGATTATATTTTGTGTTTTAGCTATATATGTAGTGATTGACTTAAGATTATTAAGTCATTCAATCGACAAACATCGCTTTGAATGAACGTCAAATAGTCAGTTATGAGAATTGGCCATACTTTTTATGTTCTTTGGTTTCTAAGAGATAAAAAAAAAATTGACTTTGTTGTTTTTAGTTTTAACAAAGATTCTGTTAAGCGTTGGTTGTTAAATGTACATGAAATTTTTATCAAAGGTACCAAAATTATAATTGAGTATGCCAGACGCGTCTACATAAGACTCATCAGTGACGCTCATATCAAAATATGTGTAAAGCCAAACAAGTATAACTTTGAAGAACATTGAGAATCCATAATTCCAAAAAGTTGTGCCAAATACGGCTAAGGTAGTCTATGTCTGGGATAAGAACATCCTTAGTTTTTCGAACAAATCTAAGTTTTATAAACAGGAAATTTATATAAATGACCACATTATTGATATTCATGTCAACACAGATTGTTGACTACTGGGCTGGTGATACCCTCGGGGACGAAACGTCGACCAGCAGTGGAAGGAGCTTCAATATCCTTAAATATCGAGATTCAGTAGGAATGGGTAACCCTGAAACATCCGCACAAAAAGAACTTTAAAAAACTCGAATGAAGCGAGACAAAACTGATGTTATGAAATTGTTTCAGACTCTGCAACGCTGGTCAAATCCATTTGAAACATCTGAGCAGTTATATGTCTTGTTCTCGGGTTCTGTTGCTTCTTCGGAATTAATGTGCAACCTGCTAAACGCGTATGAAAAGGGAAAGTTTGCTTCAAAAATTTTCATTAATGAACGGCTTATACAAAAGTCAACCGATATCTTCAAAACAATTAAAACATTATCATTGCTTATATTTTTAAAAAAGGAAATAAAAGACAAGCAGTTAATGGCTGATAAGAACAACAAAACATTGAGAGCAGATGAAAAAAATGTCGCCTGCTTGTCATAGCCCAGACAAGATAGTTGGTTGCGCAAAAGGCTCTCCAGTTTGAATTAGGTCCTCTTCCAATGTATCTTGCAAACTTTGATGGTACACATGTAAGGAAAATTAAAATCTGTCCTGGATGGTCTTTTAGAAAATGGTCATTCCTTAGAAAGCATGTGGATATTTGATGACATGGCAGTTATTCAATCCATTACTAGGATACAAAGCACTTTTTTTTATTTGGCAATTGTTATTTTAAAAACCATCCTTTTAGTTTCGAAAAGAGGTCCCGCATTGATTTTGTCACTGATAAGTATCCCGCAATATCCATAAAAAATTAAAACAGCAGGTCCTTTGGAGGGCAAATCATTACGATAAGTTATAGACCATCACAATCGTGTTCTTGGGAATAGAAGAAATTTTTGTTAGTTGGGGAAAACAAAGTTGCTCTTGTTGAATTTTTTAGTTCGGAAAAGAGTAAATAATCCTATAGATTTACACTTGAATGTATTGATTTATTTGTATCACATGGAAGTATGTGCCACAAAATAAATGTTGGAAATGAAATAGCGTAGAATGGTTTTATCTTATAATCAAACAGGAAGAAGCCGATTACAAAATGTTTCTTTATGCAAAAATATGCAGCTGACAAAAGTTACGACTCCATTGTTATAAAACCTTCTGAAATTGATGTGGAAGTATTTGCTTTCTATTTTCACAGTTGCATATCAATTCTAACATTGTTAGATTGGTGAGAATGTTTGTAGAAAACTGCCAGGATTTCACGGCAGTACAGGTTGTGTGATTCAGTAATTGTTTTGTGTGGTAAAGGAAAAAAAGCAAAGTATTCGGCTTTTTGACACGTTATGTATTTTCGGAAGGTCTATTCTATTGTGGTGAAACCTTGTAGAGATTGACGAAGAGTTGGCAAAACTCTCGAGCGGTTTTTGTGTTCTATATATGCATACGAAATTAAAAATATCGATGAATAAAGATCAGGACATTTTGAAATGCAACCAAAAAAAGATTTATTATTGTCATCTACTGCCCCAACAAAAGATGCAATGTTTATGCACATTAAACCATCCAACTTTCAGACGAAGATTTGGAAATCTGCTCTTAAACACAAACACTGGTCTGTTGTTAAACAACTATAGTTGGATTGTTTAGAACGATTTGATCAGTATCAATTGGGTAGACCAACCAAAAGCGTTAGATGCTTTAATAATTCTGAAGTGCTGTTCATTTACAGCTGGTTGTGCCAACAACTTATGTTTATGTGTTCAACAAGGTTTATCCTGAACAAATACCTGTATGTAAATGCTCGAAAGCGTGTAGATATAAGGATTATCAAAACGTTGATATTGCTAACGATGACCACGAATATGATGGAAATGATGATAATGAAAATTCGGTAGATGCAGGTGACCAAACTGATGATGATTGACCTTCTGCGTGACCTTAAAATGTAGTGATTCGGTTGTTAAAAAAAATAAAAAGATAGAGATCTAGAAACCCTGACAGTTTTGTGTGTTTTAATATGTAAGTTATTTCAGGATTATGATGTATAAATTTGTGACAGAATCGTGCATTTCTAGTTGCCTATGTTTGTGTCTGTCGATTATTCTATGTTTCTGTTTCTTACCTTTAAATGTTTTTTTCAACAGCCTTTACACTGTAGTTACATTATGCTCTATGTTTCAATATAAAAAATATACCATTTTATCAAGAAAATTATTACTTTTGCTTCTTTTCATTCAAAATCATGAATTTTGGAAATTACCCTCCCCCTTTCTTCTTGGTCCTCTACGATTTAAAAATTAATTGAAAATTAGCCTGCGTTTAAATAAGATGTGATTTGTTCAATTTAATGAAAAGAATAGTACTAAATTATTGGTTATTTTTACATTTTTCTGTAAATATGTGCAAAACAAAATTTTTGATATACCCTTAAATAAGTCCCCTTTTAACCCCTTTTGGACACTTTTTCAAAAGTCTAACACCTCTTAAAATATTCTTCATATATTACTCTTTGAATTTATATAAAAAAATTGCGGTACCCTGGGGTGTAACACAGAATTGAAATTTTGCCCTACCAGCTGATGGACTAATTGTAGGTAAAACATCAAGAAGCTGTTGTAGCTAGATCACAACGAAGGGCTGATGTGTTAAAATGCTAGAAAAGCTCATTTAGCATGTGTTAGTATCACAAGGTGTTCTATGACCAACTGATGTAAGATGTTGTCCGGTTAAATATAGACAATCTTAACTTATAGACGACAAAACCTTAAAGACAAGGACAAATACAGATTTACAAATATTCAGAATGAGAATAACAGCATACCATTTGAATTTGTTCGATATTATTTGACTTCTTAACAAATTACGTGGTATGGTACTTTATGCGCATAATGGGTGTTAACAGTTTAACAAAACCAATATAAACAAATCAATATTCTTTGCCTTGATATTTGTAGGAATACCTGTTTAAGGTGATGTGACGTATTTTCGTGTACTATAATAAGCATCTATCGGGCTATTTAAAACATATTTAACCTATTTTATCGAATGAAAATAATTTAGGGGAAATAGCTTTTGCTCTTTGGTGTTCACTGTATCACAGTTAACATTACTGTAAATTCTTAATCACTACAAAACAAAACAAAACTATTTTAACCGAGAAACACAAAATGGCATATAAACGCTTAAAAGATAGTGAGTACAAAATGAAAATAACCTTATGCACGATCTGTTCGTATCCTGTTTTCATAGAATCTGAGATACTTCAATACCAACCGTTTAATTAACTCAAATACTTAACTACAATATTTACACAAATAACTTTGTATCTAAAAGTAGTCTGAAAACTATAACCTAAATCCTTAATCCTTTAATGACACCTGTGCGAGGGACTGCGGCCATTCCCGAGGGAAATAACAGTTTAAGAACAACCGTGTGGTTTCTAAAAATCGCAAAACACTTCGTTTCCGAACAACTGAAGTCACTAGACTATTACAAGCCACCTGTTGGAGGGACTGCGACCATTCTCAAAGGAAATAACAGTTTCGGAAAAAACTAACCCGGTAGCTGCATGCAATAATCGTTAAGACTTTAAACCGTTTGCTGAAAACCTCAAGCTTTCAACTCAAAATAGGTTTACAAACGTCTAAATCTAATTTCTAAATGCGCTGGTAAATGATTTCCGATGCCTAACCATCAGCAGTTTAACTACAAAAGGGCAAACTTGCAAATGAGTCGACTGGCTAATAAAGCCCTTGCACGGTCGACAAAGCCCACAATAAATCGGTGTCTATATAACAACTCGTCTAAACATCAACCCAACAATGTAAGACCTGTAAATTTGCTTTCGCAGATTTTTTGTTTTCCCCTCGACGGGATTCGAACCCATGCTACTGCGATATCGTGACACCGAATCGCCTGCACTGTAGCCATCCCGCTAGACCACACGACCACCTTGACTTCATAAAAATTAAGCTTTCGCTGGCCATGTGTTACCTTTCCACGTCAGTTTTAATCCAGCGGCGTACTACAGTACATGATATTTAAGGCATGGAGACGTTATTAGTACCAGTCATACTCAATTAATTGCCCAGCGAAATACGCAAAAACTTAACACGTGAGCACGGTTCAACAGATTGGTATCTTGGTGATCTTAGGAGATCTATTTTTAAGGAACTTGCAATTTTAGAGTCTGGTAGAAGTACAAAAACATTTGAAAGTTATAGTACTACAGCTAAACAAACACAAAATCTCGAGAAAACTGGCCAAAGACTAATTCACCACCAAAATCTATCAAATTAGCTGCGCATGCTGCAAGAAACCCCACTTTTCGTCAGAATGTACGAAATATACAAACCAGAATGACCGCATGAAAATTGTTAAAGATAATAGATTGTGCTTTAATTGTTTACAGTGATCGCTACTTGAGAAATCGCTCAAAATACAGGAAAGGCGCTTAAATTGGAAATACCCCGTATTTATCTCCAAGGAGAGGATGATGTTTCGAACTCAAACCTACATATATTTACTGATGCAAGTGCTAAAGCTTACGGAGCATGCGCATATATTGCGACAGAAAGACAAAGTTCGCTTGTTAAGACAAAAAGCAGAGTTGCTCCGTTAAAACAGATAACAATACCAAGCTAGAGTTAATGGGAGCAGTAATTGGCGCAAGGTTATTGGATTATATAGGAAAAAATATACGCATTTTTATAGACCGACAGTCAAATTGTTTTGCAGTGGATGAACAAAACAAAACCGCTTAACGTTTTCACAAGAAACAGAGTACAAGAGATCAAGAAACTTACAGAGAAATACCAATGGAAATATTGCCAAACGAACTCAAATCCAGCTGACATTTTATCGCGTGGAGTTGACTTTGATTAATTTGCCGACAGCGACCTCTGGTTTAAAGGACCAACGTGGATTAATGAAGAAAAATAGTGGCCTAAGTGGAATGGCAATGAAACTATAATTCTTACAAATGTAGAAGACACAGAAAATACTCAAACTACCGAGGATAACACAGAGAGGAATTCTGTTAACATTGGCCATATTTCTGGAATAGTAGACATTTCAAGGTTAGACACTTACAATAAGTTGCTACATGTAACTGCCTACGTCATCAGATTTATTGAAAATTGTAGAACAAGACAAAGAACCACTATTCAATTGACCGTGAATGAAATAGACAGATTAGCATTAATGTGGATAAAAGATATTCAACAAAACAGATACCTAGATATTTACGACGATTTAGAAAGAACTGGAAAGTCAAAACAGTCTCTGTTCAAACAACTTAAATTATATTTGGACGATGACAAATTAGTTCGTTGTGCAGAAAGAATACACAATGCACCGATTAGCGATATGGCGAAATATCCGATACTTTTACCAGCACATGACAAACTCACAAATTTGATAATACAAGATGCACATAAGCGAAGCTTACATTCAGGAGTTAACGGCACAGTTACATTATTGAGACAATCTTACTGGATACCGCAAATTTATCAAAACGTAAAAAACTATTGTGTCACATGTAAAAAGTTACAGGACAACATTATCATACCCCAGAAGCACCACCTTTACCAAAAGACAGACTGCGTGAAGCGCCTCCCTTCGGTATGAACTTCCACTCTGTCAGTTACAGTGAAGGGAGGCGCTTATGATCAACATATTTATGTTTTTAATTAATTTTATTTAGTATTACGAAGGGGAAATTTCAAAGAAACTTGAGAAATATTTCAAGATGTATAAGAGGCAAACGATTATCTGAGTACTCGGCCTACCAATTGTGTACCAGAGTACTCAAGTACTCCTTGCTATCCGTAGAAAAAAGAGTAAATCCCGGATACTAACTAGAACTGAGGGAATCGTATTTAATGTTAGAGAACAACGACATAACATAAACACAACATTAAAATGTAACACGCACAGAAACAAACTAAGCATAAGACACCATTTCGGATAGAAAAGTACTGTGACACGTCTAATAGCAATGCGAATTCACACTCATATATAAGAGGAGACAAACGACACAATAGAAACACATTTAAATCCGTTCTTATTTAGGTATCAACATCAACGAAAACGAAAAAAAATGCCGTCATAGTACTAGATACCAAACCTTCACAAAACTCTATATAAAGAATGATACATAACTGTTTATCAAAATGTTCGACTAAACATCTTTCTAAAAGAGGGACGAAAGATACAAGAGGTACAGTCTAACTCGTAAATCAAAATAAACTTACAATGCTATGCCTTAACGTCGTACTCTATTTGGCCTTTAAAACACTCTTTTGATTCGAACGTCACTGATGAGTCTTTTTAGACAAAACGCTCATCTGGCGAAAATATAAATTTTTAATCCAGGAATCTGATGAGTTTATTTGTTGAGTTTGGAGTATTTGTATTTCAGCAGACAGTCGGTATTCAAACGGGTACTAATTGTGTACCCATTTTTGCCGATTTGTTATTGAACTCGGTATGTAATTTATGAGTTTAATTTGTAACAGGAGCAGGTTCCAGCACAAGGTGGGGTTCGGTTGGGATTAGTCCTGAACCGTGTAATGAAGAAACCGACCTGGTTCGTCTATCTTTGATGCTTGTATAGGCAGTAAACTTCAATTATAACAAAGTACAAAATGGAATCAGCATATATGTAATATCAATCACGTCATACTTAAATTTTTAAGACTATAAATGAATACAATTACGTCGGGTAAAATACCTGACACCTTTACCCTGTTGTAATAGAAAATTATAGTAAAAGTTTTGTATGAAGCAGAATTCATTCAGAACCTTCAAAAGACAAACGGAAAGGCATCTCGCGAAATTCTTTAATTTTATTATCCGATATCACTGAATACCCCATATTTCAGCCCATTCTTACATCTCGTATATCCCAGTGAACTTGAAATCTATAATACTGAATATACTTTAAGGCCTGCCTCATACCTTGATCTTTTTTTTCTCAATATTGACACAGTTGGATTTTCTTTTCCCAGCCATAGATTACATAAGCCGTATTTGGCACAACTTTTTGGATTTCTGGATCCTCAATGCTCTTCAACTTTGTACTCGTTTGGCTTTATAAATATTTTGATATGAGCGTCACTGATGAGTCTTATTTAGACTTGCGTACTTAATTATAATCCTGGTACCTTTGATAACTATTTACACCACTGGGTCGATGCCACTGCTGGTGAACGTTTCGTCCCCGAGAGTATCACCAGGCCAGTAGTCAACACTTCGGTGTTGACATGAATATCAATTATGTGGTTATTTTAATAAATGTTTGTTATAAAACTTTTAATTTTTCGAAAAACTGAGGATTTTCTTATCCCAGGCATAGATTACCTTAGCCGAATTTGGCACAACTTTTTGGAATTTTGAACCCCCAATGCGATGGGTATTTTATATTAATGATAGTTTCTATGGATGGAAGTCTTAGAAAAGAAAATTACTGGAGGCTTCTCAAATTATTTTAAATTTAAAGGCATATAATTCAAGCTCATATAATATGAGAGAGAGCTTGTTAAAACCTGGGTTGATATCTTCAGCTATTCATTGTAGCACTCTCTTATTATGAATGATAGTCTGTTAAAACTTGAGATATTACAATTAATAGCTGAAGATATCATCCTAGGTTTTATCAGACTGTTTTCGTGATGCCTTCAATTTAAACCTTTTCCCTCTCCTTCTAAAACATGTGTTAAGTAAATACACGCATACATAGATACCAGGATTAAATTTTGTATTTACGTCTACAAAAGACACATCAGTGACGCTGGAATCTAAAAATTTTAAATGGTAAAAAAAGATAAGAAGTTAAGAACATTGAGGACCAAAATTCCTAAAAGTTTTTTTGAAATATACCCTTTCGAATATCGAACTCATGTTTAATGTACCACTGTAAGTTATCGAACTTGGCTTGATCTCCTTACTAATCTACTATAAATCAACAGGTTTAGATGTTTCATTACAAATATTTGGAGATTTGTAGTGAAGACTTCTTTCTTTTATATGGTATTTATGAAATCGCGAACAAGTACATACTGCGTAAGAATATATTGATAACAATAATATTATTTATCAACATATTATTGCATATTATTAGTTACATAGTGTGTTACTTGGCACTAGATGCAACTATAAAACCTGGATCAATCCACCATTTCAAACATTTGAAAATGCCTGTACCACGTCAGGAATATGACAGTTGTTGTCCATTCGTTTGATGTGTTTTATCATTTGATTAGGGACTTTCCGTTTAGAATTAGCCTCGGTGTCAGTATTTTCGTGAATTTTCTCTTCTTATTTAATTATATGTAAAAGTGTGCAGGTGCTCAACTGTAAGAGCCTACTTTTATATACTTTTTTGTTTTTGGGATGTACAAGTATCCTGCCACGTCCACTTATATTTTTATCCATTTAACGAGTTAAACCTATTTCAACTGATATGTATGGTTTATTCTCATATTGCACTGTTATACCACTGTTTCGGGTTGGGGAGGGTTCGGGTCCTGCCACATTGTGTAGAGCCTGTTATTAAGTGGTTCTCGTATGTGTAAGTGTTTCATCTTTTTTTCAAATAAACAAGGCCGTTATTTTTCTCATTGGAATTGTTTTCCATTGTCATTTCGGGGCTTTTTATAGCTGACTATTCGGTATGCTGAATATTGAAGGTCGTACGGTGACTTAAAGTTAATTTCTGTGTCATTTTTGTCTCGTATGGAGAGTTGTCTCATTCGCAATCATATCGCATCTTTTTTTTTAATATATCAACAATAAAAAATTAATATCAACAACTTTTGATAAAATAATACATTTAATACCCCGATTTTGTTTTTTGTCTATGGATTTATGAGTTTTGAACAGCGTTCTACTACTGTTGCCTTTATTTAAAATCGTCGTACCTCCACTTTTATGTGTATTGAAATATTAAAGCCTCGCCTCCTTACTAACCTAATTTGGAATATATAGGGTGTCCACGAGGACGCTTTTAAACAATCATATTTTTAGAACTATATAGGAACTAAGATAATAAGTAAAACATGCAGTAATTGAAGGAACTTAAAACACATTGTTGAAGGTAATTAATAAAAAGTTGACATGTATATATATGTGATTTCTTACATAGTTTTGATCGTATAGTTAAATTAAAAAGGGAATATTCTAATATGACGTCCTCATTACGCTTTGTAAACAAAGCCATGCTATTAGCACAAACACTTAGTGCTTACATTCTCGTTATTTTCATTTTTATCCCTATGAAGTATGAACTTAAGCTACTTATATAAACCTTAATTATATATTTTTATCAAATAACATTTATATTTACCCTGTTATTAGATTTTTTAAATATAAAAATCAAACTTACATACTCCGCGGGGAGGAAACGTGAATAGCCGAACCTTTCTAAGGTTTTTCGTACGCTTTGACCTATACAAATACTGTGTTTGTTCTATTGGAATCGAAATAAATCCTTCATACCATGCTCCATGCTCATTTTAACATGGGTAGGCATTATGTTTGAAACCTCGTTAAGGCACAGTGTAAACTATCGACAAGTACAATGCCTATTCATGTTAAAATGAGCACAGAGCATGGCATGAATGAATTATTTCTTAATTCAAACATGTAAACTATTGTGTATTACTTTCATTACATTTGGTTGAAGCAAACTGAAGTTAAACGAAAAACCAAAATCAAAATTTCTTAAAAGTGCCATAACTGTAAATAGAAAAGAGACACAACTTAAATTTTAACTTGATCGTGTTTTGTGGTTATAAACATTCCGTACAAAATTCAGCATTTTTTTCGTTGATAAAGGGGCGTATCTGGAGAACGGTTAGGGTGACAACACCAAAAGTCATTAGAGATAAAGGATACAACAGATACAGTTAAGTCGGCCTCATATCTTGACTTCCATCTAGAAATTGACAAGGATGGTCGGTTGAAAACAAATCTTTACAAGAAATGATTACAGCGTTCCAATTGTGAACTTTCCATTTCTAAGTAGCAACATTCCAGCAGCACCTGCATACGGGGGTATATATCTCCCAATTGATACGATATTCCCGTGCATGCATTTCCTATCATGATTTTCTTGACAGAGGGTTGCTGCTCACACGGAAGCTATTAAACCAAGAGTTCCAAATGGTGAAGTTGAAATCCTTCCTTTCTTTCACGGACGCCATCACAAATTGGTTAACCGATATTGAATAACTGTTTCACAAATGATATCGAATATGTTTCTTACGTCGCAACATAATAAAAACGACGAGTGCCGGATCTGCTTTCCCTTCCGGAGCACCCAACATCCCTCCTGGTTTTTGGTGGGGATCTTATTCTTTAGTTTTCTTTTTGTGTCATGTGTTCTATTGTTTGTCTGTTTCAATTTTAGCCAGGCGTTGTCAGTTCATATTCGATTTATGATTGCGACTGTGTCTCTGGTATCTTTCGTTCCTCTTTTATGGTAATCAGCATTGTGTTTACAAACAAGTGTGACACTCAGCAATTTGGCCACCTGCATAGAGAATTAAGGTAGATACATGGTATACCCGCATATGCCGCCATCTTGGATTGTATAATCACCGTAAAAAATCGGTCTAGTTATTTGACTAAATCTGCAAATTTGGAGACAGACTTGTAATTTAAAGGTTAGACTGTTTGATAATATAAAGAAAAGTTGGTTATTTATTTTATAATTCAAAATATTTAAACAAATATATTTGTTTTTGCTTTTACAATCATTTCTTTCAAATGAGTCATGTAAGGGAAGATAACTCTTTTAGTAAAAAATTTATACTAGACTAATAGGGAAATTTTTTCATTTTACTTGTAGCAAGAAAACAAGTTCGGTGACACCATTTTTTCTTTTTATTTTCTTAAACTATGGTACAAAACCTATCTTTTCACAATTTATTTAAAAATTCTATCTCATAGATTTTTTTTTATACACACAAAATGTGTTTTTCCATTAACAATATAACCAAATTTAGGCAATTTTCAACGACACATAGCTTGAAAAATAGCACGGTGACCCATACTTTTTATTACATTTCTGAAAAAATCATACTAAAATCTTCATTTTGGCTAAGTATAAGAAAATTCTGTCTCAAAAAAGATTTACTTATGATCTACCTTAAGAATGGATAGAGTAAGACTCCTGGTCCAAGTATACAGTTATCGCCCTTTGGTTTTCGTGTCTACGAATATAGTCCCTAGTGTAAACAGTGTATAACTTGCATGTTTTATTTAATACAATTTCCCAATTTATTTCTTGATATTAAATGCATGAAATATTAAGTAGGGGGATGTAATTACATGTTAAAAAAATTTGGGTGCTGAATCTTTATGTTAAGTTGTGATTTGGTCCAGTTCAAAAAGGTCAAATTTTATCACGTCTGAAGCTGTCAAACTGAATTTTACACCCCCTTAACACAGAATTGTCAATACTTTGAGTTAGAGCTGGTAGAAGTTTCTATAGTTTTATATTCTGCATACTGATGTTGTTTATTATCTTAACAACATGTTTTACTGTTCTTTCATTTGTCTTTGTTCTATTATTAATATTACTTTTACTGTTGAATGGTTTTATGTGATATCCGTTTGACGGGGCTCGGTACTTATACATCTCGTCAATGTGTGTGCATTGGCTTTCATTTTTTGGTGGTTTGTTTTGTATATGCGACTCTTTGTATTTCTTTTGTTCTTATTACGTGACTCTGTACTTTAAAAGATTTCGTCAGTATTATTTTGGTCTATTATATGTCATGATATATTTCTATTAGGAATTACTATATACGTTGAACCACAAACGTCAAAATCATTCAATCGCGTAGTGGAATTAAATGTTTTTGAATTCTCATCAATTCTACCTATAACTTTTGGACTAGTTAAAATCTCGGTCTATTTCTGTAATTTGTTCTTACAAACTTTTGATTTTTTAACTGTATGCTTACATTGCCTAGTATGTAAATTTTAAAACTGTTTGTATGCACATTGAACGACAAATTTATGTGACGTATACAAATTTTATGACGTCAGACACTCAAATCAATCCATGTGTTCGTAGATAGATGTTTTTGTGTTCTGTTAAATTGTCCCTTTTAAAATTGTTATGCGATGATGACTGATGTACCCATATTTTGACTATTTTATTAATTGTGACTGTTTATTTAACGCATCATGTAAATATAACGGAATTTGATGAGACTTTTATTAAAGAGAGAGGGTTAGTGCTATAGAACCAGGTTTAATCCACCATTTTCTACATTTGAAAATGCCTGTACCAAGTCAGGAATATAACAGTTCAGGTCTATTCGTTTTTGATGCGTTTTGTTATTTGATTTTGCCATGTGATTATGGACTTTCCGTATTGATTTTCCTCTGAGTTCAGTATTTTTGTGATTTTACTTTTTTGATATTATTTGTCTCACTGGTACTACACTATAAAAATGGTGGTGCCGAGGGAAATTAAACCACCATTAAAATTCCAAAATTTTGTGACAGGTAATGAATTGACGAGTGTACAGATATAAACTCGAATAACAAATACACAGACTGTCAGTTAGAAGAACCAATGCCCTGTCAGCAAGTTAATGGTAAAACAAACAACGTTACGTTCAAAACACTGCCTGAAAAGATTGAACCCTGGAAAAATGCAATTGTGCAACATTTTGGAACAGAAAAAACTACCTTCTTAAAGGAAAAAACAGTTATCAAAATTTTATGTGACTGTGGTACTGACAAAAACTGCACCATAAAGATAAACTTTTATAAAACGGGCTCCGTTGTGATTCAGGGTGCCAAATGTGTACAGTTTAGCGAAACATATTTCGAAACTCTGAAGCACATAGTGAATTCACAAGACAGCTCCCTACTACAAAAAAGTGGAAATGATGACAGTTTTAATGATCATAGCTTAAGTTTAGACAATACTAAAATTGAACAATCTACAACTGGAAAAAATCTTCAAAATGAAAACAATCTTAGTGACACGTCTTTAACATTTGCAAAATCCCTTGCAAATGTCAACAACACATGTACCCCAATCAGGAAAGAGGGTACATTAAAAAACCAGGACAATCAAGTAGAAACACTTAAGGAAAAGATTGCAAAACACGGCCAAGTGTTGAGCTCCAAACTTGACACACTTACAGCAACTTTGACCACTATTGACATTTCCTTTAAGTTATTTGTAAATAAATTAACCGACCTCAAGAATGCAACAGACACTATTGTGCCAGACATCAAAGGATTTGTTCCAGAATTAATATCATCAAACCAAAAAATCAAATATGTTTCACAACAAATTGAAAATTTTGACAATAAAATAAAACACTGCAATCAGACTCTGGAATCTCTTCATTTGAAAATAAATTTTCTTGACACACAGTTTAAAGAATCAGCATTAAATAAAGATACTATAATTGAGAAACTGCAAAATAATGAAAAAATTCTTATTGATTTCCGAGAAGAGAACAATGACAGTATGGAGTCAATTTCGAACAAAATTGCAGAATTCAATAATCGCATTTCACGTTTAGAGGAATTAAACACTAGCATGAATTCAAGATGCAATTCAAAAGAATCAATTAATGAACAAAGAGAAAAGAGAACAAGTGAATCTCATACTCAAAATGTCGGAGTGTCAGAATGCGATTATCTCATTCTCAGCGACTCGATTCTCAGAAGAATTATTCCTAAAAAAATTTCTCCAGATGGAAAAACAATAAGACGATACATTAGAGGGGGAGCAGAAACATGTTCCACTTTCATAGAGAAAAATGGCAAAAACATAAAACCACAGCATGTCCTTATCAGCATAGGAACGAGGGATTTGCAGAACAATGCAGTTAAAAACAAGGAATTTGAAAACCTTTTTCATACTACAACACAAATTTGGCCAAATGCTAAAATATTTGTTTTACCTATAATTCGAAGAAAGGACATGCTTGATGCAAGAGTACACGATGCTTACGAAATCCTAGCCACAGAATGCTTGAAATTTCAAATGATAACATTAATAAAAAAGTTTGAACCAACAGATGAAATGTTCTACGACCAGGTTCATTTAAACAGTAAACAAGGTCTCCCTGAAATCGTAAAACACCTTAAAACAGCAATGAACATGTATGGGAACAGACCTTCACGTTCTAATCATGCTAACCAACAACCAATCGCTACAGGAGGTATAAACTTTTCTCACCGACAACCAAACACTAGCCAAAGATTCAGTGCATTTGACAATTCTATGGATAGACCGCCTCCAATTCTACACAAAAACACGATGTATCCGCCGTGGGGTCAGATGATACCAGAAAATCCCCAATGTCCAACATGGGGTCCGATGCCACCAGGAAACCCCCCAAGTCCACCGTGGGGTCCGATGCTACATGATAAAACTTTGTGTCCCCCATGGGGTCAACCGCCGCCCAACATATTGCCGTGGCAAGTCCCTTGGTTGTGGCAACCTTATCGTCAGTTCAATCAAGTACAACATTAACTGTGTTTTACCATGATTTATTCATAAGTACATGTAAACAATAGATCATTTTACAAATTATGAAGTTCAAACTATAGATTATATAATTTTCTTTTCTTTTCTTTTTTTTTTACATTTGATTCAAAACATAATTTTTAAAAAATATCTTTAATTCTTTGAATTACATTTTATTAAAAATAAAAATCATTTAAACATGTTAAAGATAAAAA
This sequence comes from Mytilus trossulus, assembly GCF_036588685.1. NCBI lineage: Eukaryota > Metazoa > Mollusca > Bivalvia > Mytilida > Mytilidae > Mytilus > Mytilus trossulus. The sequence continues at coordinate 77,828,734 of NC_086382.1, read as the reverse complement.
AAAAATTACAGATAAACATCAATAGCCAATACTCAAGTTGTTTAACTAAAACACTTGATGTTAAATTTTTGTTTACTTTTTTATTTTAATTGGAAAGTATCCAAAGAACCGGTATATGTTTTAAATACCAAAAGGTTCATATATGTTTTCCTTCTTTTATTGTACATAATCTCTTTTATATCTTGCATCACTATAGATGTATCATAAAGTATGTCATAATATTACATACAACCAATACATATAAACAAATATATATAAGTTATACATGCATGTAGAATTAAGAAATATCATGCATCAGATCACTATAAAAATGTTTAAAGCATATTTAGTCCATCAGCTGGTAGGGCAAAATTTCAATTCTGTGTTACACCCCAGGGTACCGCAATTTTTTTATATAAATTCAAAGAGTAATATATGAAGAATATTTTAAGAGGTGTTAGACTTTTGAAAAAGTGTCCAAAAGGGGTTAAAAGGGGACTTATTTAAGGGTATATCAAAAATTTTGTTTTGCACATATTTACAGAAAAATGTAAAAATAACCAATAATTTAGTACTATTCTTTTCATTAAATTGAACAAATCACATCTTATTTAAACGCAGGCTAATTTTCAATTAATTTTTAAATCGTAGAGGACCAAGAAGAAAGGGGGAGGGTAATTTCCAAAATTCATGATTTTGAATGAAAAGAAGCAAAAGTAATAATTTTCTTGATAAAATGGTATATTTTTTATATTGAAACATAGAGCATAATGTAACTACAGTGTAAAGGCTGTTGAAAAAAACATTTAAAGGTAAGAAACAAAAACATAGAATAATCGACAGACACAAACATAGGCAACTAGAAATGCACGATTCTGTCACAAATTTATACATCATATTCCTGAAATAACTTACATATTAAAACACACAAAACTGTCAGGGTTTCTAGATCTCTATCTTTTTATTTTTTTTTAACAACCGAATCACTACATTTTAAGGTCACGCAGAAGGTCAATCATCATCAGTTTGGTCACCTGCATCTACCGAATTTTCATTATCATCATTTCCATCATATTCGTGGTCATCGTTAGCAATATCAACGTTTTGATAATCCTTATATCTACACGCTTTTGAGCATTTACATACAGGTATTTGTTCAGGATAAACCTTGTTGAACACATAAACATAAGTTGTTGGCACAACCAGCTGTAAATGAACAGCACTTCAGAATTATTAAAGCATCTAACGCTTTTGGTTGGTCTACCCAATTGATACTGATCAAATCGTTCTAAACAATCCAACTATAGTTGTTTAACAACAGACCAGTGTTTGTGTTTAAGAGCAGATTTCCAAATCTTCGTCTGAAAGTTGGATGGTTTAATGTGCATAAACATTGCATCTTTTGTTGGGGCAGTAGATGACAATAATAAATCTTTTTTTGGTTGCATTTCAAAATGTCCTGATCTTTATTCATCGATATTTTTAATTTCGTATGCATATATAGAACACAAAAACCGCTCGAGAGTTTTGCCAACTCTTCGTCAATCTCTACAAGGTTTCACCACAATAGAATAGACCTTCCGAAAATACATAACGTGTCAAAAAGCCGAATACTTTGCTTTTTTTCCTTTACCACACAAAACAATTACTGAATCACACAACCTGTACTGCCGTGAAATCCTGGCAGTTTTCTACAAACATTCTCACCAATCTAACAATGTTAGAATTGATATGCAACTGTGAAAATAGAAAGCAAATACTTCCACATCAATTTCAGAAGGTTTTATAACAATGGAGTCGTAACTTTTGTCAGCTGCATATTTTTGCATTAAGAAACATTTTGTAATCGGCTTCTTCCTGTTTGATTATAAGATAAAACCATTCTACGCTATTTCATTTCCAACATTTATTTTGTGGCACATACTTCCATGTGATACAAATAAATCAATACATTCAAGTGTAAATCTATAGGATTATTTACTCTTTTCCGAACTAAAAAATTCAACAAGAGCAACTTTGTTTTCCCCAACTAACAAAAATTTCTTCTATTCCCAAGAACACGATTGTGATGGTCTATAACTTATCGTAATGATTTGCCCTCCAAAGGACCTGCTGTTTTAATTTTTTATGGATATTGCGGGATACTTATCAGTGACAAAATCAATGCGGGACCTCTTTTCGAAACTAAAAGGATGGTTTTTAAAATAACAATTGCCAAATAAAAAAAAGTGCTTTGTATCCTAGTAATGGATTGAATAACTGCCATGTCATCAAATATCCACATGCTTTCTAAGGAATGACCATTTTCTAAAAGACCATCCAGAACAGATTTTAATTTTCCTTACATGTGTACCATCAAAGTTTGCAAGATACATTGGAAGAGGACCTAATTCAAACTGGAGAGCCTTTTGCGCAACCAACTATCTTGTCTGGGCTATGACAAGCAGGCGACATTTTTTTCATCTGCTCTCAATGTTTTGTTGTTCTTATCAGCCATTAACTGCTTGTCTTTTATTTCCTTTTTTAAAAATATAAGCAATGATAATGTTTTAATTGTTTTGAAGATATCGGTTGACTTTTGTATAAGCCGTTCATTAATGAAAATTTTTGAAGCAAACTTTCCCTTTTCATACGCGTTTAGAAGGTTGCACATTAATTCCGAAGAAGCAACAGAACCCGAGAACAAGACATATAACTGCTCAGATGTTTCAAATGGATTTGACCAGCGTTGCAGAGTCTGAAACAATTTCATAACATCAGTTTTGTCTCGCTTCATTCGAGTTTTTTAAAGTTCTTTTTGTGCGGATGTTTCAGGGTTACCCATTCCTACTGAATCTCGATATTTAAGGATATTGAAGCTCCTTCCACTGCCGGTCGACGTTTCGTCCCCGAGGGTATCACCAGCCCAGTAGTCAACAATCTGTGTTGACATGAATATCAATAATGTGGTCATTTATATAAATTTCCTGTTTATAAAACTTAGATTTGTTCGAAAAACTAAGGATGTTCTTATCCCAGACATAGACTACCTTAGCCGTATTTGGCACAACTTTTTGGAATTATGGATTCTCAATGTTCTTCAAAGTTATACTTGTTTGGCTTTACACATATTTTGATATGAGCGTCACTGATGAGTCTTATGTAGACGCGTCTGGCATACTCAATTATAATTTTGGTACCTTTGATAAAAATTTCATGTACATTTAACAACCATCGCTTAACAGAATCTTTGTTAAAACTAAAAACAACAAAGTCAATTTTTTTTTTATCTCTTAGAAACCAAAGAACATAAAAAGTATGGCCAATTCTCATAACTGACTATTTGACGTTCATTCAAAGCGATGTTTGTCGATTGAATGACTTAATAATCTTAAGTCAATCACTACATATATAGCTAAAACACAAAATATAATCAAGCACACTTTTATTGAGTTCGATAGAGTGCACCTTTTCTGAACGCAAAAAAAAAACCACCTTAATTTGTACTTTTTCAGTAATATTTTGTTACACATTCACTTTATAAAATAATTTGTCTCACCAAAACATCACAAATCAACATTTAAATGTGTGTTTTCAGTTGCAAATTGATAATGCTTATGTGTGAATGCACTGTACATGTTGTATACTGAATCAAAGACGGTAATTTGATGATTTCCGTAATTTAACGAGTATTTGCACGTATATATATATTATCAAATATTTCATATTTTAGACTATATATAAATACTGCAAATGATTGAAACATTGTATAATGATTAATTCTAAAGTTTAATTAACTAAAACGGGTAAATGTATAACGAATTTCTTTATGAAAGGAAAAAATAAGCCTTAATTTTAACCCAAAAAATCGGATTGTTTGTAATGTAAAAAAAACTTTTTTTAAAACAAAAAATCTTCAGAGTTACATTAAATATGATAGTTTTGTATCTGTTTTAGTTGTTTACACCTATACTTTATTTTATTTTAGTCGCTTTATATCAAAAAATTTAATTAAAAATTACTTAGTCGTGATTGCTAAATGAGGGGACCATTGAAAGGGACGTTTTTAAACCTCTTTTGGATACTTTTTTTTTAGTCTAACACCTTGTATTTTATCAATAAGAAAATGAAGTTGAATTCTATAAAAAAAAAATCGCGGTACCCTGGGGTGTAACACAAACTCCTTAACTAGAGCGCTTTTGAGAACTAGCTGATGGACTAAATCACGATGTGTGGTTTTGTTTTATTTTCTGATGACTTAGGACCAGGGCATAGACGGTGGTAAAAAATACAGTACTAGTATTTACACAGGTACTGAATTGGCGACAATATTGCTGTTGCCTGCATTTGTTACATATAATACCATGTTAAAAAAAAAAAAATCCGAAAAAATATGATAGAAACATTCAGATTTAACTAACAAAAAAAGAAAGATGTCTAAGCGGGATTTGAATAATATCTTCAAAACAATCTTTCGTTTGTAGTTCTATGCTCTACTGATGGAGCCACGGCGATGCGTGACCATGATTTTCTTATTAAGGAGCAATATTGATACAATTTAGCGATATTACACTTTTTCATTAAAAAGTTGTTTTTTTATGAATTAAGGACACACTAAACCAATTTCCTTTTTAGGGAAAAGGTAGTATACATTACAACAGTCACAAAAACCCGTATCTTGAAATGTCCTTCTGTTGGGGATTTCCTGTTTTTCCCCAACTATAAACACCATAATTTCCGCTAATTGGACTTTGAACCTTTTTAAGGTTAAATTAACTATGGTATCGAGATATCGATCTAAAAAGCTGTTTTATTTCTTAGTTAATTGTATTCTGTCGGCACTTTTTGAAAAATCAGGAAAAATTGGCCCTACCTCCTTATATATTTTGACCTATCATGTCTGTTTGCATAAAAAAAAATGTTGATAATGTAATGGAATTCTGTGTGACTCATACAAGTGAGAGACTTAGCTAGCTTTACAACCAGGTTTAATTTATCGTTTTCTTCATGAGGAAATGCTTGTACCAAATCAAGAGACATTCATATCATCGCAATCATGATCGAATTGTTTAGAAATAAAAGCAGTTATTGATATCAATATTTCCAGTTCCATATCTAAGAATGCTGTTTTCTTCATTTAGCTCATATATATGTAGGACTCAAATCTATGGTGGGTTCCAAATCTATGGCAGATTCATAATCTATGGCAAATGTGACGTCATGCCATCCCAAATCTCTGGCAGATCTTTTTCAATCCTAACATAAGCAAGTTTTGTAATTTCCTAATCTATTACGGATTTATGTTCACGGTTTCCAAATCTATTGCAAATGTTGTGCAAATGGAAAATAATGCAGTACCTATACGACCAATGATTTGTCTTAAACAAGTGGACTTCTCGTTTCTCGTTCTTATATAGATTAGACCGTTAGTTTTCCCGTTTGAATGGTTTTACACTAGTTATTTTTTGGGGTCCTTTATATCTTGATGTTTATTGTGAGCCAAGGCTCCGTGTTGAAGGCCGTATCTTGACCTGTAATGGTTTACTTTTATAAATTTTGACTTGAATGGAGAGTTGTCTATAAACATTTGTGAAATAAACATTCCATAATGGTCAACCAAATCGTGATGGTAAAAATAAAACGTAAATGATGAATTCATATACCTTAATAAAGACTTCAAGATTGAAATGATGTGCCCCGTAAAAAACAAACATTTTCTAATCTTTGCATGTTACCTGTTTAATCCATCAATTAAACCAACTAGTATAGCAAGTCCCTGAACAAACTTTTTTTATAAAACAAAAATGATAAATAAAAATGAACAGTTTCAATTTTTAAGTAATATTTATTTCTTCGTTAATGCATCTTTTTTTATTTAATGACGATTCAAATCAAATTGATATCCGTTTTTTTATCTTTCACTTTATAAACTTTGCGAGCCGTAGACAGTAAAATGTTTTCTATAACTCCTTTCTCTAAAATAAAAATCGATAAAAAAGCGGTGTCGTTGTTCATCGCGGGCTTTGGCCGGTACAGTACATTTCGTCCTCCTTCCGGATACTAGAAATAGGTCACATCTTCCTTGGGACTATCCGCAAATTTTTGTCGAGGGAAAGCTTATACCTGGAATGGTGTTCAAATCTATGGGATGATGTAATATGGCGTTATTCCGTTGTGACGCAATTCAAAAATCTGCCATAGATTTGGGGAAAACAAAAATCTACCATATATTTGAGTTGTTTGGCGTTTGTAACTTCACATTTACCATAGATTAGGAATCTGCCATAGATTTGGAACCCGCCATAGATTTGAGTCCTACATATATATATTATTTTCTACTTTTCTTGGATTTTTTTTTTTGTGCATAAATTAGAATTTTATTTAAAGAAATAATATTTTCCAGCTTTCAAATTTAGTGCCAGGAGATGCCAGCATTCAGGTTTGCACCATTTTATCCCAGAGCTTCGAGGTGGTGGATGGTGTGGCTTAAGCGGCCCAATCTCCTAGCCAATAGGGCACCTCGCCAGGTACATTTACCCAATTCGTGAGTAGTGTTTCAAATTAAAAAAAATCGGCCTTATTTTGGAATGCCGGAATCAGAACTAAATACCTATTCAAGCTATCCACCGAAGGGGGATGGGGGTTCTGGCAGTTAAAGCCCGCAATTTTTCACGATCAATCATGCATTTGAATGGGGACATATAGGTGGAACCCCATTTGAAAAATGGCTGGATTCGCGTCTTCTATCCTTACTTTTCAACACTAAACTTTCTAAATGTTACCTAAAAATATGTACTAGAGGGGCAAAACTTGCAAGGCCAAACAGAAAAATCTAAATAATATTCGTCAAACTGAAATGTTATGATAAATAAATTTATGTTTTTATCGGTTATTTATTATTTTCAAACAATCAAATTAATCAGTCAAAGGTAGAGGCAGTATCAGTTTTCTTAAGACACTTCCACATTTCTTGAAGGAATTGTCACCAAAAACACTACTTTCTAATGCACCAAAAAAAAGTTATATTTTTTTTATTATTTTTATTTTGTTAATATTGATGTGGGAAAGACCTTCTGATGAGTTTCATTCATATATTACAATTAAACTTAGATTTGAATCTTCTCCGTGAGTTTTATACCAGGTAAACGTAGATTTCAATGTTCTCTGAGAGTTTTCGTGCGAAGTAAACATTTATTTAAACAGCTAGATCTTTTACTAGAGCTCATAAATCAATATACATATAATCAAAATAAAATAAAAACCATAGATAAATTTTTGACACGAATTAATAATTAAAATGAAACTTGGAGATTAAAGTTTTAAAATATTTCTAGAAGAGTCTTGATACAGAATTCAAATTATAAAGTTAAGGCAATGAGTTTTTAAATATAATAATTTTGGGGGAAAAGATTTTTTTCCTAATTACTTACGCGCGTCTGGCGTATTAAATTATAATCCTGGTACCTTTAAGAACTTTTTACTTCCTCTCAGTTTAAAAAAAAAGTCGACAAATGAAAATTTTTATTTAATTCTTGTTCAAGAACACATAAAACAGAATAATTCAGATAAATCCTCAAGTCACTAAAAAGTAGTATACTCCATTGATAACAACATAAGGCATAAAACTTAATTGTATTTCAAAAAATAGTTTAAACATATTTTATTGTTCCAAAAAGAGACAAATGGATTAGACACAAGTTTTACAACTTAGTAACGTCTTCTCCAATACTGTTTATTTCAAGTGATTTCAACCGATGTCAAAAAATGTTAACATACATTTTGTTTATAAGTTACTATCAGCAGCTGACTACTAATCAGTGGAATATTGAAAGGATACATAAAAAAGCTTGGTTCATGAAGTAAAAAATGTAACAAGTATATTTGGTAAACAAAATATAAAAAGTGTTTAGAAATAAAATAAAAAAAGATTAAGTAAATATGATATAGGTAAATATTTATCCCATTTTATAAAGTCATTTGTTAACCTTGAGAACATACTGTTTTATTCAAGTGATTTCAACCGATATCAAAGGATATCTATATATTTTCTTTTTTCATCGCATTGATTAAATTCTAAATGACTTTCTCAGACATTTTTGTTTGGCTTGACAAATACAGATTTAACTATTTTTTATTTCATTCCCAATAATTTAATTGCCAATTAGTGGTTTCTCATCTGAAACTGAAACCTTTTAAATTACAATTTAATTTTTTCTTGCTTGATGCATTTAAACACAAAACAGTTTCTCTTTATGTAAGAGACTTTTGTGACGTGTTCTTTTATAAGTTGAACATATTTATAAAGTCCTGTGTTCTGCAGCGCCCATGTCATTCCAGTGGTGATCAACGTCGACAGTGGGTCTTTATTGGAGCGGGAAGCAAGTTCATATTGTGAACAAGAGGTAAATGTTTTATATTATATATTTTACAAGGTTTACTTTTATGGATATTGAAACATTCAAAATGACAAGAAAAAATTAAAACCACAAAACTCCTAAATCGAAACACAAAGGAAAATTCAAGACAAAAAAGCCAAAATCAAAAGTTCAAACACATCAAACGAATGGATAACATCTCTGATATTCCTGACTTGGTACATGCATTTTCTGATTTAGAAAATGGTGGATTGAACTCGGTTGTATAGCTAGCTAAACCTCTCACTTGGATGACAGTCGCATCAAATTCCATAATATTGACAATGATGTGCGAAAAACTAAACAGACACAAAAGGTAAAAATGCTTCAACCAATAATACGAACCCCAACAAAAACATGGGATGATATCACATTTGAAATCCGTCGTGTATTGCTTATTCTATTACAAAGCCGATTCATACTCTTAATTCAGTAAGTCATATTCATGAAATGCGAACGCGATTTAGCCATGTGTTTACGGACTTTCTAATTGAATTTTCCTGGGAGTTCAGTATTTTGTCATTTAACTTTTTTTGTAGTTAGGACATAAGAAATATATCCAATATCACATGTGAAGCGGATAATCCATAACGGTCAACCCACTCGTGATGGCGTCTGCAAGATTTACGAAGTGATAATTTCAACTTCACCATTTGGAACTTTGGAAAAGGTCAGAATTCGGAAGCTGAAATTAACTTTTTTGTCGTAAAGTTTTGATTTCAACCGACCCTTTTGTCAATTTCTAGATAAAATCCTTATCAAAAGTCATAAAATGTCAAAAGCTCAAATACTTATGCGTTTGTTTGTTTTTCAGGACCAAAAGAATCCGTTATTATGTTCCAGATACATCCTAAAATGATGACAATTTTGGTATTAGTTATCATATGTGCATTCTGTTTGAAAGATTCTTTAGCCAGACATAATCCATATACACCAACTAAATACCAGAAAAAGATAGCTCAAGGATTTTCCACGAATTTTTTTAAAACCCTCAATTTCAAGAAATACAACAAGAAAAACTTAGCTGATATTTATGAACGAGGTTTTAGAAATGTACGATTAAGATGTAGAGCAGATCTTGACAATTTGAACATGGCTGTCTTTTTGGATAATTTAGAGACTGTCGTGAACGATTGTCTTGCTACGAACATTGCTCCAATAATTTCTTGGATCCATCACGAGGCCGAAGCTTTCGCCACTGAATTACATCGAACCAATTATTTGAAGTGGTGGAGACGAGTTGCTGAAAAGCTGAAAGATAAGGACTACAGACTTTCATTCAACCTATTTACAGAACTAGGAGTCGACTCATGTGAAAATGAGTGCGCACAAAGTCTCAGAGAAAACACCGCAAAATACAACGACTGGACATCTGCTGTCGTAAAAAGGATAAGAAAATCCGGCGGAAAGAATGATAAACGGATGCTGATTCTAGGTTCTCCAAAGAAAACTGCTAAAGGATTAGAAGAAATCGACCAAAATATTTATAAAAACGATCCTTATATGATGGCAGAGTGGCATATCTATGCATCTGGACCAAATAAAAAACTAACAAACGACGGAAATCCAGGTCAAAAATATTGGTCTGGGACTGGCGACGATTTCGGAAAAAGTAATGTCATGACTGCCATCGGATATGCAAACTATTTTACATCATTTTACAATTTGACCACTTATCTTGGTGCTTGGATGCCACAAGCTAATGAATTCGGGGACTTGAGCCAATCGGAAATCATTAATTTTGGAAAATATTTTGTCCAAGTAATCAAACCGATCCCTTGGTCCATGAATGTTCTTGATACCTACTACGACACAAGGAACAGCGATTGGATTTTAAATGACCAGGTTATCAAAGGTCAGACATTGAATATGTCACGAGTTCTGGATGAAATTATAACGGTTATGTAATGAATTCAGAAAAAAACATTTTTTTTTTCCATGGTTTTTACATTGTAATTTATAAATACTAATATTAAGATATTCAATATAGTGATATCGTTTATTCGATATTCCATAAAAATATCGAGGAAATTTGAAATACATTCAAACAATTTACAAAGAAAACCTTCTATCGATCTAGTGAGATACCAAAAACGTTTGTTACATTCTCTAAAAATAAAGTTTAAAGGTACCAGTGACGTCATAAATTTAGAAATTGTACACATGAAAAATGTCTCTTTATTATATTGTATTTGATATATTATAAGGTTTTTGTTAGATGATTCTATGTTATTTTTCTTTTTTCTTCTTTGCTGATTTATCATATGATTTAGATGAGTTATACTTAGCTTTTTCTGATACAGTATCTATATTATGTAGACATATTTTTAACTTGTGTCATATATCCACTATAATTCCATTATGTGAATTAATACATATTTTCGTATAATATAACGCAGTGCGTGTAGTTGTTAGTTCATTTTCAATCTATGAGTTTAAATGTCCCTCTGGTATCAATTGCCCTTATTTTGTAAACATAGATACATCTGCTTATTTGCAAAAGCTGTTAGAAATGAAAGAAGAACAAGTGAGTGAAATTTTCCTCGGAGTTCAGTATTTTTGTGATTTTACTTCTTATTCTTTTTAACACCTGATCTTACAATGTCCCACACTTCATTATAAAACAAGATATGATAACATCACGAATATTTGTAGTTGAAATTAGTCACTTTATAATGGTTCTTTTCGAAAATTAAGAAACCACTGAACAGGTAACTTTTTTTGCCGTAACCAGGAAAATTGATACCCACGAATAACAGTTGCTCCACAATAATGTAATTTTCCTTAATATGATTACTTACTTAAAAAGTGTATTTGGTTACATATTACTTTCTGAAAAAGTGTATTTGGTTACAGTGTGATTAAGTTGTTTATAATGCCCGCGTCACACTGTCCCGATTTTTATATACGATGGACACCCGAATGCGAAAATTGTAAGTTCGTACGAAGTTGGTCCCGATCTCGTTAAAATACCAAAAAGTCACCGAAGCAAGTACGATGAATAACGAAGTCTATACGATGGTGCCGAAATTATTTACGATAGCAAAAGATTGACATACGAAAGTTAATCGAAGACGGGTATTTAAGCTTCATATCTCAGCCAAAGCCTACACGATGGATCACGAAGGCTACACGATTGATTACGAAGGCTACAGGATGGATTACGATGATGGCGCGATGACTATACGATGTCTTAAACTTAGTTTATTATCCCCTCGCCTACTAAATGTAAGTTGCGTGTAGATAAAATTGTTATGGACACTCTAGAACCAAAATGCTCAAAACTTGGTATGGTGTTACTCGTTAAGAATATCTTACGCGCGATTGACTTTAAAGTTCAAAGGTAAAGGTCACAGTGGCAGTTGTAATACAAGGCAATATCACCCTTGTGGACACTCTAAAACCAATATGCTTCAAAAGATTTTAACCACATTTGGTATATTGTTCCTCCTTGTAATGATCTGACATTTTTTTACGTTCAAGACCAAAGGTCAAGGTCATGCAGATGAACTTGTTTTTTTCTCCTTGAAATACCATAATACACAGGAAATTGGTTGCTCATTGTTTTTATCTGCTGGTTCTAAAGACAATATTAAAGGTATTTCCAGTTACTGAATGTTTTGGTTGATTTCTAAAAAAAATAGTTTATGTATCAAATATGCATATTCAATTTACCATTTTCTGCATGTGTCATATACAAATAAAGTGTCCATTTTTGTCCCAATATGTTACATACGAGGGGATGCCACGCTCGGCATTGCCTTGTTTGAACTGTTAAATGTGTGCACTAGTCTGAATAATGAACTAAAATTATGCCCATGTTTACTGATCTATCTTAAAGGTACGATCCCTTTTGTTCAAAAAGAGCTCTTTTCAGGTGAATATCATAATCATATTGACAAAAAGAAGTATGTGGGGAAAGCAACAAATGCGGCAAAATATGACATATAAAAAACAGATGGTTATGAAGTAAACATTCGTGTGACAACAAGTCAGACGATACATAAAATATCAGAATAATGAAGAAAAAGTTGTTTTCCCTATATACGTGTACCTGCAGTGTTGGTGTACGAGGCGCGTTTATGATTTTCATTATGTTACTTGATATGAAAATTGACAACAAATAATATTTTACTTGTAAAAGTAAATCCTGAGCATGTAATAGCAGCTCTTCTGGTTCCATTTGAATTAATAGAAACAACTTTGTCGCCTGTTTTGTTCTCATTGATATGAGCTCCATGTTTTGTGAACGTCTTTCTTAACTGTCATATTAAACTGACCAGTGCATATCGCGCATGGCAATTTAAATGTATTTTAGCGCGAACATTAACTTACATTTAGCTTGATTTATCCGTCGTAGTTCCATCTTGTCGCCTTCGTACTTTTATTCGGTGGCAACACGACGGGATTACGAGGTCTTCACGAAGTCGTGTTGCCATCGTAAGACCTTCGGATAGCTTCGTGATTCATTCGTGTAGACATCGTAATATCAAAACTGCCCGATGAAAACGAGGGAAAAACGAATGCAATACGATGTTAAAAGATGCATTCCCGGTAAGATAACGATGTTGAGGATGGTCATACGAACTCAATACGAACCCTCAACATCGGACGCACCTTTGGGGAATTTTTAACATGTTAAAAAATTTAGAACCCTTCCTGAAGTTGTCCCCGAAGGCTAGAAAAGGTGGCCGATGGTTAACGATGGTTAAAGATGGCACTACGAATAGCCCGATCTGGATACGATCAGTCCCGATTTTAAAAATTTCCGTAACCATGTTGCCATCGGCGTAAAAATCGGGACAGTGTGACGCGGGCATAAGCAAATGTAAAAAAAAATACATTCGTGCAGACAAATCTAATTTCAGATTATAATGATGTATGTTTGCAACATACAGTAAGGGCATATATTATGTGATTTATTGTTCTGGCTTTTGCGTCAATAAATAAAATTGACACCCTCAACATGACGTTAACTCTCTGGCAACCAGGCATCTGATCGAGGTTTTGTTGCCAATACTTGACCTTTAAGAAAACAATGATGTGACAGAAATAAAAAAAAGCAAGCTAAACAAAAATTATTACGAACGGCACCTTGAAGAAAATAATTTCTCATTAGACAAAAACAAAAGAGACCTCGAGTCCAGTAAAGTAAAATGTGAAAATGATTCATTGATCATATACTTTTGATTAGCAAAAAGATACAAAAGTGACAAAAAACATACATGTAAAGATGTAACTATAGACACGAATATATTACTAAGACAGCCATATACATCATTGGTGGAATCAAACTAAAGTTCATTATTTCATAACCAACCACATATTGGAAAAAAACAAAAAGAACGTATTACAAAGACATGCCTGCAAAGTATTCTGATTATTACCATTAACTGTTATTCAAACCGTTGATACGAAGTAAAGATTGCATCAAAACGTTAGATGTCAATCTTCTCCATAAGTAATGATTCAAAGTAAAATTATTGTATTTAGCGAAAAACCATTTTCATTGCAGCTTTTAACTAGTGGTCCTCATTTTTGTTGTCTTTTCGTTGTTTTTGGTACGCGATTCACTATTAATCAAACCATCATTATCTGTCTTCGCAATGAGTTTTGATTCAATATTCTCTTCACAAGTTTTGATTCGCGGTTCAATGTAAATTCAAACCGTTATATTTCAGTCTTCACCATCAGTTTGATTCGATGCTAATTTTTATGATTTTGACAGTCAGCACTATGCAGAATATTTATACTAATGAAATTAATTTTCCCCTCTTGAACTAAGTATATAAATTTAGAAAATTTATTAAAATAAAATTGGTTTATTCTCGAAATGTTTTAGTAGGGGACCATTCAAACACAGGTTCAATCTTACGAAATGAATACAGATATAGACATAACTTATATTGCTTCAAATAAAATCAACGGTACCAATTTTGTTACACCAGATGCGCATTTCGACAAAACATGTCTCTTCAGTGATGCTCGTGGCCAAAATATTTGAAATCCAAAGCTTATATAAAGGACGAAGAGCTATAATCATATCAAACATAGGTGTGAAACAATTATAATTTGTTGATACCTAGCATGCAAAACAAGTATCTTCACCATAACTGTTTTTTTTTCATTGCATGCTGAAGGAATATGAGTTTATAATAATCGAACTTAAATTGTAATAGATATTTATTTATCTATATTGCGTCGGGGATGGGGTTGGGGTCCTGATCCCAAAATCCCGAGGTCCCGAATTTAAAAAAAAACAACCAAAGATACCAAAATCGCATGATTAAAAATACCCGATCCTGACGTCCCAAAAAATGTCCTGCCCTCATCTCCCGACCCCCCATCCCCCCCCCTCTTATTGTGTATTTTTATACTTCTGATGGTCTTTGCAATTAGACCGGTTTTCATTCGTTCAATAATCTAACGTCAGATAGTGAATGAATAATGCGTAAGCTCACCTAACTTTTGTTATATCTCGAGATAGTGAATAAATGATGTGTAGACGCTACCTCTCTTTCGTTATATCACGACATAGTGTATGAAAAATGTGTAGACGCTACCTAAATTTTGTCATATCACGAGATAGTGAATGGATGATGTGTAGACGCTACCTCTCTTTCGTTATATCACGACATAGTGTATGAAAAATGTGTAGACGCTACCTTAATTTGGCATATCACGAGATAGTGAATGGATGATGTGTACACGCTACCTAGTTTTCGTTATATCACGAGATAGTGAATGGATGATGTGTATACGCTCACTTGTTTTCGTTATATAACGAGATATTGAATGGCTGATGTGTATACGCTCACTTATTTTCGTTATTTATCGAGGGAGTGAATGAATGATGTGTAGACGCTACCTATTTTTTGTTATATCACGAGTTTGTCATTCAATAAACGACAATAAGGCGACAATAAGCTTCAACAAACGACTCTTAAGCGCCAAAAACTTAAGACGGAAACTGAGTCTGGCACAAATACAAAATATCAATCCCGGTATCTTTGATGAATTTATTTACAACCACTGGGTCGATGACACTGTTGGTGGGGTTTTCATTGCCCGAAGGTTTCATCAGACCAGTAGTCAGCACTTCTGTCTTCACTTTAATTGTCCTTGATTAACAGTTAACAGAGCTTTGATTTTTTTATATACTAAGCGCACGCTTACCTTTGGAATAGATTAACTTAGCTGTATTTGGCAAAACATTTGGTCCTTAGTGAACATATATTCCTCGTACTTTATTTGGCATTTATTTGGCCTTTTTTTATACTATCGTCACCGATAAGTCTTTTGTAGACGAAACGCATGTCTGATGCAAATACAAAATTTCCATCCTGGTATCTATGATGAGCCTCCTTCATTTAGTAACAAGAAAAAATATTTAATTAGTTTAGCGACAAGAAAATATATTAAGCGTTACAACATTTTAAACATTGTCTCTTTCAAATAAAACGAATATCATAATCCTGTTACCTTTAATAGCATATATAGAAACATGCTTTAGAGTTTCTTTTTTAGTATACTTGTATTATAATCAGTTTACTATACTTTCAGAATAATGAATACATTTGTTTTGTTCAAAGAAAACAGGTTTTTTTTATATATTTTAGATGAAATGTTTATTAATCAATATTTGAAACTTACCGGCGTAAAAAGGTATAAATAAAAATGTTAAGACATTTTTTATGAACACTTCGTACAATCCGTTGATTGAAGGATTCGTTCATGCCGTATTATCTTAAAGGTATAGTAATTTTAATTGCATAATCTATGTATCATTAGCTTCATTGTTGTAATAGTTATCGAAGATACCAGGATTATAACTTAGTACGCCAGACGCACGTTTCGTCTACATAAGACTCAAAGGTGACGCTCAAATCAAAATATTTATAAAACCAAACAAGTACAAAGTTGAAGAGCATTGAGGATCCAAAATTCCAAAAAGTTGCGCCAAATACGGCTAAGTTAATCTATGCCTGGGATAAAAAAAAATCTTTAGTTTTTCGAAAAATTTGAAGTTTTGTAAACAGGAAATTTATAAAAATTACCACATTATTGATATTAATGTTAACACTATTATCATATTCATAATACTTAAAAAAAATGTCTGACATGTTTTTTTACTTTATAAATCTGAACATATTAAATTCTGTGTAATATGTCTTTTTTAGTGAAATGTCACTTACAATAGATATAGGAAGATGTGGTGTGAGTGCCAATGAGACAACTCTCCATCCAAGTAACAATTTAAAAAGTAAACCATTATAGGTTAAAGTACGGCCTTCAACACGGAGCCTTGGCTCACACCGAACAACAAGCTATAAAGTCTGTTTACCTATTATGAGAGGGTACCACAATTGCAGTATTGTGACAGGGTGTTTTTTCGCCTACTATTAATTATGATACAGAAGGGAACAAATCTTTCTGATTTTATTTTAAATATATACTTTTTGTCGTTAAAATCATGTATTTAAAATTTTACTTTTACTTATAATTACTAAACTATAATCCTGGTACCTTTGATAACTATTACCTTCAGATTTGAAATAACTGATATTTTTTTTTTACTTCGAATAAAGTTGTTACCAATTACTAGTAGCCATAAAATACTTACTTTGCACTTAATAAATCATATGATAGTGATGTATGAAATCAAAATAAAATTATAATAAATTAAACTTTCCTTTGAAGGTAAAACGCAAATTGGGGGAATTAAATAAACCTGTGATCACAATATCAAATCAACTAAATGATCCCACCTGTTATTTACAGTCTATGAATAATTTATGATCCGATCAAACATAAACACAATCTGGAGGTAATGACCTTCAATTCGAAAAATGTATTTCTTATTTGAAAAAATTTTATATATTATATATTCACACAGTAAAAAGCTTTGTAATTGTGTTTTATATCATCAAAGTCGAAAGCTTACTAAAAGACGTTCGTCAATCAACCAAACGATAATAAGCCACTGAAAATTGCACATGAAATTATGAAAAGCAAAATAGTGACCCGACAAAATATAATTACATCAATTATATTTGCTAAACAAAAATGTATGATATTGAATTATTTTCAAGCAAATGTATTTTTGAAATTCGGATAAGTGTAAACTTGTATGATTGAAAACAAAACAAAAAGATGCAATTTTTCAGAAAATTCCAAAGTTATATGCTTTATTAAATTCGTTCAGATTATTAAAATATTAGTATTCTCTGTTAAAATGCCAGCAGTTCAATTTATTTTAAAAATAAAGTAACAGAGTTATCTCTCTTTATATATCCAACTTTAATCTTCAAATGAGTAAAGGTCAAGTCAGGCGTTAAAATGTCTTCAAACGGCTGCAA
Source organism: Mytilus trossulus (assembly GCF_036588685.1). Taxonomy (NCBI): domain Eukaryota; kingdom Metazoa; phylum Mollusca; class Bivalvia; order Mytilida; family Mytilidae; genus Mytilus; species Mytilus trossulus. Next base: position 77,811,003 of record NC_086382.1, on the reverse strand, counting down.
GACTTCTTTTATTAAACTATCAATTTGGTTCGTTCGAAGATTTAGATAAATAGTCATGTGCTTTTGATACATTCCCGTGAAATACTAACATAAGACTACAATCTACCCTCCGAAAAAGTTATTAGGAGATCTTTTGGCTGAAATACGAATGCCACCAATAGGTCTTCAACACAGCTGGTAGATAAGTGGTTTTCGTTATTCCTAAACTGCTTTGTTACAAAATGTTCAGTTGAATTGATTCAAATTTTCCAAGTACGGAAATTTTATTATCTTACGATTTCGTTTTCTCATTGTGGAAGGAAAGCGTTCACATAGCAAACATTTAAAGCAGATAAAACACGTTGAAGATAATCACCAACAACAAAATTGCTAAACTGTATGGTAACCTAACCCTAATCTGAAGCTTAACAAACACCGGTACTCGGAGTAAAATTGTGCTCGAAACAACAAATCCTGTATTTTGATTGGTTGATATCCGGGTCTAAAAGATTCAAAAGATTTAGGACCACAATGCAAGGTCTTATCACAAACAACTATACAGACAAATTCGATGCAACAAACTTAGTTACCATATTCATTCGTTTTCCAAACTACAAAAGTTTGGAATACATTCCCTGAACTAAGAGCCTGCAGAATCAATACTTTATGCCTCCAGAAGAAATACACCAGATATTACTCCTCGTTACAAACCAATAATTAAATGTATAATATGGTTGTTGTCTTATACCAAAAAATTAGAAAATGAAAAGATTTACATACACAAACATAAAATGGTAAAAAATGCATTTAAAGATAACAAAAATATTGTTTTAAGTATTAACAACACTGTGAAACTAGGCAAGTGACTGATGTTTAGTATTACCAACACTGTGAAACCAGGCAAGTGACTGATGGTAGTTATTAATAACACTGTGAAACCAGGCAAGCGACTGATAGTAATTATTAACAACACTGTGAAACCAGGCAAGTGACTGATGGTAGTTATTAATAACACTGTGAAACCTAGGCAAGCGACTGATGGTACTTATTAATAACACTGTGAAACCAAGTGACTGATGGTAATTATTAACAACACTGTGAAACCAGGCAAGCAACTGTTGTTTATTATTAGCAACACTGTAAAACAAGGCAAGCGACTGATGTTATTTAATAACAACACTGTGAAACCAGGCAAGCGACTGATGGTAATTATCAACAACACTGTGAAACCAGGCAAGTAACTGATGGTAACTATTGGCAGCACTGTGAAACCAGGCAAGCGACTGATGGTAATTATTAACTACACTGTAAAACCAATCGACTGATAGTAATTATTAACAACACTGTAAAACCAGACAAGCGACTGATAGTAATTATCAACAACACTGTAAAACCAGGCAAGCGACTGATAGTAATTATCAACAACACTGTGAAACCAGGCAAGCGACTGATGGTAATTAATAACAACACTGTGAAACCAGGCAAGCGACTGATGGTAATTATTAATAACAATGTGAAACCTATGCAAACGACTGATGGTAATTATTAACAACACTGTAAAACCAGGCAAGCGACTGATGGTAATTATAAACAACACTGTGAAACCAGGCAAGCGACTGATGGTAATTATAAACAACACTGTGAAACCAGGCAAGCGACTGATAATAATTATTAACAACACTGTGAAACCAGGCAAGCGACTGATGGTAATTATTAACAACACTGTAAAACCAGACAAGCGACTGATGGTAATTATAAACAACACTGTAAAACCAGGCAAGCGACTGATGGTAATTATTAACAACACTGTGAAACCAGGCAAGTGACTGATGGTAATTATCAACAACACTGTGAAACCAGGCAAGCGAACGATGGTGATTGTTAACAACACTGTGAAACCAGGCAAGCGAACGATGGTGATTGTTAACAACACTGTGAAACCAGGTAAATGACTGATGGTAATTTGTAAACAACACTATGAAACCAGACAAGGGACTTGTGGTTATTATTAACAGTCCTGTGAAACCTAGGCAAGCGACTGATGGTACTTATCAACAACACTGTGAAACCAAGCGACTGATGGTAATTATTAACAACGCTGTGAAACCAAGCGACTGATGGTAATTATTAGCCAGTTGGTGTTCTTTTTTTTCTGTACATAAAGTGTTACTGTTCATACAACCTGTGTATGTGTCATGTCTTCGTCGATGAATTCAATATCTGTGAACCTAACCTTAATCCTTACCCTAACTCTATCTTTAAATCTAAAACATAGGTGTGCTAATGCCATTTTGTGATCATTTAATCTTGTGTACGCATATACATGTCAACTTTTTTTTAAATATTAAAACAAGGAAATCTAAAATATCTTCTGTTTCATTATGTTATCCTTTCTAAGCGTGAAACCTGTTTTTTTCTATAGTTAAACTGAATTAATACTCTGAACATATACCCCTTTTTGTGTGATATTTTTTATATAATTTGTATCTGGTTACCGTTTTGTTTCATATTATTCAAATAAAAATCTAGTCAATAAAATAAGATAGAAAGATAGTAATATACTAGTATAAGGCAGGATTTGTCAGTAAACATATCCCCTTTTTTATTGGATAAAGATATCAATCATTTGTTTCTTTTTTATATAATTTGTATCCGGTTACCGTTTTGTTTCATAAGTTATATGGATTTTCAAGAGAAGGAATATCATTTACCCAGTATTAATAATTCATAGACATGTAGGTTTTGAACATGATTCCTAATGAGTCAATAAAATAAGATAGAAGGATAATTATATATAATGACGGATTTGTCAGTAATACGATTCAAAATATATTTTTTCGAATGCAAAAGTTTCTTCACTTTGATGTTTTTAGATTGAACTAAAAAACATTGTTCTAAAAGAGGGACGAAAGATACCAAAGGGACAGTCAAACTCATAAATCTAAAACAAACTGACAACGCCATGGCTAAAAATTAAAAAGACAAACAGAAAAACAATAGTACTCATGACACAACATAGAAAACAAAAGAATAAACATCACGAACCCCCCCAAAAACTAGGGGTGATCTCAGGTGCTCTGGAAAGGTAAGCAGATCCTGCTCCACCTGCTAAATTAGGCAGATATGGTAATGATTCTGGATAAATCTGAAGTGTTCTTTGTAGTTATATGTTGACTTTAAGCAAGAACTTTACAAAAAAAAAATTGTCGAAAATCTTGACGATTCCGGTAACATCGTTCTTTATAAAATATTTGGGTGGAGTTTTGAACTTCTGTATATAAAAGTCGGGAGTTTTTCAACGTCCCTGTTAATATTAAAAATGTTTGCTACTCTGTTTCAAAATAACAAGCTTTTTGAAAGACGGGTAATAAATTGAAAGAATATAAATAACGGAATTTAGAAGCAACTAAAAATTTGTCTGGAAATATCATTTCTATAGCTTGATAGTTGATTTTTGCATTGGAACTTTGATCGTTCGAAACTAAATAGCAAGTATTTTACAATGATTTTAAAAATATCTTATAAACTGTATGTTATAATAAGTCTATAAAAAGAAACGGAGATGCTAGTGAGCCTAACTTTTAGTTAATGGCACTATACTGGTTAAAGTAGAAGATACTGAATATCTGACAAGTTGAAAACAAGAATAGCAAACATTTAAGTTTTTTTTAATGAATTTTCTATATTCCCCACGTGTTCGTGTATGCATACGTGTTTGATTGATTGCTTCTGTAGTATTCATACAAATTGCTTGAACAACAGCACATTTTTTATAAAAGGAAGTATAAAATATCCACCAACTCGATATTCCTAAAATGGTAAGTAAGTCGTGTTCTCGTGTTATGTAGTAGTTTTATCTTCTGAATGCATGACAGAACACCAATAGTCGATTTAGAAGGGTATCAAATTCCTGTTCATGAGACACACGCTTAATCTTTTTACTGACATAATCCTGATCTACATCCATCTTTCCTAAGTGTTTTGTCGAGTTGATGGGCTGATGAATTCGATACTTGCTAATCTGTCCGTTGTTTACGATATAGAGATCACCGGATATTACCCATGCTACCTGACCAGTAGGACTTGTTTGTATTGCGATGATAAAAAGTGGAATTACAAAAATACTGAACTCAGAGGAAAATCAAATCGGAAAGTCCCTTATCATGGCAAAATCAAATGACAAAACATATAAAAAAACGAACGTGCAATAACTGTCATATTCCTGACTTAGTATAGGCAGTTCAAATGTAGAAAATGGTAGATTGGACCTTGATTTATAGCGTTAAACCTCTCACTTGCACGACAATCGCATGAAATGTAATATTATTGATAATGATGCGTGAACAAAACAAACAGACACATAAGGTAAAAATGTCACAAATAAAGGTAAAAAGTCTAATTCGGTAGGGCACATTCGTGAAAAGGGAACGGTATTATAGTTGTGACATAATGAACGTATCCGATATCATCTATATAACAGATATTCCATAACGATGAACCAACTCGTGATGGCGTCCGTAAACAAGAACTGTCGGGAATTTTACATTTTACATCCTATTGGATACTGGTCTTCGTTAACTTCTTTACAGAGAATGTATCTCAAAATTGGTACGATATTCACTGGCTTGTATTTCCTATCATAATTTCTTTGAAAGAGGGTTGCGATCATTCCTTCGTAAATTTAACGGACGCCATCACGCGTTGGTTGGCCGGTATGGAATAACCGTTTCACAGATGATTTCGGAAATACTCCTCATGACGTAACAACAATTTACTTCCCTTTTCACCACAAATTTGACCTACCGCATTAGACAATTTACCGGGTTTGTAATAACACGAGCAACAAGACGGGTGCCACATGTGGAGCAGGATCTGATTACCTTCCGGAACACCTGAGATCACCCCCAGTTTGTGGTGCTATTGGTGTTGTTCTAAATTCTTTTGTTTTCTATGTTGCGTCATGTGTACTACTATTTGTCTCTTTGTCTTTTTATTTTTTAGCCATGGTGTTGTCAGTTTATTTTCGATCTATGAGTTTGACTGTTCCTCTGGTATATTTCGCCTCGCATTCTTGATGTTGAATATTTGGCTTGTGTATTTCAAATTAAAGAAATTAAAGAAACAACAGACACGGTTTTCTCTATCTTATTTTGAAACTATTTCTCGAATTATTATTAAGCAGTCATCTCAGAATATATGACAGACGAGCAGTTTTTAATTTTGAAATTATAAATTTCCCAAATCTAATAAATATCCATATCGGATATATATTTCCAAGTTTGTGTGGTATTCAAGAGCTTGCATCCGCCACACAGACTTTGTAAAACGTCACCAGTGTCTGATCAGAAAGTTGATAAATCAGGGTTAGGTCAAAGAACGTCTCGTCCCTTTCCACAAAAAGTTCATTGGAAGCTATCAAGACCTTGTTGATAACCGTATTAACTAAAAATAATATACGATGCTCTTGAACTATAGCTAGGTACTGACGTTGTTAATCTTAATTACGTGTCACAATGTTCTTTTATTTGCCTATGTGAATACTACTTTTACTGTTTAGTCTACTTTTGTATAATTGTCTTTTATTTTTAATAATGTGCTCTGTCTATATGCCTTTTTGTGTTTCTTTGTTGACATCTGCTTGTTAGTTATCAAGATTATAACACAATGTTGACTGCTGTACCCCTATTTTAACATATTATATAGATATAAAATGTTTATCTGGTCAAGATCTATCTGCCCTAAATGTCTCAGACACATCAAACAACCCGTTGTTTGGTTTGCTGTCCTGGAGATGGTTATTTTATCAGAAAATGGCAAGTTAAACTAACCTAGATTATATTTTAACAGCAAAATAATAATCATATAAAAAACGGTGTTTAATAGTTAAACCTATCACAGATACCAGGATATAATTTTGTATTCACGCACATACGCGCGTCTCGTCTACAAAAGACTCATCAGTAACGCTCGAATTCCAAAAAGTTATAAAGGCCAACTAAAATACGAAGTTGAAGAGCATTCAGGACACAAAAGATTTGCCAAATACAGCTAAGGTAAGCTATTAATGAGATCATACCCTTGGAGAATTAAAATCAAACAGCACAGATTAAGGCAATAGTAGTACACAGCGGTTCAATAGTCATAAACTGATATAACTAAAACAAATCAAGGTCACAAACTAAAGCATGACATATCATATACTAGTCATCTCTATATCATCAAGACATTTTACTGTTGGATTTTTTTCATTTAAGGTGACTTTTACCATTTTTTTAACTGGATGTATTAAAAAGTTTTTGGTTGGTTATGACCATTGTAAAACGTATGAAGTACCTTACTAGATCGATAGACCATTTTCGTTTTAACAATTTCTGCACTTCACAAATATTCCTGTTTTTCCACCATTAGGGTATGTAAACAGGAACTTCTTTTCTTATCAGTATTTTAAATTTTATCGGGAAATTTTGAATGTTGTATTAACGATTCAATTATATTCAATCTCTCAAATTTCCTTTTTTATTTATGAGCACGTAACGTAAGTACCATGGAAAAGGGAATGTTTTTTATGAATACATTACATAACCGATATAATTTCATCCAGAACTCGTGACATATTCAATGTCTGACTTTTGATAACCTGGTCATCTAATTTCCAATCGCTGTTCCTTGTGTCGTAGTAGGTATCAAGAACATTCATGGACCAAGGGATCGGTTGGATTACTTGGACAAAATATTTTCCAAAATTAATGATTTCCGATTGGCTCAAGTCCCCGAATTCATTAGCTTGTGGCATCCAAGCACCAAGATAAGTGGTCAAATTGTAAAATGATGTGAAATAGTTGGCATATCCGATGGCTGTCATGACATTACTTTTTCCGACATGGTCGCCAGTCCCAGACCAGTATTTTTGACCTGGTTTTCCGTTGTTTCTTTGTTTTTTATTTGGTCCGGATGCATATATATGCCACTCTGCCATCATATAATGATCGTTTCTATAAATGTTTTGGTCGATTTCTTTTAACCCCTTTGCAGTTTTCTTTGGAGAACCTAGAATCACGATCCGTTTATCATTTTTTCCGCCGGATTCTCTTATCTTTTTTACGACAGCAGATGTCCAGTCGTTGTATTTTACTGTGTTTTCTCTGAGACTTTCTGCGCATGCGTTTCCACATGAGTCGACTCCTAGTTCTGTAAATAGGTTGAATGAAAGTCTGTAGTCCTTTTCTTTCAACCTTTCAGCAACACTAGTCCACCACTCCAAATATTTGGTTCGATGTGATTCAGTAGCGAAAGCTTCGGCCTCGTGATGGATCCAAGAAATTATTGGAGCAATGTTCGTAGCAAGACAATCGTCCACGACAGTCTCTAAATTGTTTAAAAAAACAGTCATGTTAAAATTGTCAAGATCTGCTCTACATCGTAATCGTAAATTTCTGAAACCTCGTTCATAAACATCAGCTAAGTTTTTCTTGTTGTACTTATTGAAATTAAGGGTTTTGAAATAATTTGTGGAAAATCCTTGAGCAATCTTTTTCTGATATTCAATTGGTGTATATGGGTTATGACTGGCTAAGGAATTTTTAACACTGCTTGTACATATGATAACTAATACCACGATTATTATCATCTCAGACCTTTTCGATACCATTATAGATGATGATGGTACTGAAACAAACAAATGACAATGTTTTAAGTTGTATAAAAAATCTTTTTAATTTACAACTTATCCCTAAACTCTTGATTTATTATAAATCTTCACACGACAAGACAGTTAAAATTCAAAAGTTGTACAAACCATATCATGAATAAGTCTGTACTATTAGCTGTTAACAGGGATATTGTCACGTCAGTTTAATTTTCGCTATTTTCGTGGTCTTGAAACGCGAAAATAAAACGACAGCGATAACTTCAAGGAAGATCAAACATGTATACATATATGAATAGGATATGTAGAGGACCCCTATATAACACGGATTTACCGACATATTGGTACCTCAAATCATAACTGTGTTTCTGATATCATGACTTTCACTCAAGTTAATCCCATTATTATTGAAGACATCTAAAGCAAACGGACATTTTTTACATAAATAAGGCCATTAGTTTTCTCGCTTGAATTGTTTTACATTGTCTTATCGGGGCCTTTTATAGCTGACTATATGCGGTATGGGCTTTGCTCATTGTTCTTTTTTATATTACAGTTATTGTTATGTAAACAACACTCGTTACAAATATGTTAATTATAATCAGTTATAAAAGTATTTAATCTATTAATCAGTACCGTTGAATCTGATTAAAAAAATATATCAATTAGCATTAATCGTGACATAATTTAATTCACTCTTGATAAAAGTTCTTTTTTGTAATTGTGTATGCGTTTTTAAAAGCAAACAAGGCACAACTTTAATCTCTTTAAATATTAATTAAACGAAAGAAACGATTTCTGATTGATTGTATCACTTGACTTACTATCATTTACAGTACATGTAAAGTTGTTTACTTTCTGTATCACTTATGAAAATATTTATATTAGCCACAGGGAAATAGCGAATTCAAAACGGCGCGCATTTAGATTGAGTTCATAAAACGCGAAATAAAGACTGCACGAAAGTTTCCCGGTTTACAGTAGTAGAGATTGTACAATGTTAGTTACATTGAACTGTTACTATAGACCACACTAATGGGTATGAGAATTTGAAAAATTACCATAGACATGTTTCTTTTCACACGTAGCATCATTGAATCAGATAGTTCCTTACTTGATACAGCTTATTGCTCACTTTGATCACAAGACAATACAACACCAGTGATATGTATACTGAGACTTCGGTATTGTTTTATTTTACCTTTTATGTATACCGACTCAAAGCACAGTATTTCCCCTTCAGGTTAGTATTCTGGCACTTTAGATTCAAGCGCTCAGTGTTCAATTTCTTTCCTTCTTGTCAACTGTTGTTACTGATTCATTTTTTTACAATTTGTTTGATCCTGATCCTTTAAATGTAGATTGTAGAGTATACACTTTAAATCAAAAGCTCAAACACATCAAATATAAAACAAAATAACTGTCGTGTTGCTAACTTGGTACTGCATGTATTTCCTTGTGTAGAAAATGCTGGATAAAATCTGAATTTATATATAGCTAAACCTCTCACTTGTATCACTTTTTAGATATAAGCAAATTGTTCCTAGTAAGAACTTGGTATATAGTATTAGAGTATTCAAACCAGTGTAAAGTAAATTAAACTGTGAAATATATGTCTCACAAATTGGATCTATTACGATACAAGTTATTGATAGATTGATTTCAAGAGATAAATGCCCTATTCATTGTAGATAGTCTATAACATTAGCGAAATATATTATGTAAATCAAATTCATAACAATTACCTATTCTTAAAGTAGAAGTTGTTGTAAACACGTTCCTTCCTAATTGAGTCTTACTGTCCACGTTGACAACTTCTGTAATAAGATAAGATTCTTCAGTTTACATATCTTTCAGGGTTAATGGGCAAATGATAGAACATGTCACAAAAAGGTTTCCTGCATAAAAGCAAACGTGGTTACGTGTATTCACCTATAGAACTATAAAAACAAAATAAGAAACGTTTCAGTTTCAGATGAGAAGTCACTAATATGGCAATTGAAATTAAACGTTTGTAGTGGTATTAATAAAGTCAACAGTAGTATACCACTGTTCTATAGTCTTATATACCTATATGGAGTTATTTTCTTTCAGAACGTCAGGTCATTCTTTTTTCAGAATCAACCCGGACGATACCATGTTTCAATGATATATGCTACAAGGCATAAAATAATGATTATTTTCCTTGATTAACATGCAATCTATAATTTACTTCAAAACTTTATTCGTCTAATAGTTTTTTGTTGCCGATTTGGAAATTCATTTTTTAAAGTTCAATCGAGGAAAGGTGTAAAAGAAACTGTCATTGTAGGTAGCACTCCGCAGTTAGAAAATAAAATTAAAAATGAGCCACAAAATGTTTTATCATCTCCAATTCCTGGATTTCTAATACATTAACCTTACTGTTTGTGTTGTACTTTGCATATGTATGTAATCAGTATCTTCCATAGAATTGATTTTTTAAGTTAAAAGGGTGAAAAATAATTCCTTTTATGTGTATCCATGGCAATATTCTGCATTTATTTACAATAAAATATTGAAAAAAGGGGGGTAAACATGTCACATACCCCCCAAAAATTTGGATCAAACTAGAATTTCAATGCCTTTGAGTGATACCTTTTTAGAAACTGTTTGCATAGATCTTCTTAATGATCAAATAAAAAATTAAAAAAACGCCTCACTTTGTCGTAAAATCTAATGACAAAGTTCGTGCCACAAAAAGTTGGAAAAAAACATTACAATAATTGCCGGACCAATGTATGGTATGGACATGCAAATACGGACTGTCATACAGAAAACAGCCTATATTACATGCATTACATAATCTTGATGTTCATATAAATCCAATACAAAGGCTATTTTAGTACTCAGCTATCCAAAAATGAATTTTATTTCACACTAGCTCTCTTATTTTAAAAATCCACAGGGGCCAAAATGCGAAACTACACACCTAACTGTGGAGTGCTACCTGTAGTCCCGCATTTTAATTTTAGAAACAAATAACGTGAAGTTTTGTTGATTTATCGCTACAATAAAGAAACATTATCATAAATGTCAGATGAACTTTAATGTAGACTTTTATAAAAATAAATCCAGATTTAACATATTCGTGTGTAAGACTTTGAAAATCGTATTGAGTCAAACTGAATAGGTTGATTGATTTTTGGTTGCTTGCTTAACGTCCAGTGGCAAATATTTCATGCATGTTCAGAACGATACAAACTGAATAGGAAATCATGCTGTGACCTACTTGTATCTAAATTCGTCTTCATGTCAGTTCGTAACTTTTTAAAATTTATGTATACCTTTTACTCTATCGAATGATCAACTAATAAGATAATCTTATATTCTATTGAATAACATTAACGTAACTCACGAAAGGGTAGGGTGCGGAGGGTATATAATTATATCCTAATTATCTTTTAATAAAATGTATTGCTATTTAAAAGACAATCTGTCTGAATTTTTCCTTCGATTCAAGTAACATTATTAAAAAAATAACCACTTTCCGCGATAGAAATAACATATTGAATAGAAAGAAAAAAACATACCCCTCCCCCTTTTTCATGAGCTAAGTGGTACAATAAATAACTTACAATGTGTCTTGTATTTGGCATGCACCGTTATCGGATGGTAACAATACATTTGTGTCTTACTTCATGCAGTTACAGTAATAGTTTTATTGTGTATGGATAACAATTTTTAAAAGGTTTATATCTAAATTATTTAGTGAGTTTTATTTCACATTTTAAATGAACCGCAGGGCTTATTAATAGTTATCAAAGGTACCAGGATTATAATTTAGTACGCCAGACGCGCGTTTGAACCTGAACGCATTAGAAAAGAATATTCCACTCTAATGTTGTCGGTAAAAAAAGGATGCTAACTTTTACAAATCATTATAAATTAAGGCAGTAGTATACCGCTGTTCAAAAACTCATAAATCCATGGACAAAAAACAAAATCGGGGTAACAATTTAAAACCTAGGGAAACGCATTAAATATAAGAGGAGAACAACGACACAACACCGAAACGCAACACACAGAGAAACGGACCAAGCATCAGACAAAACACCACGAGAATAACAAATATAACATGAAAACCAAATACATTAATTTGGTAAAGACAAGTACCGTGCCACGTCTTATCTCAATATCTCAAAAATAAGTGAAAACACAAACGACTCAACGTTAAAATGCAACACCCACAGAAACGAACAATAATATAACAATGGACATCTTCCTAACTTGGTACAGGACACTTTTAAAGGGAAATAAAAGTGGTGGGTTGAACATGGTTTTGTGGCATGCCAAACCTCGCACTTTAATGGCAAAGTTAAATATAACATTGAAATGACAACATAATATTACAGGATTACAATACAAATAAAAAGGGGAACATATTAGACAAAGAAAAACATGACTAATAGATAACAAAAAGCATCAGGTTTAAAATTCAATACGCCAAAAACGCGCCTTGTCCACACAAGACTTACCAGTGACGCCCAGATATAAAAGATCGAAAGTGAAACAAGTACAAAGTTGTTCAGCACGGAAGATCAAAAGTTGAAAAGGTTTCGCCAAATACGGCATTGTTTTTATGCCCGGGATAAGAACATTCTTATTATATAGAACAATTCGTGCTATTGCAAACAGTAAATTTTATCAAATGAATATGAAAGATATATACATAAAGAAACTGAAGTATTAACTAATTACAGAAAACTAAACCCGATTACATAACACCCTGATATAAAAGATCGAAAGTGAAAAAGGTACAAAGTTGTACAGCAATGAAGACCAAAAGTTGAAAAGATTTTGCCAAATACGGCATTGTTTTTATGCACGGGATAAGAACATCCTTATTATATAGAACAACTCATGCTATTGCAAACAGTAAATTTTAACAAATGAATATGAAAGAGATATACATAATGAAACTGAAGTATTAACTAATTTCAGAAAACTAAACCCGAATACATAATGCTAAGTTTAACACAGAATAGACACACCCGAATCAGTCCAGGCGTCAACGTAATTAAAACAATGTGACGTCACATACGATGATGAAAAGGCACAAACGTTATGCCACATTTGAATTTATGAAATTTAGAAACAGCATGACGTCACATATGAAAACTATCATTCAAAAGTTTATAAAATTAATATTTTTTGACGGTATATAAGTCAGGTTTAAGGTTTTTCTTGTCGTAGAACACACCTCGGGGTGTACGACAAGAAGAACCTTAAAATATGCATTATCTATAACATAAATCGATTAAGCGAGAATAAAAAAAATCCGGGTTATTGACTAAAATCGAGTTATACACAACAATTACAACAGGAAGACATCGACGACTAAAATAATGAACTGCAAAAAAAAAACCACCAACTTACATAGAAACTGATTAATTGATAACATCTTCCATATTCAGGAAACGGTTAAGAACATAAAAAACAAAATGGTGGTTTGAACCTGGTTTCATGGCTAGTCTGACGTCACTCTTATATGGTTATGTTATGAATATCGCTAAAATCACATTACTGCGTGCCAGAAATACAGAACATACAAACGTAACAAGAAAGTAAAATCACAAAAATACTGAACTCAGAGGGAAATTCAATCGGAAAGTCCTTAATCGCATGATAAAATCATATGACAAAACACATCAAACGAATGGACAACAACTGTCATATTCCTGACTTGGTACAGGCATTTCCAAATGTAGAAAATGGTGGATTGGACATGGTTTTATAGAACACTCAGCACAGTGACATACATTAATACATATCACATTAATGGAACAAGGCCACAAGAAGTGACGTATTTTTGTGAAGTTTACATTATTACAGGTTAGTTTTAAAAAAAAAGCAGATAGTTTATTTATAAACACGTGGAAGAATATTAAATTAAGATCGAGTTTGTATTGGTGTTATTTTGTATTTTTCTTTGACAATAATATTAAAATGAAATTGTATTTTCTAAAAGATCAACGAAAGATACCAGATGAAGAATCAAACTCTTAGATCTAACAATGCCGGTTTTTCTTAAAAATCAAAACTGTGTGAAACATTTCGTTCATAAAAATGAACAGCTTATGTTTCATCTTAACTTTAACATACATGTCGAAAACAAAAATCCAATCACTGTTATATACAATATCGTGTAAGACCGAACAACAGTATACATAGCTGAAAATAAAATCAGCATAGAAACCAGGATTAAACTTTTATATTAACAACAAAAACGCTTTTGTCTTCAAAAGACTCAACAGTGACGCTCGAATACAAAAACTGTTTAAAAAGGTTTACAAAACATATCAATCTGTATGTATTATGATTTATTAAAAATGTGTAAGAAGTGGTACCTACTGACATACTTGTCTTATATATACTTTTCTTTTCTTGATGATTCTGAAAATATGCACAATCAAAAGATAAGCACTAAATCAACAAGGATATATCATGTTAACCATTATCAAGGTTATAAAGATCTACACACTAAATCAACCAGGCCATATCATGTTAACCATTATCAAGGTTACAAAGATCTACACACTAAATCAACAAGGATATATCATGTTAACCATTATCAAGGTTATAAACATCTACACACTAAATCAACCAGGCCATATCATGTTAACCATTATCAAGGTTATAAACATCTACACACTAAATCAACCAGGCCATATCATGTTAACCATTATCAAGGTTATAAACATCTACACACTAAATCAACCAGGCCATATCATGTTAACCATTATCAAGGTTATAAAGATCTGCACACTAAATCAACCAGGATATATCATGTTAACCATTATCAAGGTTATAAAGATCTACACACTAAATCAACCAGGATATATCATGTTAACCATTATCAAGGTTATAAAGATCTACACACTTAATCAACCAGGATATATCATGTTAACCATTATCAAGGTTATAAACATCTACACACTAAATCAACCAGGATATATCATGTTAACCATTATCAAGGTTATAAAGATCTACACACTAAATCAACCAGGATATATCATGTTAACCATTATCAAGGTTATAAAGATCTACACACTAAATCAACCAGGATATATCATGTTAACCATTATCAAGGTTATAAAGATCTACACACTTAATCAACCAGGATATATCATGTTAACCATTATCAAGGTTATAAACATCTACACACTAAATCAACCAGGATATATCATGTTAACCATTATCAAGGTTATAAACATCTACACACTAAATCAACCAGGATATATCATGTTAACCATTATCAAGGTTATAAAGATCTACACACTTAATCAACCAGGATATATCATGTTAACCATTATCAAGGTTATAAACATCTACACACTAAATCAACCAGGCCATATCATGTTAACCATTATCAAGGTTATAAACATCTACACACTAAATCAACCAGGATATATCATGATAACCATTATCAAGGTTATAAAGATCTACACACTAAATCAACCAGGATATATCATGTTAATCATTATCAAGGTTATAAAGATCTACACACTAAATCAACCAGGATATATCATGTTAACCATTATCAAGGTTATAAAGATCTACACACTAAATCAACCAGGATATATCATGTTAACCATTATCAAGGTTATAAAGATCTACACACTAAATCAACAAGGATATATCATGTTAACCATTGTCAAGGTTATAAACATCTACACACTAAATCAACCAGGATATATCATGTTAACCATTATCAAGGTTATAAAGATCTACACACTAAATCAACCAGGATATATCATGTTAACCATTATCAAGGTTATAAACATCTACACACTAAATCAACCAGGCCATATTATGTTAACCATTATCAAGGTTATAAACATCTACACACTAAATCAACCAGGCCATATCATGTTAACCATTATCAAGGTTATAAACATCTACACACTAAATCAACCAGGCCATATCATGTTAACCATTATCAAGGTTACAAAGATCTACACACTAAATCAACAAGGATATATCATGTTAACCATTATCAAGGTTATAAACATCTACACACTAAATCAACCAGGTCATATCATGTTAACCATTATCAAGGTTATAAAGATCTACACACTAAATCAACCAGGATATATCATGTTAACCATTATCAAGGTTATAAACATCTACACAATATATCATATTCTTTTTCAACTTCCCTGTATTTCAGAGACACGCAACGAGTGTTAATAAAAACTGCAATAGTATAGTATTTTCTTAAATCTGAATGATACACTAAGAATAAAAATAATGTTGAAAACTCACAAATTTGCTTTTAATTTGTTAGCCATTGATCTTAAGTTAAGAAAGGAAACTATAAATGAGAGAAACAGTCCGAATAACATTACAGCAAACGACACTTTTATTAAATAAAATTACACCATACGACACTTTTATTAAATAATTTAATTTTGGATGTAACGCGTCTTCTGATTGGCTGACGTAATTTTGTTATGAGCCCATAGACATAATTAAGTCATGTGACCATGACGTCATCAACGGTTTTTCATGGTTTTCTACAGTTTAAAATGGAATTTAGAATTAAATTATAACAAATGACTGTAATATTTTTTCTGTCTATTCGAAATAACATTAAAAAAATTGGTGCAAACTGTTAAATAATACACTACGCGCGTTATTCAGTGTGCACCAAATTTTTTATGTTATTTCTTCACAGACAGAAAAAATATTACAGTCATTCCTTAAATAACATAACAGCATACGACACTTTTATAAGGTCTTTCCACTTTTCGTGGAAAGACCTTTTGTTTTTCTTCTGATTATTTTTTTTTTCTTCTGCCGTCTGAGATGCTTTTTTGTTTTACAACATATCGAATGGAAACTTGGCCAACGATGTTGTTCAGTAATGGAGGTTTCAAAACTCACCCTGTGTGACCGAACACTTATTCTTATAGGAGTTATCTCCCCCCGTCCCCTTTTTCTTGTTATCGCTATATCTCTAAAACCCTATAAGATTTTTACAAACTGTTTTCACCAAATTGTTAGTCTACTCTTAAAAATGATTTGTTTTACTTGTCTGAGGTGATCAGAAGACATCTTATGGGAGTTATTTTCCTTTGAAAATTTAATAAACGATATGTTTTGTTAAATCATATAGTATAAGTTGTAGAGGCCTCCAGTCTTTTGATATGAAGTCCTTGGTCCATAAAAAGAATATTGAGATCAAGGTCAAAGGTCAAGGTCATGTTTTTTAAATTTTAAATTTTGCTTGTTATCGTTATTCAAAAGAAACTGTAACAGTTAACGATATGATATGTTTGCAAAATCACTGTTTACAAGAAGGCGCAACTTCAACTTATTCAGTCGAAGTGTTTTTGTTAACCCTTATAGGAGTTTTCTCCCCTTATGTATTTGAAATCATTATTTCTCCACAACCATTCAAGTGATTGACCTCGGACCTTCTAATTTGAGTTCACTGACGCATGACCTTGAAATTGAGGTCAATGTCAAAGGTCAAGGTCATGTTATAAATTTTGAATATTGATTGTTATCGTTATTCAAAAGAAACTGTAACAGTTAATGATACGATGTGTTTGCAAAATTACTGTTTACAACAAGGGGCAACTTCAACCCATTCAAGTCGAAGTGTTTTGGTCAACCCTTTTTGGAGTTTTCTCCCCTTTTGTATTTGAAATAGATATTTCTCTACAACCATACAAGTCATTGACCTGGGGTCTTTTGATTTGAGATCACTGACCTATGACCTTGAAATTGAGGTCAAGGTCAAAGGTCAACTTGACGTTCTAGATTTTGACCTTTGCTTTAAATATGTTTTTGTTCATTATAAAACAATTAAGTCTTCTGCATATACCTATTAATCTTATTTTTCTATATCAGTTGAGGTACCAAATTACATCAACAAGGAGTGACCCTTTCTTATATCTTTTTTTAAATTCCATTCTAATTATCGAGATGGAAAGACCTTCAATTGTTCTCTGAAGAATTGGTTTTTAATTAAATATTCTAGTCGTTATCGCAAAGTGGCCCAGGTATCTAATATGAAAGTGAACCAGACCAAGTAACAGTATAACACACGTTCACGACAATAACAGAACATATTCTTATCGTTAAAGCGAAGTCATCAGTAATATAAAAGAAACCAAACTAGTAACATTATAACTCTCGTCACTGAATAATACTATGCTTAACTTTAATGCTAAGTTATCAGTAAATGATCGGAACTAGTAACATTATAACTCACGGCACTGACTAATACTAGGATTATGGTTAAAGCTAAGTCATCAGTAAAATGAACCAAACTAGTAACATTATAACTCACGGCACTGACTAATACTAGGATTATGGTTAAAGCTAAGTCATCCAAGTATCCACAGAGAAAGTTATCTAGACGGATAACGTTATAGCACACGACACTAATGTCTATAAAAACAACAGTAGTATATCGCTTTTCAAAAGTCATAAATCTATTGAAACCAAACTAATTCGGGTTAAAAACTAAAACCGAGGTAAACACATCATCTATAAGAGGGAAACAACGAATTAAAAGAACACTGAAGTACAACAAAAAACAAACGACGATGCAACACACATAGAAACAAACTATTAAATAACAACTGCCTTATTACTGACTTGGTATAGGACTTTTTTTTAAATGATATGGTTGAACCTTGTTTTTTGGTTAGCCAAAACCTGGCGCTTTATGGCATTGTTAAGCATACCGCTAAAATGACAACATTAAATTACGGGAATACATTACAAATAAATTTAAGAATAACCAAGACAGAGAAATGAATAAAAAAATATTATTTTATAAACACTGATATGAGATATGCTGATCGTTAATGTGAAGTCATCATGAATACCAGGATTGAAATTTTGTGTTTGCGCAAGAGTCTGCAGTGACGTTTGAATAAAAAAAAAAGGATTAAAAAAAGGTCTTATACTTTAAACACAGGTAGACGTCATCATTACAGCTTACGATAATATTGTACAGATCGATGTACTCATCCTATCACGCTATCTATTATGATAACTTAGTAATATCAGGGGAACATGAACATCTTGTATAATTCTAGTAAGTGTAACTGTGAAGTACTAATACTAGAATCACTGTCAGTGTAACTGTGAAGTACTACTACTAGAATCACTGTAAGTGTAACTGTGAAGTACTACTACTAGAATCACTGTAAGTGTAACTGTGAAGTACTACTACTAGAATCACTGTTAGTGTAACTGTGAATTACTACTACTAGAATCATTGTAAGTGTAACTGTAAAGTACTACTACTAGAATCACTGTAAGTGTAACTGTGAAGTACTACTACTAGAATCACTGTAAGTGTAACTGTGAAGTACTACTACTAGAATCACTGTAAGTGTAACTGTGAAGTACTACTACTAGAATCACTGTAAGTGTAACTGTGAAGTACTACTACTAGAATCATTGTAAGTGTAACTGTGAAGTACTACTACTAGAATCACTGTTAGTGTAACTGTGAAGTACTACTACTAGAATCATTGTAAGTGTAACTGTGAAGTACTACTACTAGAATCATTGTAAGTGTAACTGTGAAGTACTACTACTAGAATCACTGTAAGTGTAACTGTGAAGTACTACTACTAGAATCACTGTTAGTGTAACTGTAAAGTACTACTACTAGAATCACTGTTAGTGTAACTGTGAAGTACTACTACTAGAATCACTGTAAGTGTAACTGTGAAGTACTGCTACTAGAATCACTGTTAGTGTAACTGTGAAGTACTACCACTAGAATCACTGTTAGTGTAACTGTGAAGTACTACCACTATAATCACTGTTAGTGTAACTGTGAAGTACTACCACTGGAATCACTGTTAGTGTAACTGTGAAGTACTACTACTAGAATCACTGTAAGTGTAACTGTGAAGTACTACTACTATAATCACTGTTAGTGTAACTGTGAAGTAAATCACTGTAAGTGTAACTGTGAAGTACTGCTACTAGAATCACTGTTAGTGTAACTGTGAAGTACTGCTACTAGAATCACTGTAAGTGTAACTGTGAAGTACTACTACTAGAACCACTGTAAGTGTAACTGTGAAGTACTGCTACTAGAACCACTGTTAGTGTAACTGTGAAGTACTACTACTAGAATCACTGTTAGTGTAACTGTGAAGTACTACTACTAGAATCACTGTTAGTGTAACTGTGAAGTACTACTACTAGAATCACTGTAAGTGTAACTGTGAAGTACTACTACTAGAATCACTGTAAGTGTAACTGTGAAGTACTGCTACTAGAATCACTGTAAGTGTAACTGTGAAGTACTGCTACTAGAATCACTGTTAGTGTAACTGTGAAATACTACTACTAGAATCATTGTAAGTGTAACTGTGAAGTACTGCTACTAGAATCATTGTAAGTGTAACTGTGAAGTACTGCTACTAGAATCACTGTTAGTGTAACTGTGAAGTACTACTACTAGAATCATTGTAAGTGTAACTGTGAAGTACTACTACTATAATCACTGTTAGTGTAACTGTGAAGTACTACTACTATAATCACTGTAAGTGTAACTGTGAAGTACTACTACTAGAATCACTGTAAGTGTAACTGTGAAGTACTACTACTAGAATCACTGTAAGTGTAACTGTGAAGTACTACTACTAGAACCACTGTTAGTGTAACTGTGAAGTACTACTACTAGAACCACTGTAAGTGTAACTGTGAAGTACTACTACTAGAACCACTGTAAGTGTAACTGTGAAGTACTACTACTAGAATCACTGTAAGTGTAACTGTGAAGTACTACTACTAGAATCACTGTAAGTGTAACTGTGAAGTACTACTACTAGAATCACTGTAAGTGTAACTGTGAAGTACTACTACTAGAATCACTGTAAGTGTAACTGTGAAGTACTACTACTAGAATCACTGTAAGTGTAACTGTGAAGTACTACTACTAGAATCACTGTAAGTGTAACTGTGAAGTACTACTACTGGAATCACTGTAAGTGTAACTGTGAAGTACTACTACTAGAATCACTGTAAGTGTAACTGTGAAGTACTACTACTGGAATCACTGTAAGTGTAACTGTAAAGTACTACTACTAGAATCACTGTAAGTGTAACTGTGAAGTACTGCTACTAGAATCACTGTTAGTGTAACTGTGAAGTACTGCTACTAGAATCACTGTAAGTGTAACTGTGAAGTACTACTACTAGAATCACTGTAAGTGTAACTGTGAAGTACTACTACTAGAATCACTGTAAGTGTAACTGTGAAGTACTACTACTAGAATCACTGTTAGTGTAACTGTAAAGTACTGCTACTAGAATAACTGTTAGTGTAACTGTGAAGTACTACTACTAGAATCACTGTAAGTGTAACTGTAAAGTACTACTACTAGAATCACTGTTAGTGTAACTGTGAAGTACTACTACTAGAATCACTGTAAGTGTAACTGTGAAGTACTACTACTAGAATCATTGTAAGTGTAACTGTGAAGTACTACTACTAGAATCACTGTTAGTGTAACTGTAAAGTACTGCTACTAGAATCACTGTTAGTGTAACTGTAAAGTACTACTACTAGGATCACTGTAAGTGTAACTGTGAAGTACTACTACTAGAATCACTGTTAGTGTAACTGTGAAGTACTACTACTAGAATCGCTGTTAGTGTAACTGTAAAGTACTGCTACTAGAATAACTGTTAGTGTAACTGTGAAGTACTACTACTAGAATCACTGTAAGTGTAACTGTGAAGTACTACTACTAGAATCACTGTTAGTGTAACTGTAAAGTACTGCTACTAGAATCACTGTTAGTGTAACTGTGAAGTACTACCACTAGAATCACTGTTAGTGTAACTGTGAAGTACTACCACTATAATCACTGTTAGTGTAACTGTGAAGTACTACCACTGGAATCACTGTTAGTGTAACTGTGAAGTACTACTACTAGAATCACTGTAAGTGTAACTGTGAAGTACTACTACTATAATCACTGTTAGTGTAACTGTGAAGTAAATCACTGTAAGTGTAACTGTGAAGTACTGCTACTAGAATCACTGTTAGTGTAACTGTGAAGTACTGCTACTAGAATCACTGTAAGTGTAACTGTGAAGTACTACTACTAGAACCACTGTAAGTGTAACTGTGAAGTACTGCTACTAGAACCACTGTTAGTGTAACTGTGAAGTACTACTACTAGAATCACTGTTAGTGTAACTGTGAAGTACTACTACTAGAATCACTGTTAGTGTAACTGTGAAGTACTACTACTAGAATCACTGTTAGT
Source organism: Mytilus trossulus (assembly GCF_036588685.1). Lineage (NCBI taxonomy): Eukaryota > Metazoa > Mollusca > Bivalvia > Mytilida > Mytilidae > Mytilus > Mytilus trossulus. The sequence goes on along the minus strand of NC_086382.1, from coordinate 77,789,097 downwards.
GTAACTGTGAAGTACTACTACTAGAATCACTGTAAGTGTAACTGTGAAGTACTGCTACTAGAATCACTGTAAGTGTAACTGTGAAGTACTGCTACTAGAATCACTGTTAGTGTAACTGTGAAATACTACTACTAGAATCATTGTAAGTGTAACTGTGAAGTACTGCTACTAGAATCATTGTAAGTGTAACTGTGAAATACTGCTACTAGAATCACTGTTAGTGTAACTGTGAAGTACTACTACTAGAATCATTGTAAGTGTAACTGTGAAGTACTACTACTATAATCACTGTTAGTGTAACTGTGAAGTACTACTACTATAATCACTGTAAGTGTAACTGTGAAGTACTACTACTGGAATCACTGTTAGTGTAACTGTAAAGTACTACTACTAGAATCACTGTAAGTGTAACTGTGAAGTACTACTACTAGAATCACTGTAAGTGTAACTGTGAAGTACTACTACTAGAACCACTGTTAGTGTAACTGTGAAGTACTACTACTAGAACCACTGTAAGTGTAACTGTGAAGTACTACTACTAGAATCACTGTAAGTGTAACTGTGAAGTACTACTACTAGAATCACTGTAAGTGTAACTGTGAAGTACTACTACTAGAATCACTGTAAGTGTAACTGTGAAGTACTACTACTAGAATCACTGTAAGTGTAACTGTGAAGTACTACTACTGGAATCACTGTAAGTGTAACTGTGAAGTACTACTACTAGAATCACTGTAAGTGTAACTGTGAAGTACTACTACTGGAATCACTGTTAGTGTAACTGTAAAGTACTACTACTAGAATCACTGTAAGTGTAACTGTGAAGTACTGCTACTAGAATCACTGTTAGTGTAACTGTGAAGTACTGCTACTAGAATCACTGTAAGTGTAACTGTGAAGTACTACTACTAGAATCACTGTAAGTGTAACTGTGAAGTACTACTACTAGAATCACTGTAAGTGTAACTGTGAAGTACTACTACTAGAATCACTGTTAGTGTAACTGTAAAGTACTGCTACTAGAATAACTGTTAGTGTAACTGTGAAGTACTACTACTAGAATCACTGTAAGTGTAACTGTAAAGTACTACTACTAGAATCACTGTTAGTGTAACTGTGAAGTACTACTACTAGAATCACTGTAAGTGTAACTGTGAAGTACTACTACTAGAATCATTGTAAGTGTAACTGTGAAGTACTACTACTAGAATCACTGTTAGTGTAACTGTAAAGTACTGCTACTAGAATCACTGTTAGTGTAACTGTAAAGTACTACTACTAGGATCACTGTAAGTGTAACTGTGAAGTACTACTACTAGAATCACTGTTAGTGTAACTGTGAAGTACTACTACTAGAATCGCTGTTAGTGTAACTGTAAAGTACTGCTACTAGAATAACTGTTAGTGTAACTGTGAAGTACTACTACTAGAATCACTGTAAGTGTAACTGTGAAGTACTACTACTAGAATCACTGTAAGTGTAACTGTGAAGTACTACTACTAGAATCACTGTTAGTGTAACTGTGAAGTACTACTACTAGAATCACTGTAAGTGTAACTGTAAAGTACTGCTACTAGAATCACTGTAAGTGTAACTGTGAAGTACTACTACTAGAATCACTGTAAGTGTAACTGTGGAATCACTGTCAGTGTAACTGTGAAGTACTGCTACTAGAATCACTGTCAGTGTAACTGTGAAGTACTGTTACTAGAATCACTGTAAGTATAACTGTGAAGTACTACTACTATAACCACTGTAAGTGTAACTGTGAAGTACTACTACTGGAATCACTGTTAGTGTAACTGTAAAGTACTACTACTAGAATCACTGTAAGTGTAACTGTGAAGTACTACTACTAGAATCACTGTTAGTGTAACTGTGAAGTACTGCTACTAGAATCACTGTAAGTGTAACTGTGAAGTACTACTACTAGAATCACTGTTAGTGTAACTGTGAAGTACTACTACTAGAATCACTGTAAGTGTAACTGTGAAGTACTACTACTAGAATCACTGTAAGTGTAACTGTGAAGTACTACTACTAGAATCACTGTTAGTGTAACTGTGAAGTACTACTACTAGAATCACTGTAAGTGTAACTGTGAAGTACTACTACTAGAATCACTGTAAGTGTAACTGTAAAGTACTGCTACTAGAATCACTGTAAGTGTAACTGTGAAGTACTACTACTAGAATCACTGTAAGTGTAACTGTGAAGTACTACTACTAGAATCACTGTAAGTGTAACTGTGAATTACTACTACTAGAATCACTGTTAGTGTAACTGTGAAGTACACTACTACTAGAATCACTGTTAGTGTAACTGTGAAGTACTACTACTAGAATCATTGTAAGTGTAACTGTGAAGTACTACTACTAGAATCACTGTTTGTGTAACTGTGAAGTACTACTACTAGAATCACTGTTTGTGTAACTGTGAAGTACTACTACTAGAATCACTGTTAGTGTAACTGTGAAGTACTACTACTAGAATCGCTGTTAGTGTAACTGTAAAGTACTGCTACTAGAATCACTGTAAGTGTAACTGTGAAGTACTACTACTAGAATCACTGTTAGTGTAACTGTGAAGTACTACTACTAGAATCACTGTTAGTGTAACTGTAAAGTACTGCTACTAGAATCACTGTTAAAGCAAGAACATGTTGTATTATCATGGTGGTCGTTACAAACTGTTACACTTCTGTCTAATGTTTTGGGGAGGATTTGCGACTTCAAAATTGTTAAACTCCGCCACATTTTGTTTTATTTGTGTCTAATAGCGAATAATAAGCCTGGTACCTTTTACAACTACTATCTGTTCGTTTCAGTTTTCACATATCTGAGATGCATCAGTATTTATGATAACCCTACATCCAACTACAACTTGTATGTTTTATTAAAACCTACTAATCCAGCCTATAAACGTAGAATCTTAACTTCAAAGAAGCAACCAAAAAGTAAAATCACTGAACTCCGAGTAAAATTCAAAACGGAAAGTCCCTAATCAAATAGCAAAATCAAATGATAAAACACATCAAACGAATGGACAACAACTTTCATATTCCTGATTTCGAACAGACATTTTCAAATGTAGAAAATGTTGGATAGCACCTTGTTTTATTAAATTTTAACCTGGCGTATTAAATTTTAAACCTGGTACCTTTTGTTAGCTATTTTTCGTGTATTTCTCTGTCCTATATGTTCTCCCATTTATTTGTATTGAAGTCCTATCATGTTATGTTGTCATTTAAATGTTATATTTAACATTGCCATAGCAGCGGGAGGTTTATCCTACCACAAAACCAGATTCAAATAGTTATCATAGGTACCAGGATTACGATTTAGTACGCCAGACGCGCGTTTCGTCTACATAAGACTCATCAGTGATCTCAGATCAAAATAGTTATAAAGCCAAACAAATACAAAGTTGAAGAGCATTGATGACCCAAAATTCAGAAACTTTGCCATTGTTATATTATAGGTCGTTTCTTTGTGTGTTACATTTTATTATTGTATAGCAATGTAATATTTCCAACAGAGAGTAACCAAAAGTTAGCGTGCAATAAATTCTAATATTGCACTAGTGCAATAAATTTTCAAAATTTATGACGTCATCAACGACAAAATCTTAGTTTAAACCCATTTTTTTATTTTCAAATATTATATTGCTATACAATAAAAGGGTTATTGCATGAATATTGGGGAATATTGTCCCTGGTAGAACATATATTGCACTCGCAGGCTCGTGCAATATAAAATTCTACTCGGGACAATATAACCCTATAATATTGTGTTTCTGTTGTGTCGTACTTCTCTTATGTTTGAAAAAATTTAAAGGTTTTAAAAAAAATATTAAGAATCCACTTATGATTAATACTACTACGCGAGAAAAATAATTTTGTCGTTCAAAGTATATTCAAATCTATAATAGAACAATAACATAATGACATATTATAGAACAATAACATAAAGGCTAAATATTTAAAAGCCAGAGTCACGTCATATGTACCAATGAAACACAAAAACTCCGACGTAAAAAACACACCAGTTAAAATGAAGACAATACAAACACATTGATGGGAAGTTAAAAGTGGCCCTTGGCGGCCTCATGCTTTTACCAATTAGCAACACAGTAACAATATTGCGCAAGACCTTATAAACACCAATATCAAATTTGATTTAATTATGGTCAGTGGTTCTGAAAGATGAAATTGTTGTTTCCCATAGTGTTTCGATGCAAACTTTGACCTCCGATTATGTCGGATAATACCAAATTAAACCTCTACAGAGTTTATGTTGTATATGTATAACCGACTTTGAATAAATCTGTTATGCTTTTGTGTTGTATTGATATATGAAGAACCGACTTTGAATAAATCTGTTATGCTTTTGTGTTGTAATGATATATGAAGAACCGACTTTGAATAAATCTGTTATGCTTTTGTGTTGTAATGATATATGAAGAACCGACTTTGAATAAATCTGTTATGCTTTTGTGTTGTAATGATATATGTATAACCGACTTTGAATAAATCTGTTAGGCTTTTGTGTTGTATTGATATATGTATAACCGACTTTGAATAAATCTGTTATGCTTTGGTGTTGTATTGATATATGTATAACCGACTTTGAATAAATCTGTTATGCTTTTGTGTTGTATTGATATATGAAGAACCGACTTTGAATAAATCTGTTATGCTTTTGTGTTGTAATGATATATGAAGAACCGACTTTGAATAAATCTGTTATGCTTTTGTGTTGTATTGATATATGAAGAACCGACTTTGAATAAATCTGTTATGCTTTTGTGTTGTAATGATATATGAAGAACCGACTTTGAATAAATCTGTTATGCTTTTGTGTTGTAATGATATATGAAGAACCGACTTTGAATAAATCTGTTATGCTTTTGTGTTGTAATGATATATGTATAACCGACTTTGAATAAATCTGCTTTTGTGTTGTATTGATATATGTATAACCGACTTTGAATAAATCTGTTATGCTTTGGTGTTGTAATGATATATGAAGAACCGACTTTGAATAAATCTGTTATGCTTTTGTGTTGTAATGATATATGTATAACCGACTTTGAATAAATCTGCTTTTGTGTTGTATTGATATATGTATAACCGACTTTGAATAAATCTGTTATGCTTTGGTGTTGTAATGATATATGAAGAACCGACTTGGATAAATCTGTTATGCTTTTGTGTTGTAATGATATATGTATAACCGACTTTGAATAAATCTGCTTTTGTGTTGTATTGATATATGTATAACCGACTTTGAATAAATCTGTTATGCTTTTGTGTTGTATTGATATATGTATAACCGACTTTGAATAAATCTGTTATGCTTTTGTGTTGTATTGATATATGAAGAACCGACTTTGAATAAATCTGTTATGCTTTTGTGTTGTAATGATATATGAAGAACCGACTTTGAATAAATCTGTTATGCTTTTGTGTTGTAATGATATATGAAGAACCGACTTTGAAGAAATCTGTTATGCTTTTGTGTTGTAATGATATATGAAGAACCGACTTTGAATAAATCTGTTATGCTTTGGTGTTGTATTGATATATGTATAAACAACTTTGAATAAATCTGTTATGCTTTTGTGTTGTAATGATATATGTATAACCGACTTTGAATAAATCTGTTATGCTTTTGTGTTGTATTGATATATGTATAACCGACTTTGAATAAATCTGTTATGCTTTTGTGTTGTATTGATATATGTATAACCGACTTTGAATAAATCTGTTATGCTTTGGTGTTGTATTGATATATGTATAACCGACTTTGAATAAATCTGTTATGCTTTTGTGTTGTATTGATATATGTATAACCGACTTTGAATAAATCTGTTATGCTTTGGTGTTGTATTGATATATGTATAAACAACTTTGAATAAATCTGTTATGCTTTTGTGCTGTAATGATATATGTATAACCGACTTTGAATAAATCTGTTATGCTTTTGTGTTGTAATGATATATGTATAACCGACTTTGAATAAATCTGTTATGCTTTTGTGTTGTAATGATATATGTATAACCGACTTTGAATAAATCTGTTATGCTTTTGTGTTGTAATGATATATGTATAACCGACTTTGAATAAATCTGCTTTTGTGTTGTAATGATATATGTATAACCGACTTTGAATAAATCTGTTATGCTTTTGTGCTGTAATGATATATGTATAACCGACTTTGAATAAATCTGCTTTTGTGTTGTATTGATATATGTATAACCGACTTTGAATAAATCTGTTATGCTTTGGTGTTGTATTGATATATGTATAACCGACTTTGAATAAATCTGTTATGCTTTTGTGTTGTATTGATATATGAAGAACCGACTTTGAATAAATCTGTTATGCTTTTGTGTTGTAATGATATATGAAGAACCGACTTTGAATAAATCTGTTATGCTTTTGTGTTGTAATGATATATGAAGAACCGACTTTGAAGAAATCTGTTATGCTTTTGTGTTGTAATGATATATGAAGAACCGACTTTGAATAAATCTGTTATGCTTTTGTGTTGTATTGATATATGTATAAACAACTTTGAATAAATCTGTTATGCTTTTGTGTTGTATTGATATATGTATAACCGACTTTGAATAAATCTGTTATGCTTTTGTGTTGTATTGATATATGTATAACCGACTTTGAATAAATCTGTTATGCTTTGGTGTTGTATTGATATATGTATAAACAACTTTGAATAAATCTGTTATGCTTTTGTGCTGTAATGATATATGTATAACCGACTTTGAATAAATCTGTTAGGCTTTTGTGTTGTAATGATATATGTATAACCGACTTTGAATAAATCTGTTATGCTTTTGTGTTGTAATGATATATGTATAACCGACTTTGAATAAATCTGTTATGCTTTTGTGTTGTAATGATATATGTATAACCGACTTTGAATAAATCTGTTATGCTTTTGTGTTGTAATGATATATGTATAACCGACTTTGAATAAATCTGTTATGCTTTTGTGCTGTAATGATATATGTATAACCGACTTTGAATAAATCTGTTATGCTTTTGTGCTGTAATGATATATGTATAACCGACTTTGAATAAATCTGTTATGCTTTTGTGCTGTAATGATATATGTATAACCGACTTTGAATAAATCTGTTATGCTTTTGTGCTGTAATGATATATGTATAACCGACTTTGAATAAATCTGTTATGCTTTTGTGCTGTAATGATATATGTATAACCGACTTTGAATAAATCTGTTAGGCTTTTGTGTTGTAATGATATATGTATAACCGACTTTGAATAAATCTGCTTTTGTGTTGTATTCGATGGTGGCTATCTTCAATTTCAGATCGGCTCAAAAAGTAACAACGCTAAAGTTGTCGTTATTATGACATAGAATTGTTTTAAATTGTGTATGGTACTTTTATAGCCAACTTAACGGTAGGTTTATTTTCTTATTGTTGAAGGCCGTACTGTTGCTTATATTTGCTAACATCCACTTCATATCTGAACTTTGGTCGAAAGGTGTCTCATTGCCATTCATACCACATCTTTATTTTCAACAAGTACAAGTTTATATTCATAGTATACCCCAACCACGATAGCTGAGAGGCATTATATATACCAGTCTGTGCGTCCGTTCGTTCGTCCGTTCGTTCATTCGTCTGTCCCGCTTCAGGTTAAAGTCTGATCAAGGTACAATATAGTTTTTATTGAAGTAGAATTCGGATCAACTTGAAACTTAGTACACATGTTCCCTATGATATTATTTGTTTAATTTTAATGTCAAATTAGAATTTATACCCCAATTTCAGGGTCCTCTGAGCAAAGAAAATGACATTGCGAGTTTGGCATCCGTGTACCATTAACACATTCTTGTTCTAATGTTAAATCAAGTTAAATCAAATGTACATTCAAACATGGTGACATGAATACTGTTTTCACTTTTACTTCCTATTGATCTCAATCATGTTATGACAAAATACGACGAAGGTTATATTGATTAAATGAACAAAACAAATAACAACATAACGGAAAGTAATGTTTTGGACGACACCAATTAGATTTGATATACCCTACATTGTACAACACCGATACGCACAGTCGTATTTATATCGTGCTATCTTAGGAGGGCATGTCCACTATAATGATGTCTTAACAATCATACCACATCTTCTTGTTTTTGTATCAATTTGTTTAGAAACATTGTTTAAACTTCGGACCAATCACTCATTGCATTTACTCCTGTCGCTTGTTTGGCAGAAAAGCAAAATCACCAATGTCAAGGTGTTTTCTTCGACTCGGGATATAATCAGAACGCTATTACGAGACTATGCAGTAAATAAATAGTTTAATAGTATCTCTCTTTTTTGTTCATTCGTCCCTTTGTTATCGGGATTTTCATATCAACTCAAGCTTCTACCAAATAATTTTTAGAGTATAATATACGATTACAAAATTATATAGATATAGGAAGATGTGGTATGAGTGGCAATGAGACAACTTTCCATCCAAATAACAATTTATAAAAGTAAACCATTATAGGTCAAGGTACGGCCTTCAACACGTAGCCTTGGTTCACACAGAACAACAAGCTATAAATAAATTTGGTGTTTTTACTGTTTTCTGATTGGTTAAAATTTTTAGTTTTATTTTCAATGTTGTCAATTTTGATGGCGACACGCCCACTCTGACGTTGTGTATTCATACGCAAACATGTGTTAACGTTGTTTTTGTTAATATAAACAATATAAAAAGTTCTTTGAGTCTTATTTTTATAGAAATTTATTTATAATAAATGGCAATAATATATTTTGATTTTATTGAACCATAAAACTAATTTTTGACATTTCACATTTTACATAATCCGCTTCGCGGATTATTCAATGTGAAGAGTCAAAAATTAGTTTTATGGTTCAATAAATTCAAAATAGATAATAGCCATTCATTAAATAAAGGGCCCCAAAACAACTATACTTAGTGTTAAACCATTCAAACGGGAAAGCCAATGTATACTATCATAATAAACTGTTCATTTATTTCACCCGAAATATTTTATATGTGGCAATATTTTACATGCTTTTCAATTGCATACAGGTTCGTGTGGAATATTTTACACAATACTTGTCAATTGCATACAGATTCATGTGGAATGTATTACACAATGCTTATCAATTGCATACAGGTTCATGTGGAATGTATTCGATAACTTCGTGCGAGACATTAAAGCGAACACTTCTCTTGTCTTTATCATCAAAGTCTAAAGCAAAGGGTCTCTTTGAAGGACTATTCTCACATTGTAGGCCAATCTTTGAGGTTTTTAGAGTCACGTATTTACTTTGGTCCAGAAATTTCTTTCTGTCAGATACTGTCCTATATTTAGATCTTTTGTACGAGTCCTCTGGTTGCGTTTCTATGTAATTTTGTTTTAGAATAGATTTAGGCGATATTTCCTTTTCTATCGGAATACCAGTAAGGAGTCTTTTAACTCCACCTGAGTTTGGTCGATAACTGTCCTTCCTTTGCTGACACGTCGTGGAATCGTGCGATGTTCGACGCGCCTGCGTGCCTTCTGTTTCCGGTAGGCTAGGAAGTGTAGCACCAGCTTTGAAGTTTAAATGAAGACATTTGTCACTTTCCCCAGACAGAATATGTTTTCTGTCCCCATTATAAGTTGTATATTTTAACGGACTAGACAATGTCGAGGACAAATCACAAGAGAACAAAGTATCTGCTAACTGTAAACAAGTCAAATCCGTAACCATCACACTATGAGGACTGGTTTGGTGTGATTGACGTCCAGACGATAATGTTATACTAGCAGAACTTTTACTCCTGTTAAGTGATCCAAACTTACTCACTTTCTTTGCATTTCTTCTGTCTGTTTTTATTTGACTAGAAATTGAGAACTGAGGTAGAAAAGCACCTGCAAAACTAATATTTTGTATTTTGTTAGAAAATCCCTTCTTTTCCGTTTGTGTGGGTACTTTGACTGGGTTTGTTGTTTTAAAGTAATCAACACCACATATTTCCCGCTGTCTCCTGATAGCATGTGACATTTCATTATTAATTCTTGACCCACATATATTATTCCTCGACACTTTTACGTCCGTTTCTCCGGGTATTCCATGGAACTGAAGTCTATGAGAGATACTCATATCCATGGGTTATCAATTAAACTGGTGTTTCACAATATATTAAGTCAAATCGGACATTTTCAATCCAATTTAGATAATTTATAAATGAATATAACTTTGTTGTAACTTTAAACTTTGTCTTTATGATTGATAAAGTTAGTATACAAGTGACTCTTGTTAGTAATAAACTGGTATATAAGTCTTGTAAACCTAGTTAATTCTCTAACTATATATAAAATTAATATCTACACATGTCAAATTCTTCTTTCGTTACGACTTTCAATTAAATTTCTCCGTAACTGGAACAGTAGATAAAAGGTGTATAAAAGCGATTCAAATCCAACAAAGCAACATTTTAAATTCTCAGCGAATAAAAAACATTCCCGATAATAGTGTTCACTTGTAAAATTGGAAAAATGAAATAGCACATCACAGTCCTTGATTGTTACATACCTACACTATTTAACTATCCCCTTTATTGTTAAGTTTTCCTTTATATTGAAAAATCCATTCAGGAAGATCCAATGCATTGTATGAAAATATTACAAAATAAAATGATATTCATCTCTTTGTTCAAACACACGTTGTAGATGTCTATATTTACACAGATTTCAATGTATACAAGTATAAGCTAGTTAATTTCTATACATTTTAATATGTATTTTTAAAATGCACAACTGAAATTTAAAGTTAAATAAATTATATTTTACTTGTATTCAAAATTATAGTTGAAAATTAGAGTTATTTAACTACAGTCATTACGATCTACTCCAATGAATTTCACTTCCTTTTTATAACTGATAGTGCTGTAAACACGTCTCTGTTTGACCACTGTAAATTATAACACACATGATATCAGTAATATTGCTTTCTATATAATTGATTTGAGTTTATGTTTCTCACGCGGTAAATGTGGTGTTTAACATCGTCGATAAAGCGTAAGACGGTTGTCGTGATCTTTATTACCTCAGGTACTTTATAAATCATCTAATAATGGCTTCTCATCTTCATAAACAATTTACCTTTCAGTTTCATATTTTATTTTAAAGATATGACAAATGTCTTAGTCCTTTCCTAACCCTAGCTGTAAGCTGTGGTCAAGACTATAACTATAGTACAAACATAATAAGACGGAGCTCATTAATTAGGTTATGTGGGTTTTTTTTAAAGGGGGGTTAAGCCGACTTTAAAGATATACAGGATATACCTCTCGACAGGTACTTGTTTTTATCCTTTGGAAAATCCATAGACATGATTTACGAAATAAGAGTTGCAGTGATTTATTATCAAAATTTTAGATGTAATTCCAATTATAATAGAACAATCAACAAGTTCAGATTAATAAGCATCTTGAATGCGCCAAGGTGCCCTTTTTGATACGAAAGCATTACTAACTTGATAGCAGGTGATTTATATAATAAATGTAATCATGTATATATAAAAGAGCAATTGTTGTCAGGTTAATAAAACTGATAAATATGTCGTACACCTATATAGCTGTAAGTCTACTTTAATAGATCGTACTCAAACGACCATTTATAATTATAACGATACAAATACCTGACACGACTTTGTAAAGGGATAAAATGAATTTAAATTGAATTTTCCTCATAATATAAAAGTGAAGTTATAAAGCGTATCAGTAAAGGTACACGTTTTTAATATATACTAGTATATATAATTAAAAACAACCAAACCACCTTGTCATGGAAATTAAAGCTATATATGTTGAAATGAAGGTTTTTTTTATAATTTTGGTTAACGAGCAATTTTGTAAAAAAAAAATTGTCGCTTTCTTTTAGGGTTATGGAGAAGATCTCACCACAAAGAAAAAAGTGTTAGGGAGATAAAAAGTTTTCGACTGAATAGGGTCAGTCTCAAAAGCGCAAAAAACTGTTCGATAGCATAAATGCAGAAAAATCTAAGTGACATCTTGCAAAACAACAAAACAAGTACCCTAACCCTTTAAGGAAATGTTGTTAACCGTGCCTGGAAATTTAAAAATGATCCATGTAAACTTGCAATGCTCCTTTGAATAAACTTATTCTTAAAGGTTACCTATTCAACACTGTTATAAGATCACTGACTATTGTTTTTATTGGTATAAATATTGATTTTGTAATCAGTAGATTACAAGCTAACTAAATATTACTAGTATGTTATATACATAATTATACATTTTCATTGATCTACAATCTGTCGATACCTGTAACCTGGCATAGCACAAGGTCATGTTTTTCTCTGGCTGTTTATGACGTCTTTACACTAAATCCATTGTATGTTGGATGTGTACCGATTGATTGTTTAGTCTTAGAGGCATGATTTTTTTTATTAGTTGTTAGTGGCTTTAAACTAGCTTTCAGATAACTGCGAGTACTCTCAGATCTGTTCATTGTGTCTTTTTGTGTCGGGATGTATAAGTACCCGGCCACGTCCACTTGTATTTTTTGTCTATCTGATGAGTTAAGCCTTTTTCGACTGATTTTTATAGTTCGTTCTTATGTTGTACTGTTATAACACTGTCCCAGGTTAGGGGAGGGTTGGGATCCCGCTAACATGTTTAATCCCGCCACATTATTTATGTATGTGCCTGTCCCAAGTCAGGAGCCTGTAATTCAGTGGTTGTCGTTTGTTTATGTGTTACATATTTGTTTTTCGTTCATTTTTTTTTACATAAACAAGGCCGTTAGTTTTCTCGTTTGAATTTTTTTACATTGTCTTATCGGGGCCTATTATAGCTAACTATGCGGTATGTTGAAGGCCGCATGGTGACCTATATTTGTTAATGTATGTGTCTTTTGTGGGTAGTTGTCTCATTGGTAATCATACCACATCTTCTTTTTTATATTTGAAATTTGGCGGAAGAAGAAAAAAAAATAATCAAAACAAGTACAATAGTTATTATGTTTTAATTCGCTGATGACAAAATCAATGTTAGTGCCAATGTAAACTGTGTGCAGTTTATCTTTACTGATAATAGATTCATTTTTATCGGATATTCCCTGAGGGCGTTATCCTAATTTGTTACATTACTATCATATCAAACATGTGTTTCACAAAATTATATTAGTGCACTGGTTCTCTTTCTGTATAGTGCACTTTCTACTGTATATCATTATTACAATATTAAAATTAGAGAATGTTTATAACAGTGACTACATCCATCCAACCGAATAATCACTCAATATCCTACCTAAACATGCTAAAGGATCAAAGTTTATTTACGTTACTTAGTTGTTTTCAAGTTACTAGAACACACCCGCGAAATCGCGGGCATATACAGCTTGTAAACTGTTGTAGGATAATTTTTTGTAAAAGATATTTTGACTGGAGAATTTCATATAAGGTATCAAAAAGCCCTCCGTTATGTGTTTCCTTTCTGTTAAATTCGATTATTTTTTGTGTTTTTGGCCTTATGCCACAATTATTCTTCCTCTTTGGTACAATGCATTTTTTAATAAAAGTCAAATTAAATTAAAAATTTGCACCGCTTCAATCATGAAACAAATGAAGCTGCTTACATACCATTATTATTAGATAATAAAATGTGCTTGTAGAACAATCCATCAGTGCTTTTCCATTTGAAAGCCCTATTAACATGCCAATGGTAGGATTTGAATCTCGTATAAATGACTAACGCTCATTTGAGGGGTGGTCTGAGGGGCCCTGATTCTGAAATCCCGGGCTTAAAAACATGAAATCCCGAGATGCGTATTTTAACGAAATTCATATCCCGACATCCCGAAATAAAAAAAAAATATTCCCGCATCCCGTATAAATCAGTTCCGAAATCCCGAGCTTAAAAGCACCAGATCCCGACGTTCCTAATAAGTCTTGCCTCCCGCTAATCTCTACCCTACTTTCATTTTGATCAAATCACTACTTTCACTTTCAACAATAAATGTGTATGCCCCATTCCTCCGTTCGTTTGTAAGTCCGTCCTTCTCAATCTGTCCGGCTTCAGGTTAAAGTTTTTACTTTCAACAATAAATTTTCATGCCCCATTTATGGTAATTATATTTTCTAGTTAAATCTTAAACAAAACATGATAATTTAGGCTATGTCTGTGTCGTTATTTACGTGACGATAAGTGAATGAAAAAAATGATTGTGTTTATTTTCACACCGGCTGGTTCGTTGCTTACACTTGGGACAACATATAACGATTCAGTCAATGTGAAAATGGCTTGCATGAATCTTAAATAAAACATGATAATATAGGCTATGCATGTGTCGTTATTTACGTGACGATAAGTGAATTACACAAATGATTGTTGTTTACACTTGGGACAATATTCTTATAAAACGATTCAGTTAATGAATCTTAAATAAAACATGATAATATAGGGTATGTAAGGGAGCTACCATTTGATTTTTATGGGGGGGCTAGGATGAAATTTGAAAAAAATATGCAGGACAGGAGTTTTGAGTAAAAAAAAGGCAGGATGAGACACTTGCAAAAAAAAAAATCAGGACGATAATTTAGGTAAAAAAAGTCAGGATAAACTAAAAAAAAAAAAAAGGCAGGACCGAACAGAGTGAAAAATCAAATGGTAGCTCCCTAATGTCAATTTACACAACTTCTGGGAAAATAAACGGAAGAGGAAGTTGTCTATGAATAAAAGCCGGGGTGATGACGGACACATATCCGGACTTCTTTTTTTCCGTTTTTCTCCCAAAATAACCGAAACTGAATAATCATAAGAATGGATGACAAATGCGACTATGCATGGTACCTATTGGACATACAGTTACAATGATCAATTTATTGTGGAAGGAGGAGAAGCGACACCCAAAATGAGGTCTTCTCGTTTAATAGTATAGATATTACCTACCGACTCAGAAAACAAACAAAGACGACATATTGAGATTGTTTCCTGTGGAGATAATATGATACCAAATCAGCTGTGTGTCACTGTACTAAAAGAAAACATAAATCCCAAAATTGTCGCCGCCCATAGTATAGTTATATCAAATCCCTGAATTGTCGCCGCCCGTAGTACAGTTATATCAAATCCCTCAATGGTCGCTGCCCGTAGTATAGTTTTATCGAATCCCTCAATTGAAACTGCCAGTAGTATAGTTTAATCATATCCCTGAATTATCACCGCCCGTAGTACAGTATTTACCAAATCCCTGAATTGTCACCGCCCGTAGTACAGTTTTTACCAAATCCCTGAATGGTCGCAGCCCGTAGTATAGTTTTATCGAATCCCTGAATTGTCACTGCCAGTAGTATAGTTTTATCAAATCCCGGAATTGTCTCCGCCCGTAGTAACGTTATATCAAATACCTCAATTGTAACTGCCAGTAGTATAGTTTTATCATATCCCTGAATTATCGCCGCCCGTAGTACAGTTTTATCAAATCCCTGAATAGTCGCAGCCCGTAGTATAGTTATATCAAATCCCTGAATTGTCGCCGCCCGTAGTACCGTTATATCGAATCTCTCAATGGTCGCCGCCCGTAGTATGGTTTTATCGAATCCCTCAATTGAAACTGCCAGTAGTATAGTTTTATCAAATCCCTGAATTATGGCCGCCCGTATTACAGTTTTCTCAAATCCCTAAATGGTCGCAGCCCGTAGTATAGTTTTATCGAATCCCTGAATTGTCACTGCCAGTAGTATAGTTTTATCAAATCCCGGAATTGTCTCCGCCCGTAGTAACGTTATATCAAATACCTCAATTGTAACTGCCAGTAGTATAGTTTTATCATATCCCTGAATTATCGCCGCCCGTAGTACAGTTTTATCAAATCCCTGAATAGTCGCAGCCCGTAGTATAGTTATATCAAATCCCTGAATTGTCGCCGCCCGTAGTACCGTTATATCGAATCTCTCAATGGTCGCCGCCCGTAGTATGGTTTTATCGAATCCCTCAATTGAAACTGCCAGTAGTATAGTTTTATCAAATCCCTGAATTATGGCCGCCCGTATTACAGTTTTCTCAAATCCCTAAATGGTCGCAGCCCGTAGTATAGTTTTATCGAATCCCTGAATTGTCACTGCCAGTAGTATAGTTTTATCAAATCCCGGAATTGTCACCGCCCGTAGTACAGTTTTATCAAATCCCTGAATGGTCACTGCTAGCAGTATAGTTTTATTAAAATAATCCTTTGAAAATTGATCTTATGATATATATATAATAGGTTGAAATTTTTTATGCCCCATAGGCATTATGCTTTCTAGTCTGTGTGTCCTTTCGTCCGTTCGTCTGTCCGTCCGTTCATCCGTATGTCCCGTTTTAGATTAAGTTTTTTTTTAAGTCTAATCAACTTGAAACTTAGTACAAATTTTCCCTATGATATGATCTTTCCAATTTTAATGCCAAATCAGATTTTGACACCAATTTCACTGTCCACTGAACATACAGAAAATGATAGTGCGAGTGGGACATCCGTATACTATGGACACATTATTGTGTATAGATAGATAGATATTTTTATTTTAAAGTACAACTTGTTACATATACATGAAATACAATTTATTACAATTTTAAACATAAGCAGTCAATTAACATGTATATTTATGCCAACCAGCCTTTAGAGGCCCATGATGCACTGTCATTTATGTACGAAAAATCATATGCCATTGAATAAACTGCAAATCCATTAATCCTTATTATATCAGAGGCTTAATTCTTATTAGATACAATTTAGCTTCAATATATCAGTTGTGTTTAATAATTGAATGAGAAAATAAGGATGAAAGTAACTTAATAATTTGGTTCGATAATATCAGGGTTGTATAACTTTAATATGTTTTTTTCAAAGTAAGATGAATCTACTACAAACTGAGAAACGTTAACAGGAGATAGAGGAACGGATTCACATTTATTAATTTTCATTTTGATTGTATGTCAAATTCACTTAGAAAGTAACTTTTCGACAAAAGAAAATATATCCATTTTAAAAATAGCAGAGTACAGTCTTATGAAATACGGTATTTTAATTGATTATTTGTGTAGAAAACAATGTAACCAATGTATATGAGAAAACAAATCTTTCATAAATGAGGCGAATTTATTTCCCTCCTAAATCAAAACGTTTTTATAGGTTTAAATATTGAAGTAACTTGAACATTCAGTATTCAAACATTTTATGATATGTAAATTACATTTATACTTCAAAAATTTGTTTGTTCTAATATTTGAAGATCGCAACATAAATTAATCTATCATTTTTCAATATTTCAATGTTTGTTTTGGAATATTTAAATAATATTAAACATTGGGGATTTACAACATTGTCAATCAGAGATAAACTGTCCTAGTGCTGTAATAAAACATGATAACATAACAATCTATCTTTTTCAAAAGTACTGATAAATAATACAATTTGATATAATTTATACAATGCGTGGCTCTGTTATCCCTGAACTTCAATAAACCACTCTGTTAATATAGGAAATGGCTCTGGCTACCATAAACTACAATAAACCAATATGTTAATATAGTGCGTAGCTCTGTCAACCCTGAACTACAATAAACCACTCTGTTGCTATAGTATGAGGCTCGGACAACTCTAAAAAGATATAAAAACCTCTCGGCTCAAGATATTTGGTAACAACACCAACGATTGGTAAAAAGCTTTTCGAAAATATCGAAGTTGCAAATTTTTTGCTGTCATCACCTTTAGTTTTTATGTTGAGTTTTGTGTACTATTGGATGTCTGTTTGTCTATCTGGTTGGTGGTTTTGGGGTTTTTTTTTGTTTTTTTTTGTTTGTGTCTTTAGTCATGGCGTTGCCAGTTTATTTTCGACTTGTGAGTTTCGATGTCCCTGTGGTATCTTTCGACTGTCTTTAAATATTTTTAATAATAGTTATTGAAAACATCATACTGAATGAGTGACACTGTTTTCCATTGGAAAAATGAAGAAAAAAATCAATGCTACTTGAGAGGGACTGGCGGATTTTTCAGAGAGGAATTAAGCGGTATAATGATTTAAAGCTGACTGAGTGTGGTCATTTGGAGTTTGAAAGGCCTATGACATGACTACGACTATATTGCCGACTTTTTTCTTTATTATTATGAGGCTGACTTCATGCAGGAACTTCTTAGGAAGAAAGATAAGAAGTAAGCAATATCCTTTAACTCTACTTTCTGCTATATAGATGATGTTCTTTCACTAAACAATTCAAAATTTGGTGACTATGTGGAACGCATCTATCCCATCGAACTAGAGATAAAGGATACTACAGATACAGTTAAGTCGGCTTCATATCTTGACTTACATCTTGAAATTGACAATGAGGGTCGATTGAAAACAAAACTTTACGACAAAAGAGATGATTTCAGCTTTTTATTTGTGAACTTTCCATTTCTAAGTAGCAACATTCCAGCAGCGCCTGCATACGGGGTATATATCTCCTAATTGATACGATATTCCCGTGCTTGCATTTCCTATCATGATTTTCTTGATAGAGGTTTGCTGCTCAAAAGGAAGCTATTAAACCAAGAGTTCCAAATGTTGAAGTTGAAATCATCCCTTCGTAAATTTTACGGACGCCATCACGAGTTGGTTGACCGTTATGGAATAACCGTTTCACAAATGATATCTATGGTGGCCGGATGCGGCCATTTCGTGTTTTCGCGTTTTCTCCTTTCACTTTCACGCGAAATCGAGAAATCGAGAAATCGAGAAATCAAGAAAAGTAAAAACGCGAAGACGCGAAATCAGGAAAGCGAAAACGCGAAATGAAATAGATTTCTCGATTTCGCGTTTGCGCTTTCTAGATTTCGCGTTTTCGCTTTCTCGATTTCGCGTTTTCGCTTTCGCGTTTTCGAGTTTTTGCTTTCTCGATTTCGCGTTTTCGCTTTCTCGATTTCTCGATTTCATGATTTCCGGATTTCTCGATTTCTCGATTTCGCGTGAAAGTTGAAGGAGAAAACACGAAAAGACGAAAATTTAATGGCCGCATCCGGCCACCATAGATATCGGATATGTTCCTTACGTCAATCCCCTTCCCTTTCATGAATGTGACCTACCGAATTAGACTATTTACCGGATTTGTAATCACATAAGCAACACGACAGGTGCCACATGTGGAGCAGGATCTGCTTTCCCTTTCCGGAGCACCTGAGATCACCCCTAGTTTTTGTTGGGGTTCGTGTTGTTTATTCTTTAGTTTTCTATGTTATATACTATAGAATCCGGCGATGCCAGTGTCCATCTTTTAGGCCATCTGTAAATTTAGTTGTGTGCTGTTGGGTTACTATCTTATTGACATTTATTAAACTTTTTTTTTTAAATAAGAAGAGTAGAACCGATTACTGAATCACATAAACGACGTATGCATGATCTAGTCTGGGATATGCCCTGCTAATTGTTTCAATACTTTATACTCTAAAATCTTTTAAATTCGACTTTAAATAAATCTTTTGTGGTTTGTGGTTATTCTTGGAACAGTATATATATCTAAAATAAATGTTCCTGAGTTATCTAAAAATCCGGAATTTTATAGAGTGTGTGGCCGATACTGGTCTGGCTTTTATTTCATTCCACAGACTTCCGGCTATTGCACGTGTAATAACACAAATTCATCACAAAGTTTATTTATTTTCTGAAGACAGCGATGGGGAGGTACGCCAGAAAGAAGCAACATAAAGGTGATAAACCTTTGAAAGAAAAGTATCGAACGAAAAGAAAGACAAAAGATTTAGACCAAATTCACGAAGATATGTTACCTAAAAATTCCACCAAACTTCTGGAACAAGAAGTAAATTTAGATAAACCAGGCGGTGCTCAATTTTATTGTCTTCATTGTGCGTAAGTTTTATGAGTTTATATATATTTCTCAATCATAATAAACATGAAGGGTGGTTACAGATCATAACAGAGACTTTGTGTTCGTGTAGCATTTGGATATCAATATGGCAGGGATTTTTTTTTCTCAGAGGGCAACCAGGGCGAGGGTTTTCTCTAAGGATTTCAAAAGACGAGAACATGGAAAAATCACATACTCTGCATATGCAACAGTTCATAATCTTCAATTATGTGAAGCTGATATTGTATTAGTCCGAGATTACTCTGACGTCCAACGGCTGTTTTGCCAGACAAGCATGACAAGATGGGGCCATGGGATGTCAGAGCCCATATAAAAAAGTAGATATGTGTCCAAAGTAGATGCGCTGCTTCATCACTTCTGGTGCCCCCCAACTGTCTTGGAATTATATAAATAGTGTCAATTTGTTCGTTTTTCATTTATCTGAATTTAATGATATGTTTATATAATGTCTTAATGCTTATTAACACTAAACTCAGTTCAAATTCAAATTTTGGCAGCTTCACTTTTAGAGTTCTTGAGTTATGTTTATTAAAGCGTTATATGCTAGCAAGGGCATTATCTTAGTTTTGAGACCACAACTATTTGGTAGTGCATTTCTTTTAGAACATAAATGAAAATGTAAAAAATCCCACCTGCGCTTCTCAATAAAAAATTTACAGTGTGCTGTACTACTTTTGAGACAAATTATATCAAAAAATATAAAACTTCATCTGCGCTAACTCAAAATATATAAAACTTCATCTGCGCTAACTCAAAATATATAAAACTTCATCTGCGCTAACTCAAAATATATAAAACTTCATCTGCGCTAACTCAAAATATATAAAACTTCATCTGTGCTAACTCAAAATATATAAAACTTCATCTGCGCTAACTCAAAATATATAAAACTTCATCTGTGCTAACTCAAAATATATAAAACTTCATCTGCGCTAACTCAAAATATATAAAACTTCATCTGCGCTAACTCAAAATATATAAAACTTCATCTGTGCTAACTCAAAATATATAAAACTTCATCTGTGCTAACTCAAAATATATAAAACTTCATCTGCGCTAACTCAAAATATATAAAACTTCATCTGTGCTAACTCAAAATATATAAAACTTCATCTGTGCTAACTCAAAATATATAAAACTTCATCTGCGCTAACTCAAAATATATAAAACTTCATCTGAGCTAACTCAAAATATATAAAACTTCATCTGCGCTAACTCAAAATATATAAAACTTCATCTGCGCTAACTCAAAATATATAAAACTTCATCTGTGCTAACTCAAAATATATAAAACTTCATCTGCGCTAACTCAAAATATATAAAACTTCATCTGAGCTAACTCAAAATATATAAAACTTCATCTGCGCTAACTCAAAAAATATAAAACTTCATCTGCGCTAACTCAAAAAATATAAAACTTCATCTGCGCTAACTCAAAATATGGACAGTATCATGTTTAGGGGGGTCTTGAAATCTTTTGACTGCTTCTGATTTTGTAATTCTTAACCTTTTTTAGCTGGACTTAATCACTACTTTCCTTGTAACATGTGTAAATTCTGGAACCAAATTTTTTAACGGTGTAATTTCAGCCCCCTACATGTACTTGCAATTTGAGGCATAAAACATGGAGAAATAAGTTTCGAAGGGGTATACAAAAAATTGGCAAGTTACCCACTGTCAACACTAGTACTAGGGACTACATGTATATTCGTGGACAACGAAAATCAAGGGACGACAATTGTGGTCTTGGACCATCTGTGTCCCTATGGAATTATGGACACACTCCCTATTTAACGTCATGTTTAAATTTTCTTCTTTGATGCCTTACAGGAAGGCGTCAAAGGTAAAAATTTAAAATAACCTATCTACATGATCTAGATGTCATACATGTAATTATTTGGACTATGGCAAGTCGATTAGCGAATATAGTTATCAAAGATACCAGGATTAAAATTTAATACCCCAGAAGCCAGAAAAGATGAACTTTTATTTCTATATTTAAAAAAATACTTTAGTCCTTAATCTCCTAAATGAGAGTTGTTATGGTGATACCTTCATGACAAATACAGTGAAAACTCTCACCAAATGACTTCAGCAGTTGGTGCATAACGTTAAAATAAACACGATAATGCAGTGGTTATCTAATATTAAAGAAACGTTATCAGGGGATACCTAATATAAAAGACATTTTGTCAGTGCTTATTCAATATAAAAGATACACAATAAGTTTGGTTTAAATATGATTACTACTATTATAGGAACAACATTGTGTATATTTATTTTACAGAAAGTATTGCATAAATAACCAGGCTCTCACAGAACACTTCAGAAGTAAACCTCATAAGAGAAGGTAAGATTTGTTTTGTGTAATAAAAAGCTAAACCCTATGATTAAAAGTATGAGCAACTTGGTGTAATATTTCTGGTCAAAACTAAACCTCATATTGAAAGATATCTTATAAAATCCTCTTCCAACATATACAAATGTACACTTCACACATAAAATTAACATTCTAATGCAATTATTTTGTATTAATGGTTTTGATTGTATGACAGTAAGTATATAATTCTCTATCTCCTTGTCTGTAACCAAGTAAGCTGACATTTTGAATTGAGGAATGTATTGACATGTAATTTCTACACTAATAAGCAAAACAACTCGCTGCCGCATGTTGGTCCTAGACCACAATTAATTCATAGTGCATTTCTTTTAGAAGATAAATGAAAATTAAAAAAATCCCACCAGCACTTTCTCAATAAAATTTTTACAGTGTGTTGTACTACTTTTGGGACAAATTATATCAAAATTATAGAAAACTTCATCAGCTCTAACTCAAAATATGGACAGTTTTATGTTTAGGGCGTCTTGATATCTTTTGAAAGCTTCGGAAAAACTACTATTTAACCTTTTTCAGCTGGACTAAATCACTACTTTCCTTTAAAATTCTGGACCCAAGTTTTTTAACAGTGTAATTTCACCACCCTTCTTGCAATTTGAGGCATTAAACATGAAGAAATAAATTTGGAAGGGGCATAAAAATTAATGACAAGTAACCCACAGTCAACACTCATGACACTAGGGACTATATTTGTGAACACCGGGACGACAATTGTGGTCTCGGACCTTTTGCACCTAAAAATCTTCTTTTTGTCAAATTTTATTACATTCTGAAGTGACCAAGAATCCAGAAAACGCCCAGTGTTTACGTTTTACACAGGTAGCATACCTATAAAACTTCAAATACAATACAGTTATCTCTTAATTGGCATCCTTTAAATCAAAAGAGCATGACAATACTTTGTAAAAAGAAGATGTGGTATGATTGCCAATGAGATATCTCTTCACAAGACCCCAAATGACACAGAAATTAACAACTATAGATCACATTTATGGCCTTCATTACACCACATAGTCAGCTATAAAAGGCCCTTAAAAGACTAGTGTAAAACAATTTAAACGAGAGAAAAAACATGCCATATGTTGATCAGGTTTTGCATACCCTTCCTGAGTACCCAAGTTTTTTAACTCAATCATGCGAAAATGGTCATCAATTTTGTCTACTAGCAACAATATTTGTGTTAAGTTGAAATATTTGGTGAAACTTATCTAATATAGGCATTACACAATAACATTTGGTATAAAATAGGGAAATGCACTGTATAGTATTATTATCTTTCAGGGTAAAAGCATTACAGGTTGAACCCTACACACAAGCTGTTTAGTATTATTATCTTTCAGGGTAAAAGCATTACAGATTGAACCCTACACACAAGCTGTTTAGTATTATTATCTTTCAGGGTAAAAACATTACAGGTTGAACCCTACACACAAGCTGTTTAGTATTATTATCTTTCAGGGTAAAAGCATTACAGATTGAACCCTACACACAAGCACTGTATAGTATTATTATCTTTCAGGGTAAAAACATTACAGGTTGAACCCTACACACAAGCTGTTTAGTATTTTTATCTTTCAGGGTAAAAGCATTACAGATTGAACCCTACACACAAGCTGTTTAGTATTATTATCTTTCAGGGTAAAAGCATTACAGATTGAACCCTACACACAAGCTGTTTAGTATTAATTATTATCTTTCAGGTTAAAAGCATTACAGATTGAACTCTACACACAAGCTGTTTAATATTATTATCTTTCAGGGTAAAAGCATTACAGGTTGAACCCTACACACAAGCGGAGGCAGACAGAGCTGCTGGTATGGGATCTTACAAAAAACCTAAGAAACTTCATGTAGAAACACAGCCTGTCAAAGAAGATATGGACACTGAACTTTGTGAGGAAGACAAAACATGACTGTCACATGATCAGAATAAATCACCTGTGATAATGTTTGTTTGTTGACTAAAAAATATAAAATGAACTAAAAAAGATAAAATGGACTAAAAAAGATCAAATATGTACTTGATGACTTGAGTACACAAAAGTAAAATGTTAAAACTCTAATGACTTTGATTTTGTTAATAATCATAATGCCATATCATCTATGCAACAAAAGTTGCTGAAGGAAAGACATAGGTGAGGCTTTTCCAGTGGCAGCAATGATGGTGATGTGGACGCAGTCAACAAGTTTTCTGTTTAAGTCAGTTTAATAGGAACTTCTTGTGTTAGATAAATGATATGTTCTATAAAGTTGCTTTACTGTCAGTACATATCAGTTTGACAACTAATGGTCTTGTCTCCTAGGTCATGGTCTATTGATTTTAAATTGATTAGCAATTTTACCACTTAAGTCTTCTATAGATTATAAGTATTTGGTTTTGAAGTTTGGTTGTAACTTATTTCAAATTGGTAAGCACATCCTCATATTAATGGTAATGTTGTTTACTGTGTCAGGAAATTTAAAAAAGATCCTGGTAAACTTATTGATCCTTTAAATAAACTTATTCTGATGAATGGTTACCAATTCAACACTGTAGCAAGATCATTTAATATTGTTATACGACTGCAAAAATTAAAAAAAAATGGTTGTATATTGATATAATGTTGTCAGCGCTGTCCGAAGACATATGGTTTCCTGATAATAACTTTAATATTAGTTAATAGAATTCAATCAAATTTCAACACAGTGTTTATATCCACAAAAGGAAGTTTGGGATTGATTTTCTGCGGTTATGATCCCAATGGTTTAGAAATAAAGGGCCTAAAGTAAGCATTGATCTATTTTCAGGACAAAAAGTTGGGAATAAGTTTTTCAATTGCTCTGAAATTATACCACAATGTTCATACCATTTAGTAGAAGGTTTGGATTATTTTAAGGGTAATGGGGCAAACAGTCGAGGAATTAAGTCCCGAAAAGGGGCAAACAACAAGCATTTTTGTAGTTTCTGGACAATAACTGTGTATAACTATATGGATCTCTATGACATTGTACCACACGACTCCATATAACGAAGGGAATTCAGTGGTTGTTGTTTGTTTATGTGTTACATATTTGTTTTTCTTTAAAAAAAATTATATAAATAAGGCCGTTAGTTTTCTCATTTGAATGGTTTTACATTGTTTTATTGGGGCCTTTTATAGCTGTCTTTTGTGGATAGTTGTCTCATGGGCAATCATACCACATCTTCTTTTTATATTGGATTCAGTTTGGGGTAAATATCCTTGAACATATAGGAATAAGGGGCCAAAAAGAAGATTTTTTTCTTGTTTACAGACACTCACTTTTGTTCAAGTGTATGGATCTCTCTGAAATTATACTACAAGGTTTCTTACTACAAATGGAAGATTGAAATTGAGTTGTGGGATTCTTACTTCAAGGGAGGGAGGTTTCAATCGGTAAGTGGCCCAAATAGGCATTTTTGTAGTTTTTAGTCAATAACTTGTGTTTAAGTGTATGAATCTCTCTGGAATTATACCACAAGTTTCCATTCCATGAAGGGATGGTTAGTATTGACTTCAAAATATTTGTAAAAAGGGGAAAAACGTTTTTTTTTGGGCCAATGGACAATTAAGACAATTTCTGAAGCAGTGTAAGGGAGGTAACTCAAAAACATATAACATACAATGTTGGGTATGTGTGGATTTACCTCCCTTAAACTGCTTGTAAATTATGTATATTTTTGAAAAGTTTGAAGAAGAAATCTTTAATTGCACAGTATTGTGCAATAGATTTGTAAGATCTTGACATTTGTTTTGTGTCAGAAACTCATATTATGTTAAAAGTTTGATCACAATCCAAATTCAGAGGTGTATCAAGCTTGAATGTTGTGTCCATTCTTGCCCCAACTGTTCAGGGTTCAACTTCTGCGGTGGTACAAAGCTGAGCCCTGTGGAGCACATGGTTTTTATTTGGTTTCAAGTTGACCATCCTGTAAAACCCCGATACAGATGAATCTGCATGTTGACACGTTCAAATCTAACACGCTATGTACCATTGAGTTAAGACAGTGAAGAATTTATACTTTTAAAGAAAACCGGATATCTCTTCTTTAGATATTTTGCTTCAATATATTCCTTGCCATGATACTCATTACATACTACAAGATTTTTCAAAAAAGTGAAATTTTATAGACAAACACTAAAAAACCGAAATCACTACCATTGATAAATCTTGCTTGGTATTTTTAAATGTTAAAAACTTAATGTTGCTCGTGCTTCATAGTTGTTATAGGACGGCCAAAGTCGTACATTGGTATCACGTTGTTGTCTGCGTCATCCAAGACAGTTGGTTTCCGGACGACAACTTTTATAAGTAGTAGTGAATAGAAATCCTTGAAATTTATACAAAAGGTTAATAGCCTCAAAAGAAAGGTTGGATATGATTATTTTTTTTGATAGTTTAGGTGTAATATCACCAAATCATGGTACGTCACATCCGGTTATATACGAAAGTAGGTAAAAAAAATATTCCCTTGAATTTGACAGTTGTAGGTAATTAATCCTACATTTTATTGCAGTAAAACCATTTCTGTGTCATGAACATATGTCATGGGTACTTCAAAACACCATTATTTTTTATTTGGGATTTCTATAGAAAATTTTGTAATCTTGTGGTTACATGGTGACTAAACACAGATAAAATAAGGGGAGAAATTTGATTGGTTAACTTCCAATGATGGTTATTTTCTTATATGCAATGAAATGTTATGTGATTTTTTTTCTTTAGAACTAGACAGGATAAAACTTTACTCATGCCAAGTATTTCTTTATTTGAAACAAGGATAAATTCTGCACAATTTTTTGAAAAGTGCAAATTTAACAAAGACTAATAGGGGAAAATCAATGGTGGTATTACACCTTTAGGAATTAGGAGCACTAATAAGCATTTAAGTAGTTTCCAGACAATAAATTGTGTTTAATTGTATGAAACTATACCAGAAGTTTCCATACCTGAAAGGGTTGGTATGATTGACTTGTGGGGAGGTAAGTGCTCAAACCGTTTAAGAATTGGGGTAAACAAATGTTGTGTCTGTTAGGATTTACCTCCCTTACATTGCTTTTAAATTGTGTATAAAGAAATGTTGTATTGTCTTGAGGTGATTAGTGATCAATTTATTTTTCTAACATACTAATAAAGGAATATTAATTTTAGCCATACTTATGTATGTTTTTTTGTTGTTTTCAAGGCATTTTTAGGGGGAGGGGCAATTTTTTTCTCATTTCAATTTTCAGAAAATAAAGAGATTGTTTTATGCAAGGAGGGTCAATACGCAACAGCATAGTGTATTGCACAAAAGTAAAAAAATAAAAAGGGAGTCAATTCACAACAGCATAGTGTATTGCACAAAAGCATAAAATTGAATATAAATTCAAGTCGTATAGCCAATTCAAAGTTCTTTGCCTACAATAATTCTGTGTCAGAAACCTATTATGTGTCAAATATTTTTAATTACAATCCAAATTCAGACCTGTATCAAATGTGAATATTGTGTCCATTTTTGCCCCAACTGTTCAGGGTTGGACCACTGCAGTCGTATCCAGCTATTTTTATCATGTTGTTCTGCCGTTACAACAGTGTTCCAGGTCAGGGAGAGGACTGAGGGCTCACATATATAATTTATTTGCCTCCTATTGGAGAGTATGAAACAAAGCAAAGACAATTACAATAAATCATATACAAACAACAAGAACTATGATTTACACAGAGACAGTCAATAAAGACGAGATCACGACGAAATGTTCAATTATTTACATATGTTCATCACAGTTTGAAAATAGTTTATGTACTTCTAGCAGCAGTTGCGGTTATGTAACAATTTACAAGAATTGTAGATAAAGTTCACACACATGAAGTTAAACTGTTCACGTTCTTCATTCTGTATTCACATCAGTGTTCCAGGTCAGGGAGAGGGCTCACATGTTTAATCCCGCCACTTTCTTTGAGCGCCTGTCCAACGTCACGAGTATTTAGTACAATGGTTATCATGTACTGTTACATCAGTGTTCCAGGTCAGGGAGAGGGCTCACATGTTTAATCCCGCCACATTCTTTAAGCGCCTGTCCAACGTCACGAGTAGGTAGTACAATGGTTATCATGTACTGTTACATCAGTGTTCCAGGTCAGGGAGAGGACTGAGGGCTCACATGTTTAATCCCGCCACATTCTTTGTGTGCCTATCCAACGTCACGAGTATGTAGTACAATAGTTATCATGTACTGTTACATCAGTGTTCCAGGTCAGGGAGAGGGCTCATATGTTTAATCCCGCCACATTCTTTGTGTGCCTGTCCAACGTCACGAGTATGTAGTATAATGGTTATCATGTACTGTTACATCAGTGTTCCAGGTCAGGGAGAGGACTGAGGGTTCACATGTTTAATCCCGCCACATTCTTTGTGTGCCTGTCCAACGTCACAGGTGTTTAGTACAATGGTTATCATGTACTGTTACATCAGTATTCCAGGTCAGGGAGAGGGCTCATATGTTTAATCCCGCCACATTCTTTGTGTGCCTGTCCAACGTCACGAGTATGTAGTACAATGGTTATCATGTACTGTTACATCAGTGTTCCAGGTCAGGGAGAGGACTGAGGGTTCACATGTTTAATCCCGCCACATTCTTTGTGTGCCTGTCCAACGTCACGAGTATGTAGTACAATGGTTATCATGTACTGTTACATCAGTGTTCCAGGTCAGGGAGATGGCTCATGTGTTTAATCCCGCCACATTCTTTGTGTGCCTGTCCAACGTCACGAGTATGTAGTACAATGGTTATCATGTACTGTTACATCAGTGTTCCAGGTCAGAGAGATGGCTCATGTGTTTAATCCCGCCACATTCTTTGTGTGCCTGTCCAACGTCACGAGTATGTAGTACAATGGTTATCATGTACTGTTACATCAGTGTTCCAGGTCATGGAGAGGATTGAGGGCTCACATGTTTAATCCCGCCACATTCTTTGAGCGCCTGTCCAACGTCACGAGTAGGTAGTACAATGGTTATCATGTACTGTTACATCAGTGTTCCAGGTCAGGGAGATGGCTCATATGTTTAATCCCGCCACATTCTTTGTGTGCCTGTTCAACGTCACGAGTATGTAGTACAATGGTTATCATGTACTGTTACATCAGTGTTCCAGGTCAGGGAGAGGGCTCATATGTTTAATCCCGCCACATTCTTTGTGTGCCTGTCCAACGTCACGAGTATGTAGTACAATGGTTATCGTGTACTGTTACATCAGTGTTCCAGGTCAGGGAGAGGACTGAGGGCTCACATGTTTAATCCCGCCACATTCTTTGTGTGCCTGTCCAACGTCACGAGTATGTAGTACAATGGTTATCATGTACTGTTACATCAGTGTTCCAGGTCAAGGAGATGGCTCATATGTTTAATCCCGCCACATTCTTTGTGTGCCTGTCCAACGTCACGAGTATGTAGTACAATGGTTATCATGTACTGTTACAGCAGTGTTCCAGGTCAGGGAGTGGGCTCATATGTTTAATCCCGCCACATTCTATGTGTGCCTGTCCAACGTCACGAGTATGTAGTACAATGGTTATCATGTACTGTTACATCAGTGTTCCAGGTCAGGGAGATGGCTCATGTGTTCAATCCCGCCACATTAATCTTTGTGTGCCTGTCCAACGTCACGAGTATGTAGTACAATGGTTATCATGTACTGTTACATCAGTGTTCCAGGTCAGGGAGAGGGCTGAGGGCTCACATGTTTAATCCCGCCACATTCATTGTGTGCCTATCCAACGTTACGAGCATGTAGTACAATGGTTATCATGTACTGTTACATCAGTGTTCCAGGTCAGGGAGAGGGCTCATATGTTTAATCCCGCCACATTCTATGTGTGCCTGTCCAACGTCACGAGTATGTAGTACAATGGTTATCATGTACTGTTACATCAGTGTTCCAGGTCAGGGAGATGGCTCACATGTTTAATCCCGCCACATTCTTTGTGTGCCTATCCAACGTAACGAGCATGTAGTACAATGGTTATCATGTACTGTTACATCAGTGTTCCAGGTCAGGGAGTGGGCTCATATGTTTAATCCCGCCACATTCTATGTGAGCCTGTCCAACGTCACGAGTATGTAGTACAATGGTTATCATGTACTGTTACATCAGTGTTCCAGGTCAGGGAGATGGCTCATATGTTTAATCCCGCCACATTCTGTGTGTGCCTATCCAACGTCACGAGTATGTAGTACAGTGGTTATCATGTGCTGTTACATCTTCAGTGTTCCAGGTCAGGGAGAGGGCTCATATGTTTAATCCCACCACATTCTATGTGTGCCTGTCCAACGTCACGAGTATGTAGTACAATGGTTATCATGTACTGTTACATCAGTGTTCCAGGTCAGGTAGAGGGCTCATATGTTTAATCCCACCACATTCTATGTGTGCCTGTCCAACGTCACGAGTATGTAGTACAATGGTTATCATGTACTGTTACATCAGTGTTCCAGGTCAGGTAGAGGGCTCATATGTTTAATCCCGCCACATTCTATGTGTGCCTGTCTAACGTCACGAGTATGTAGTACAATGGTTATCATGTACTGTTACATCAGTGTTCCAGGTCAGGGAGAGGACTGAGGGCTCAAATTTTTTATCCCGCCACATTCTTTGTGTACCTATCCAACGTTACGAGCATGTAGTACAATGGTTATCATGTACTGTTACATCAGTGTTCCAGGTCAGGGAGAGGACTGAGGGCTCATATGTTTAATCCCGCCACATTTTTTGTGTGCCTATCCAACGTTACGAGCATGTAGTACAATGGTTATCATGTACTGTTACATCAGTGTTCCAGGTCAGGGAGATGGCTCATATGTTTAATCCCGCCCATTCTGTGTGTGCCTATCCAACGTCACGAGTATGTAGTACAATGGTTATCATGTACTGTTACATCAGTGTTCCAGGTCAGGGAGAGGACTGAGGGCTCAAATTTTTTATCCCGCCACATTCTTTGTGTGCCTATCCAACGTTACGAGCATGTAGTACAATGGTTATCATGTACTGTTACATCAGTGTTCCAGGTCAGGGAGAGGACTGAGGGCTCATATGTTTAATCCCGCCACATTCTTTGTGTGCCTATCCAACGTTACGAGCATGTAGTACAATGGTTATCATGTACTGTTACATCAGTGTTCCAGGTCAGGGAGATGGCTCATATGTTTAATCCCGCCCATTCTGTGTGTGCCTATCCAACGTCACGAGTATGTAGTACAATGGTTATCATGTACTGTTACATCAGTGTTCCAGGTCAGGGAGATGGCTCATATGTTTAATCCCGCCCATTCTGTGTGTGCCTATCCAACGTCACGAGTATGTAGTACAATGGTTATCATGTACTGTTACATCAGTGTTCCAGGTCAGGGAGATGGCTCATATGTTTAATCCCGCCCATTCTGTGTGTGCCTATCCAACGTCACGAGTATGTAGTACAATTGTTATCATGTGCTGTTACATCTTCAGTGTTCCAGGTCAGTTAGAGGGCTCATACGTTTAATCCCGCCACATTCTATGTGTGCCTGTCCAACGTCACGAGTATGTAGTACAATGGTTATCATGTACTGTTACATCAGTGTTCCAGGTCAGGTAGAGGGCTCATATGTTTAATCCCGCCACATTCTATGTGTGCCTGTCCAACGTCACGAGCTCGAGTATGTAGTACAATGGTTATCATGTACTGTTACATCAGTGTTCCAGGTCAGGGAGAGGACTGATGGCTCATATGTTTAATCCCGCCACATTCTTTGTGTGCCTATCCAACGTCACGAGTATGTAGTACAATGGTTATCATGTACTGTTACATCAGAGTTCCAGGTCAGGGAGTGGGCTCATATGTTTAATCCCGCCACATTAATCTTTGTGTGCCTGTCCAACGTCACGAGTATGTAGTACAATGGTTATCATGTGCTGTAACATCAGTGTTCCAGGTCAGGGAGATGGCTCATGTGTTTAATCCCGCCACATTAATCTTTGTGTGCCTGTCCAACGTCACGAGTATGTAGTACAATGGTTATCATGTGCTGTAACATCAGTGTTCCAGGTCAGGGAGAGGGCTGAGGGCTCACATGTTTAATCCCGGCACATTCTTTGTGTGCCTGTCCAACGTCATGAGTATGTAATGGCTATATAGATTCTGTCCATTTGGTTTTTGTTCACAGATAATTCATTAGTTATAAATATGGCTTTTAAATTTTCTCATAATGGGACTATGTACGGTATAGGTTTTCCTCATTGTTGAATTTCGTACGTTGGACTATAATAGGTCCGTGTAACACTTATCAATTCAAAGTTTTAAAAAGTTTTGAAATTTTAGATTTTTGGAATTTTGATCAAAGTTTTAAAATATCAAAATTTCAAATTGTGTTAAAGTTTTGAAATTTTGAAATTTTAACCAAATTATTAAAATATCAAAATTCTAAATATCGTTTATAAATTTGATAGTTTAGAAATTTGATCAAACTTTTAAAATACTAAACCTAACGCGCAATTTTGATTATTTCACTTTTTGAAAGTTTGATTTTTTAAATGTTTGCTTAAAATATCAAAATAGAAAAGGGGCAATAAGAGGGATACCTGTAAAAAGCGAAACGAAATAAAATCGGAACGAAACGAAACAATATGAATTAAAAACATACTGATACTTAAAAGTTTATGTATGAAATAAAACGGACATTTGTAAGCGGTGAAAAATTGGATGACAAAATTAATATTTCTTAAAAGGAGATAATCTATATAAAAACCAGGGGCCTGTTTATCGAAGCTCTCTTCGGATTAGGACGTGTCCTAAGACTAACTTAGGACACATCTTAGTCCTAAGTGGGTTTATCAAACATGTCACAATTTAGGAAAATCCTAGGAATTGTCCTTACTTTAGAATACTAGTACCAAATTAGATGTCTTAAGATGGTCTTAGGATGGTCCTAACTTTAGGATATATTTGAATTTCGTATTTTGATCATTTTCACACTTTTTTTTAAGCAGTAGTTATATAGTTGAAATTCTCCGTATTTATATGATAAATGCACAATATTTGCCTTAGAAAGAATGAATCCGTGACACTACGAATTCAACTCACTCAAAAACACGGAATGATTTTTACCGATTATATATATCTAGATTACATTTTAA
The DNA here is from genome assembly GCF_036588685.1 of Mytilus trossulus. Lineage (NCBI taxonomy): Eukaryota > Metazoa > Mollusca > Bivalvia > Mytilida > Mytilidae > Mytilus > Mytilus trossulus. Next base: position 77,755,615 of record NC_086382.1, on the reverse strand, counting down.
TTTATTAATTTTTTTATGTAATACGTAGTTATAATGTGTGTCTTAATGTTTTGTTTTATACAGTTTAAATGTACAATTATTATGCAAAAAATAGTTATTAACTTTAATTTAAAACTAATAATAAGTTTCTAGATAACCATATTAAAAAAAATATTGATTAAATATGATATCGTATTTTATTTTTTCATTTTTCATTTGTTTTTTCTTTTCCGCCAATACTTAGGACATAGATTAGGACGTCCTAGATAAGATATTCCTAAGATAGCTTCGATGTGCATGCTGAGACGTGTCCTAAGTCGGTCCTAACTTTATCCTAAATCCTGTCCTAAGAAATTCTTAGGACGAAACTTAGGATATTTTCGATAAACCTGCCCCAGACGTACGGCTCTGATATTGACCATTTTACCTGCTGGTTTTATGATACTGAATGCGTGGTGTCCTAATTAAGGTTGTGCTAGTCCACAGTGTGGGAGGTTTTTAATATAATCTTATTTACGCTGAAATTAAGACGGTACTAAGATCCAATATCAGCAAATTGGAACCAAGATACTGTTACAAGGTATCTACAAAAACTCATCATAGATGGATACCAGAATATAAATTTTGCCGGTTTTTGCGCCAGACGCGCGTTTCGTCTACAAGAGACTTATCATTGACACTCGAACCAAATGAAGTTAAAAAGGCAAATACAGTCAAATAAAATTGAAAAGGCCAAATAAAGTAAAAACTTTTAAATCCAACGTATAGCTCTGGTTTTGTATTTTTAAAAAGTTGAAACCTTTCATATATAAACGTATACCATAAACATTATTTTCACGAGCATTCATATTTATGTAATAGTTACCGCTGTACTACATTAAGCACCCAACTTGCATTCATGTTTATGTTATAGTTGCCGCTGTACTACATTAAGCACCCATCTATCCAGTTGTAGGTGCCGGCATTTTGAAAGTTGAAAATTGTGTTCAAAAGTTTCTATCAGCGATAAATGGTAATCTTCTGGGGAACCAATATTTAGATAGTCCCTGTTTTTTCACTTGATACTACCACTAGGGGCTTCGATAATGGTACATTAAAATATTCTGATCCCTACTTTGATGATATAATATTCTGTGCCAGCAGAGGACAAAAGAAAAATTGTCCATGCCTTTTAGTGTTAAATTTTGAACCAGACAAGTTAATTAATAGCGATGAAAAACTTAATAAAATTGTTAGCGCTTCGACAAAAGGACTGGTTATCCTACACGTAGCTCCATTATAGGTTCTAAATCAACCACTGTTTTATAATAGTAAACAAAAGGAATAGATATTTTTGTATTAAAGGATATTATTGTCCCGTATTTGCATTTTGTTATTTAGGCATTTTTAAGTTATCGTACGACAATCGACTTTGAGCAAACTAAAAGTACACATGTACATCCAGTCAGAATGGGGCGTGCAAAGAGAAGCCACACTGTCAGCTGCATGATGGATTTTTTTCCATTTTTGGCCGTACACCAATGTTGCTCTCGAAAAACTAGTACAATGTAAACCGCTGAATTTTAAGTAAAGAATTCACCGACGGAACGCTGAAACTGTTTGAAATTCAAGAAAAATATGATAGAAACAATTAAAGAGGTGTTTGACCAATGTGAAGTTAAAACATATTTAAATCCATTTATAAGGGAAACTTTGTCCTCGCAAGTTGAATCTTACGTTTCTTCGTAATTTGTATGTAAACAACCTATTTTAAATTATCGATTTTTTTTGTTGCCAGTGAGAAATATTTCATGAATGTTCCGGAACAAATTAGCAATAAATGCAACAGGGAGAGAGTGTGCATAATGAAGACATATAAAACCTTTCAATTAGTTTAGTTGAGGTCTGAAGCTGGCGTATGATAGTAACTGCTAGCCTTATACATATAGTAGTCCTTTGTTATTTTATTATCATTGTCATGTTGATTAGTTTCTTAGTTTGTTTCCTATTTTGACATAGGACTTGTATTTCCTATTAAAGTGCGTTTTACTGTTCGTATTACTGTGTGTTTTTCATTCTTTATTGGCTAGAGGTAAAGGGGGAGGGTTGTGATCTCACGAAACATGTTAAACCCCGCCGCATTTGTTCGCCTGTCCCAATCCAGGAGCCTCTGTCCTTTTAAGTCTTGTATGATTTTGATTTTAGTTCATTGTTATACTAGTATTTCGGAGTTTAGTATTACGTCTATATTCACTGAACCAGTACACTTTTTTGTCTAGGGGCCAGCTGAAACACGCCTAGCACAACTTTCATTGCGACGATATATTAAAGTATTCCTTCCGTAGCATTTCTTGGAACTGAAATAAATCATAAAAGGCAATATATTATCATCATGCAATCGATAAACAAGAAAGGAAAACGTTTGAAGTTGTATGCGACCGACGCGATTTTTCTGGATCTACCTTCATCAGGAACGTCAAAAAGGCGAATAATACTATATGGTTTACTGCGAGTTTGTCATTTTTCATTGATACATCTAAATGTTGGGCACTGGGAACACAAAATAGCTTTGAATTATTTATCTCAAACGCTAAACCTTATACAAGAGATTTAAATCAACGTAGTTGATTCCGGTTTAAATAGGTTTAATTATTTATTAATTTTTGATAGATGCACAACCTTAAAATTTCAGGATACTGTTATCCCATGTGATGTCTAATATGTTTCATAAAAAAAAAACGACTTCTTCTTTTCAATATTTATTTTGTTATCAAAAATTATTTAATATATTTCGTGCTATTTATTTATAACTAAGAATGATTGTTACAAGACTAAACCTATTTAAACCGGAATCAAATAAGTTGATTTAAATCTCTTAGATAAATAATTTCAGAGCTATTTGGTGTTCCCAGTGCCAAACATTTAGAAGTAACAGTGAAAACTGACCAACTCGCAGTAAACCAAAGTGTATTATTCGCACTTTTGACGTTCTTGATGAAGGTAGACCCAGAAATGGCGCTTCGACGCCATTTGACTTTAAATGTTTTGCTTTCTTTTTTATCGAGTGCATGACGATAATATATTGCCTTTTATGATTTATTTCAATTCCAAGAAATGATACGAAAGGAATACTTAATGTATAGTTAGCGTCGCAATGAACGTTACATGCTAAGCGTGCTTCTGATGGTCCCTAGACCAAAAAATTGCACTGTTTCAGTGATTATAGACGTCATAGTAAACTTCGAAATATAACAATGAACTAAAATTAAAATCATACAAGACTAAATGGACAGAGACTCCTGAATTGAGACAGGCGCACAAACATGACAAATGCGACGGGGTTAATAGATATAGGAAGATGTGGTGTGAGTGCCAATGAGACAACTCTCCATCCAAATAACAATTTAAAAATTAAACCATTATAGGTTTAAGTACGGCCTTCAACACGGAGCCTTGGCTCACACCGAACAACAAGCTATAAAGGGCCCCAAAATTACTAGTGTAAAACCATTCAAACGGGAAAACCAACGGTCTAATCTATATAAACATGTTTTGTGAGATCACAACCCTCCCCTATACCTCTAGCAAATAAAGAATGAAAAACACACAGCAGAGACATTCTCTGCACACAGTAATACATGTAATGCGAACAGTTAAATGCACTTGAAAAGGAAATACAAGTCCTATGTCAGAATAGGAAGCAAAAGAAACTAATCAAAATGACAATGCTAATAAATTAACAAAGGACTACTATATATAAGGCTAGCAGTTACTGCCATACGCCAGCTCCAGACCTCAATTAAACCAATTGAAAGGTTATTTCTTCAATAGAACACTCTCTCCTTGTTGTATTTATTGCTAACTTGTTCCGGAACATTCATGAAATATTTGTCACTGGCAACAAAAAAATCGATAATTTAAAATAGGTTGTTTACGTACAAATTACGAAGAAACGTAGGATTCAACTCCCTCGGACAAAGTAGCCCTTATAGATGGATTTTGATATGTTTTAACTTCACTTTGGCCAAACACCTCTTTAATTGTTTCGGTTCTTATTTTTCTTCGACTTTCAAATTTCAGTTTTCTGCGTTCCGTAGGTGAATTCTTTACTTGAAATTCAGCGTTTTACATTGTACGGAATTTTCGAGAGCAACATTGGTATACGGCCTAAAATGGAAAAATGCATCATGCAGCTGACAGTTTGGCTTTTCTTTACACGCCCCGTTCTGACTGGATGTACATTGCATGTGTTCTTTTAGTTTGCTCAAAGTGGATTGTCGTACGATTACTAAATAATGCCCAAATAACAAAATGCAAATACGGAACAATAATATCCCTTTCCCTTTATTACCTTTTTAAAAACAGTGGTTGATTTAGGACCCATAATGTACGTATATGATAACCAGTTCAAACGTTGTCTTTAAGGGGGTAACCGTTTAAATTTAAAAGTTGGGTGTGGTTGTTTTGTCGAAGCGCTAATAATTTTATTAAGTTTTTCATCGCTATTAATCAACTTGTCGGGTTCAAAATTTAACACTGTAAGGCATGGAGAAAATTGGGACTGGAATTTTTCGTTGTCACAGAATAAGTTATTTTCTCATCAAATTGGGGATCAGAATATTTTAATATACCATTATCGAAGCCCCTCGTGGAAGTATCAAAGTAAAGAAAAAGTGACTATCTAAATGTATTGGATTCCACAAAAGATTACCATTTATCACTGATATAAACTTTTGAAAAGAATTTTCAAATGCCGACATCTACAAATGGATCATCTTCGCTAGCCAAGGGTTACGATCCACTCCCGCTCTCTTCGTGAAGAGAGCGGGAGTGGATCGTAACCCTTGGCTAGCGAAGATGCAAATGGATAGATGGGCGTTCAATGTAGTACAGCGGCAAATACATCGTGTATTGAGCCTTTTTATTGCTTAGAGTTCAGTAGAAAATATATATACATGCTCAACCTAACCATACTGTTTGACCTACTGCGAGTTGTTCAGTTTTTAATGTTACTCCTGTTTCTCCTATAATATGGGTGCTAGAAAAACCAGCAAGTAAAATGGCCAATATCAGAGCCGTACGTCTGGTTTTGAAATGAATTCTCTTCTTTGGAGAAATATTTATTTTGTCATCCAATTTTTCACCGCTTACAACTGTCTGTCTTGGTTTTATTTCATACATTAACTTTTAAGTATCAGTATGTTTTCAATTCATATTGTTTCGTTTCGTTCCGTTTTTATCTCGTTTTGCTTTTTACAGATACCCCCTTTTTGCCCCTTTTCTATTTTTGATATTTTAATCAAAATTTTGAAAAAAATCAAACTTTCAAAAAGTGAAATAATCAACATTGCACGTTAGGTTTAGTATTTTAAAAGTTTGATCAAATTTCTAAACTATCAAATTTATAAACGATATTTAAAACTTTAATATTTTATTAATTTGGTTAAAATTTCAAAATTTCAAAACTTCTACACAATTTGAAATTTTGATATTTTAAAACTTTGATCAAAATTCCAAAAATCTGAAATTTCAAAACTTTTTAAAACTTTGAATTGATAAGTGTTACACGGACCCTTACACCCATGTCATTTTAACTTTTGTGAAAAGTTGTCTCATGATGGCCACTGAGACAACTTTTCACAAAAGTTAAAATGGTAACTAGTTCGATGTCAAATTTGATTGGTTTTTCTTAGTACCTTATACCTTTGTAAAATTTTCAGTAATTTAAAAATATGTATGATAACTTTTAAATAAAGAGTATTTTTTGGGCCAAATAAGGGCCTTATTGCCCCTACTCCTTTCTATATGTTTAAAAAAAAACACATTTGAAATGCCAACAAATCGTTCGGTAAACAAAGTTCAACGAACTCCTATGGCTTCTTTCGTATGGACCAACATCGGCATTGGGAAGAGCCTCAAATTTTGAAAAGTTTTAGTCATTGAAGTTTTATTGGCTGTACTCTATTTTTGAAACTTTATTTCATCTGGAATATATTTATCTGTTTATTTCATTAGGAATAACGTTGCACGTCCTAAATTCAATAATAAAAAATAATCCTGTTATATGTACGCTGGTTAAAACATTGCAATTTTGGCTTTGGATGACTGATATTTCAAGGTCAACTACTTCGGCTACATTTACAGATAAAATTTAACAATAAAATACAGAAAAAGGGTCGATGATGCTATCTCGAATACCTTACAAAGAGAGGGAATTGTGACGGTTTTTGTCAACGAACTGTACAGTGCACGTGATTATTTAAAAACGAAAACATTTGAAGGCACGCAGTAATGCAACATATAATTATTTATGATTGCATAATGCATTGATAGTAAAAAGAATTATGAACGAAAAGATATTCAGCATTGTTTACCACATATTTTAACGTAGGCAATTGATCCATGTCTGTGTGTTTTGCATCTAGCAGTTTTATCAAACGTTCTATGTAGTATCAGCATATCTAAAATTTGCAACAACTGTATACTGTGGATTCATTTATTTTCGTCGGTACCAATTTTCGTGGATGAAGGAGAAAACTTGCATGTTCGTGGATATTTAATTTGGTGGATTTGCTTATGTCTTCATACAAGCCTTTAGAAAATTTGTCATTCGTTGAATATTTAATTTCGTGGTTCACCTATACCCACGAAATCAACGAAAATTGATATTCAACGAATAATAATGATACCACAGTAATCGAATGAATCAACTAACATGCACATTGACATACTCATATATGCTCAAAAAAGGTTGCAACCCCCCTTTTTTTTGCCGATCAATGCATTTGAATGGGGACATATAGTTGAACCCCCCCCTTTTGTCCTGGGTTTGGAACCCACCCTTTCTAAAATGGCTGGATCCGCCCCTGTCTTGATAATCGCTTCGAAAGCCTATACGTCCAATTTTTATCTGTATCGGGGTTATACGGGGTGTTGACTATTATGATTTTATAATACAAGGTTTCATCTTACATTGGTATCCAGGATTCAGGTACACTGTTAAGATGTAATGACACAGATTTGACCAAATCAGAAACTTGCCGGAAATTTCCCAAAGGCTGAATTACATTGCATATGCAAAATGCTCAATAAACGATGTTCGATTGTTTATTTTAATTTTTAATAATACAAAGAGTAATGACAACAAACGCAGTTTCTGTTTACTTGTCGGACGTTGGTCAAACCTCGTTCAATATCGTATTTCATAAACGTCACACGTGCATATCACTTTACTAAACCAAACCAATGTGTACTTGACTATGCCCAATGTCAGACGACCATGAAAATGTCGATTATAGGAGACTTCGAAACAGCATCCTGTTACAATTATTTCTTGTTTATTATAAAATTTTATTGATGCAAGAAACAAAGCAGTAACTGCGAGTACTCTCAGATCTGTGTCTTCTTGTTGTTGGGATGTACAACTACCCGGCCACGTCATCTCTGTGTAGTATTTATATTTGTATTCATCTGATGAGTTAACTTCCTTTTTCAACTTATTTTCATAGTTTGTTACTATGTTGTACTGTTACTCCACTGTCCCAGGCTAGGGGAAGGGTTGTGATATCGCTAACATGTTTAACCCCGCCACATTCTGTATGTAGAATCATATTCAAAACAGTGTGGTCCTGGCCATTGATTGACGACCTAAATTATCCCATTGACTGGGACAGATTAGGTGAACGTTTGTCTGTAACAACCACTGCTTATTATAGAATTTAAACTGTGGGGTCACCAAAGGTTCTTAACGCCTTTGATAATAAAATAATTCGAAAAATTATTCAGGAATAACCTTTTTGTTTTGATTTATATTATTAATATAAATCAACACATCGTATTATTCCGGATTCGTTTTTCGAATTGATTAATTTAGGTGTTGAGAACCTTTGGTGACCCCACAGATTCGGTGTCTTTAACAAGTACATGGTGAGCAGTGATTGTTACCGACAAACGTTCACCTAACCTGTCCCAGTCAATGGGATAATTTAGGTCGTCAATCAATGACCAGGACCACACTGTTTTGAATATGATTCTATGTGCCTGTCCCAAGTCAGGAGGTTTTAATTCAGTGGTTGTCGTTTGTTGATCTGTTACATATTTTTTTTTTTTTTAATTTTTATGCCCATTTATGGGCATTATGTTCTCTGGTCAGTGCGTTCGTCTGTTCGTCCGTCCGTTTATCCCGCTTCAGGTAAAAGTTTTTGGTCAAGGTAGTTTTTTATGAAGTTGAAGTCCAATCAACTTGGAACTTAGTACACGTTTCCTATGATATGATCTTTCTAATTGTAAAGCCAAATTAGAGACATCCCCCCCCTCATTTTCACGGCCCACTGAAAAAGAAAATGATAGTGTGAATGGGGCATCCGTGTACTGGGAACACATTCTTGTTTATACATAAATTGTGCCGTTAGTTTTCTCGTTTGAATTGTTTCACATTTGTCAGTTCGGGGCCTCTCGTAGCTGACTATGCGGTTGTTCAAGGCCTCAAATTGTTAATTTCTGTATCATTATGTCTCTTGTGGTTAGATGTCTCTCTTCTTATTTTTATATTAACAACTGATTTGACCCAATTACATATCATTTTTATGTTTGCTCATCCAAAATATAGGGCGATCAAGCGAATTTAAAAAATAAAACTTGAGTGTTCTTTAAAGTGTACTAGGTGCATGATAGTGTTTTAAGTTCTTTTTAAAGTCAATTACATATATTTGTTTGTGTTTAGACTAATACAATAGAATGCAAAGGAAGAGCATTGATTATGATGCATACCTCTTCAATTCATTTACCTGTAATAAAGGGAAGAGCATTGATTATGATGCATACCTCTTCAATACATTTACCTGTACTAAAGGGAAGAGCATTGATTATGGTACATACCTCTTCAATACATTTACCTGTACTAAAGGGAAGAGCATTGATTATGATGCATACCTCTTCAATACATTTACCTGTACTAAAGGGAAGATCATTGATTATGGTGCATACCTCTTCAATTCATTTACCTGTACTAAAGGGAAGAGCATTGCTTATGATGCATACCTCTTCAATTCATTTACCTGTACTAACGGGAAGGGCATTGATTATGATGCATACCTCTTCAATACATTTACCTGTACTAAAGGGAAGAGCATTGATTATGATGCATACCTCTTCAATTCATTTACCTGTACTAAAGGGAAGAGCATTGATTATGATGCATACCTCTTCAATTCATTCACCTGTAATAAAGGGAGAGCATTGATTATGATGCATACCTCTTCAATTCATTTACCTGTACTAAAGGGAAGAGCATTGATAATGATGCATACCTCTTCAATACATTTACCTGTACTAAAGGGAAGAGCATTGATTATGATGCATACCTCTTCAATTCATTTACCTTTACTAAAGGGAAGAGCATTGAATATGATGCATACCTCTTCAATTCATTTACCTGTACTAAAGGGAAGAGCATTGATTATGATGCATACCTATTCAATTCATTTACCTGTACTAAAGGGAAGAGCATTGATTATGATGCATACCTCTTCAATTCATTTACCTTTACCAAACGGAAGAGCATTGAATATGATGCATACCTCTTCAATTCATTTACCTGTACTAAAGGGAAGAGCATTGATTATGATGCATACCTCTTCAATTCATTTACCTTTACTAAAGGGAAGAGCATTGAATATGATGCATACCTCTTCAATTCATTTACCTGTACTAAAGGGAAGAGCATTGATTATGATGCATACCTATTCAATTCATTTACCTGTAATAAAGGAATACATTGATTATGGTGCATACCTCTTCAATACATTTACCTGTACTTAAGGGAAGAGCATTGATTATGATGCATACCTCTTCAATTCATTTACCTGTACTAAAGAAATACATTGATTATGATGCATACCTCTTCAATTCATTTACCTGTACTAAAGGAATACATTGATTATGATGCATACCTCTTCAATTCATTTACCTGTACTAAAGGGAAGAGCATTGATTATGATGCATACCTCTTCAATTCATTTACCTTTACTAAAGGGAAGAGCATTGAATATGATGCATACCTCTTCAATTCATTTACCTGTACTAAAGGAATACATTGATTATGATGCATACCTCTTCAATACATTTACCTGTACTAAAGGGAAGAGCATTGATTATGATGCATACCTCTTCAATTCATTTACCTTTACTAAAGGGAAGAGCATTGAATATGATGCATACCTCTTCAATTCATTTACCTGTACTAAAGGGAAGAGCATTGATTATGATGCATACCTATTCAATTCATTTACCTGTACTAAAGGGAAGAGCATTGATTATGATGCATACCTCTTCAATTCATTTACCTTTACCAAACGGAAGAGCATTGAATATGATGCATACCTCTTCAATTCATTTACCTGTACTAAAGGGAAGAGCATTGATTATGATGCATACCTCTTCAATTCATTTACCTTTACTAAAGGGAAGAGCATTGAATATGATGCATACCTCTTCAATTCATTTACCTGTACTAAAGGGAAGAGCATTGATTATGATGCATACCTCTTCAATTCATTTACCTGTACTAAAGGGAAGAGCATTGATTATGGTGCATACCTCTTCAATACATTTACCTGTACTAAATGGAAGAGCATTGATTATGATGCATACCTCTTCAATTCATTTACCTGTACTAAAGGGAAGAGCATTGATTATGGTGCATACCTCTTCATTTCATTTACCTGTACTAAAGGGAAGAGCATTGATTATGATGCATACCTCTTCAATTCATTTACCTGTAATAAAGGGAGAGCATTGATTATGATGCATACCTCTTCAATTCATTTACCTGTACTAAAGGGAAGAGCATTGATTATGGTGCATACCTCTTCAATACATTTACCTGTACTAAATGGAAGAGCATTGATTATGATGCATACCTCTTCAATACATTTACCTGTACTAAAGGGAAGAGCATTGATTATGGTGCATACCTCTTCAATTCATTTACCTGTACTAAAGGAATACATTGATTATGATGCATACCCCTTCAATTCATTTACCTGTACTAAAGGGAAGAGCATTGATTATGATACATACCTGTTCAATTCATTTACCTGTACTAAAGGAATACATTGATTATGGTGCATACCTCTTCAATACATTTACCTGTACTAAAGGGAAGAGCGTTGATTATGATGCATACCTCTTCAATTCATTTACCTGTACTAAAGGAATACATTGATTATGATGCATACCTCTTCAATTCATTTACCTGTACTAAAGGAATACATTGATTATGATGCATTCCTCTTCAATTCATTTACCTGTACTAAAAGGAAGAGCATTGCATATGATGCATACCTTTTCAACACATTTACCTGTACTAAAGGGAAGAGCATTGATTATGATGCATACCTCTTCAATTCATTTACCTGTAATAAAGGGAGAGCATTGATTATGATGCATACCTCTCCAATTCATTTACCTGTACTAAAGAAATACATTGATAATGTTGCATACCTCTTCAATACATTTACCTGTACTAAAGGGAAGAGCATTGATTATGGTGCATACCTCTTCATTTCATTTACCTGTACTAAAGGGTAGAGCATTGATTATGATGCATACCTCTTCAATTCATTTACCTGTAATAAAGGGAGAGCATTGATTATGATGCATACCTCTTCAATTCATTTACCTGTACTAAAGGGAAGAGCATTGATTATGATGCATACCTCTTCAATTCATTTACCTGTACTAAAGGGAAGAGCATTGATTATGATGCATACCTCTTCAATACATTTACCTGTACTAAAGGGAAGACCATTGATTATGATGCATACCTATTGAATTCATTTACCTGTACTAAAGGGAAGAGCATTGATTATGGTGCATACCTCTTCAATTCATTTACCTTTACTAAAGGAATACATCCACGACACAAAATCAGTACAGATGCATCTTCAGCAAGCAAAAGTAACAGTCAGTAGACCATGACTGAGGGGATCCGACAGGGAATGGCCATGCCAATGACCTTCATAAATGTATGGAAATTACAATACCGTTAATACCAGCGTGTTACTGTTTTGTACACATGTAGAAAACATGTTTTGGGGTATTAAAATGAAAACATTATATGTATGTTTCAGAACAATCCGTTATTTTGTTTGGACAAGGTACCACACAAAAGATTACTATTTAAAATAATTTCTTAAATTGGCATATCAGAACAAAACATAAAAAGGTCGAATTCTTTCTTTAAAATAGAACTTAAGGAGTGACTGTACTTTTAGAAAACATGTCATCTTCAAAATTACCAGTCACATCGGGTGTCCAACGGGGAACAGTGCTATGGCCTATACTTTTCATCATTTACATGAATGATCTTCCAGAATACAGCCAAATTTGCAAAATCCGACTCTTCGTAGATGACAGTATAATTTAAAAAAAACATTAAAGCTTCTTCTTTTTTTTTAATTGTGTTCACTTTCGAGTCCAGAGAGGGGGTGTTTCTGGAGTCGATTTTTCGGATTAAACTTACGTGGGTTCGACTCTCACCTTAGGCTTTCAAACGGTGTACGTACGACTGGTGCAAAGGGACAAATTATGGTAGTTGCCCCGTGACGGTCGGCTCTGTTGTCTCTACATGTAAAACATTTTTGCCCGCTCAACATCCCCCGGCTTGCCTTATCGTATGTGTGCGTGTGTGTGGTCCAAGTGGCGACAAGAGAGCGAACCGATGCCTTCTCTCTCGCTTCCCTATGTATTTATTTTTTTCTTTCCGAAACATCCCCTGACTATCCAAAAACGTTGACAAGAGAGCCGCGGTTTAAGCGGGTTACCGCGGGTCACTGTACAAGCAGGGCAGAAAATATACCCTTGGTAAGAAATTTTAACGGGGCAGATATTTTCATCGAGTATGGCGGACAAGGTTCATCCGGGCTACGGCGATTCTCTCGACGACCAAGGCTGAGATGATATTCCCTCTGTAAATTATTTTATCGAGATAGAAATTTTCATCGAGGAGCCGCATACAAGGTTAATGTGGTCTACCGCGGGTCTTTCGACGTACATGACAGAAAAATATAACCCATCGGGAAAATTTTTTGACAAGGGGGATTTTTTCATCGAGGAGCCGCATATAAGATTTATGCGGCTACTGCAGGTCTCTCGACGACCTAAACAGAGAAAAAAATACCCTCGGTTAGGAATTTTTACGAGGAAGAATTTTTCATCGAGGAGACACAGACAAAATTGGTGCGGTCTACCGCGGTTCTTTTAACGACCAAGGCAGAGAATCTACCCTCGGTAAGAACTTTGAAAGCGGGAAAAATTATAATCTACGGCTCCTCTATAAAAAAATCTTTCTCGTTAAAAACTTTTCCCGATGCTGTATTTTCGGTGCTCCGTACCTCAAAAGAGCCGCGGTAGCCCGCGTAAACATTGTCTGCGGCTTCTCGATGACCATTTCAGCCTCGTATGAAAAGTTTAACGAATACGAATACTTTATTTCTCAAAAAATTACAATTACATAGTTATAGCGAAGGTATAAATTTTGCCGCGCTGTTCGCCGTAAGACCCACTGATTGATTTTCTGCGGGTCCTCGTCGGGCAACAAAGTTCTCTGCTGTAAGTTTGTTATGAACTACGTGTACTAGTGATACAAACGTCATTTTTTAATTACGGTAAGGTTCATACTTTCTGTAGTTTAGTGACGATTTTTATACCCTGCCTCTGTCTAGTAATGGACTTCTGATATTATATATGTAAAAGTACATATAAAAATAAACATGGTAAGTCCCTAAGTTGTCGTATTAGCTCAGCTGGTGGTCATCGACTCTTTCATTGTGATGAATATCCTAAATTGTCAACCCTAAAAAGTTATTTACGAAGAAAACTTTATGGTTGGTTTCTGCTTTATATATTACGATCAGACTTGATTTATTGCTGTTGTTTTTTCGATATAATAAAACACTTACTGACTAGCTAGATATTCGTGGAATAGTAAGTTTATTGTACCCTATGATACAACTATTACTCTCGGCTACGCCTCAGGACAATAGTTGCACCTATGGGGAAAATTCTTACTATTCCACTCATGCATACCCAGTCAACATGGTCAATAAGTATACATTATAACCGGAAATCGTTAAGTGAAAACTGAATAAAATAGTTTGATATGGTCTACCTTGTAAGCGAAAAGAACAATGAGGCTAATAGTAGATTAAATAACATTTAATTGTTTTAAATAGAATAGCGTTAAATAATTAAACGAGTTACCTATCTGTCTGAGACTTCATTGATATATTGAGTGTCATTAGAAACACAACACTTATTGAACTAGTATCAATATGTGGCGTAACTTCTAACTAGACAACTCCAAAAAAGATCAAACAATGTGTTGCTCATATTAACTGAATCGATTGCATATAACATTATGCATAATTGTCTCTGACTAAATAGAAAATTTTGGGCCTCCATGAAAACAATTAAATACGGCACAACCAGGGCGAGTACGTTCGCCCGTCAACCCGATCCATCCGACACCAATAAGTTTGATACATGAGGGCTACCGCGTCACTCAACTTACGGGTATGGCAGAAAATTGTAAAAAAAAATAACATGAGGGATAATTGTTCATGGGGGAGTCGCGGCCATGGTGTTATGCGTACTAAACTAGGGTCTCTTGATGTGCGGGGCGGGCAGAACTATATAGTATCATGAAAATTTTCATATGAGGGAGAATTATTCACCGGGAAGCAACGGACAATGTTTCTGTGGGCTATTGTGGGTCTCTTGAGGTACGGGGCCTGGAAAATTTTTACACGAGGTGAATTCTTCATCGAGGAGCCGCGGACAAGGTTTCATGCTGGCTACCGGGTCTCTCGAGTACGGGACGGGAAACAATAGCATCGGTAAACATTTTATACAGGAAGAATTGTTCATTGTTAGGGTTATATATATGATTAGAGTTGGGGTAAGGGCTATGCATATGGCTTTGGTGAGGGCTATGGATAGGGATAAGGCGTGCATCGTCAAGAGGCAGCTTACGAGGGTCTTCTTTGCCTGCCTACATTGTGTCACGTTCTAGGCATATTACTTTGACACATAACCAACAAGTCAAGTTACTTACATTTGATGTAATTGGTATACAGCTATCTCTCCTCCTTATACCACATAGATTTCTAAACATATTTTTTAACACTCGATAATTGGAAAGAAAGATTAATTTACCTTTATTAGGAAATATTGCGCTGCCAAAGAACTTGTGTCATGCCTATTAGACATATATGCTTCAGTTACAAATTATTTTGATAAATATTACATTATTTTCTTATTCATTTTAGGGAAAGGGGAGGGGTATTTTTCCCCCTATCATAGATCCCAAAAGACATTCTATTTTGCAGATCACCATAAGTGAAATAGACCTATCCTACTGATACATCTCGTCATATAAAAGATATTAGTAGAAATCAATACAGTCCAGGACAATGATATCTAATGTCGATTGTTATCTGTTAGGTAACTATATGTAACATGTATAAGACGTGAAGACTAAGTGAAATTATACTTATATTGATTTTCTGAATACTTTAAGAATAAAAAGGAATGTATTAGTAATTGAGTTTATATAAAGAGAATAATTCCTTCTATAAACAATGTAAATAAATTATAACTATATATGGAACAGATTTTTAAATGATATGTAACTGAATAATTACTGTAAGTTTAGACTGGATTTTTAAATAATAAAATAATTGGAAATTTGATACGATCACGGTTTATGATCATGAATAAGCTTGAATCAACGGCATTTTAACATTAATACTACTTTGACAGACTGCTTGAAATAAAAGAATTTTAAATGCGTTGTTTATAATAAAGCTGGCAATATAACGGTGTGTTCACAGATTGAACTGTGTAAAGTTAGGATTCACGGCAGATTATCGTCTGTCGGATTATCTCTGGGAGTCGTAACCATAATAAGGATTTACTTATAAGCCGAATAATTCAAGTTCATTTCAAGCTATTGTGGAAATGTAAAATCAATTTAGTTAGTTATGTTATTTTAACAAATCATTATTTTTATTGGAACGAGGTGTTTTGGAATACAGTTACAATCTATGATACAAAATGAGATTATTTCAGTCCCACACCTTACTGGAGGCAGCTGTGGAGCCAGCGCCTTCGTTTTTGAGGGACCCGACACGAGAACATTTGAAAACATTGGTACATTACAGGGATGCCAGAAACAGGTTGCCTACACCAGATAAAGTCGCCATCATGGATCTATCGCATAGCTTTGAAAAGCGGCGTTTAGGCAAACAACAACAAATTCTGTCTGAGATGAACCAACGATGCCGAGAACAAGAGGTCTCTGACATGTCATCTAAACTATCAGCAAAGTGTAGTCTAAGTCCGTCAGAAAATAAAAGTAAGGAAGTCACATTTTATTCTACAAACTTTATGACAAAACCGAAACAAAGGACATATGTGGGAGCAGTAGATGTTGTGGACCCTCGAAGTTTGTCACCCACAAGTACAAATATCCCTGGAGTGTATGAAAAAACATACAAACATTTTCCAGCACGACGCGTCATTAAAAATCAAGGAAAGTTTGACTTTGTGAGGTCACCTATTCAGTTTGAACGACCCCCTCGGATATCTCCGGTACTCTTCGGGAAGAATAATCCGGCTCACTCGAGTACGGATTCATTGCTGAAAGCAAGATTAATGCAGAATCAGCGAATTAACGGAACTGTACAGTTGGAACATTACACCCCACGTATGGACGGGTTAGCTCCCCTTGTTCTTCCTACTATTGATCAAGGATATCAAACAGACACACATGTAGAATCTATTTCTGCGTCCAGAGTCCAGCTTGGTTCACGAACATTAACAAACCAAGGCCCAGACAGCATTGTCACGAATAGTACTAAAACGAACAAAAGTAGTACAAGACTGTCAAAACATTCTAAAAGTATGAAAAATGAAAAATCAGAACTTCAAAGTATTGTTGCAAAAGGTGGAAGTTCACCACCCCCAAATTCTACGGATTAAAATCAAGACTTATATATTTTGTGGTAAAATTACCGACTATATGTATGTATGTATATATAAAAACATGCACAGATAGCTTTCTGATACTGACCATATTGACTTGAAATTTACTGGGATTTACATGTTATATCAAAATTCAATAAGGACAGATAGGTATTTACAGTGTTTAACTATATTTTGGTAATACGCAAGTGGTAATAGTTTGAGAAGTCCGGATAACTCGAATCTAATTTAATCAGACTGTATCTGAAACACAGAGTGCGTTGAAATATCCTTTATTCAGAGTAATCCTTAGTGTATATATACGGAGTACAGAAGAAAAATTAAATCATACATGTATAATGATTTTGTTTGTTTATTATTTTGTAGACATTTCACCCTGGTAAGATAATTCAGAATTGACAAGTTGCCTAAAATATACTGATTTCATTTATAGTTTGTAAACAGTATGGTATACGTAAACCCATTTGTCTTAATTTGTTTACATCTATCATAGAACATTGTGTTTTGATTCAAATCTTTTAAAAATTGAGAGATTGAGAGACAATTAAGGACAGTTTTGATACAGGATAAGTGTATGGCTCCTGACATGCTCCTCTGTGTTTTCCTTGGTTAAGTAAGATAAGATATTTTCTTATTAACCAATCATGGTGCCCAAAATTTGCGTTTGAGCTATACAATCAAACGATTTACAAAATAAAGCACAGTTAATGGATATATTAAAGTTTCTCGATACGTATCAATCAATTCAACCAAAATATGAATAAGAAAATAAAATAAGAGGAATAAACTCATTCATTATGAGCCCGGTCAGGAAGAAAGAAATTGAAAGAGGTAGGCATATTTTATGTAACCGTGAAACTTTTGTTTCTCAAAGACTCCCACTGGGTATGTGAACATACAAACAATAAACTGACATAAAGTCCATCCATGGAATATTCATATACAATTTACATTGTATACAGTTGTAGGAATACAAATTGTGTGAAATTATCCACATATTATATAAGTTTAAAATATTAATTTTTATATCGTTATCAATTATCTTTGATTGGATGATTAACTATATTTTAAGACATTTTGTTTTTACAACTACACATTGTGTAGTAGAGACTTTTCGTTCATTGCAGAAACATTTACATTAAAAATATGATGAGGTTCAGTTCCCGTGTAAATTGAAGATCGCCTATTGAACAAATACGGTAATCCCGCCTATAATCCAGAAACGACCGTGTTCAATCTATAATCTATGATTGTTGCATAAGTAATTACCAATTTAACTTTCTTACTGATTAAAAGATTTAAACTTTTAGGAGAATAACCTATATTTCAGATAATAATTGTTTATACTTGTGCAACAACCTTAGCTAATGTAACATACTATAACAACCAACATCCAGACTTACAACAATTATTTAGAATTTATCGATCCGTTAAATAAACTTATTCTACAAGGTGACCAATTTAACACGGTTATCATCCATTCAGATTTTTGAATATTGTTTTTTATTGGTATTAGTATTGATTTTGTTATCAAAATTAAACTGAATATTAATACTTATGCACATTCATGGCTATATAATGTAGGTCATGTTTTCTCTGATATTTATAACATATTTACATGAAATCCATTGGAAGTTGGATGTGAACTGATTGTTATTTTGGTTAAACTAAAGATGAATGATTTGTTTTTATTAGTTGTTATTATTGTCTTTGAACTAGATGTCAGTAACTTCGAGTATTCTCAGTTCTGTACTCACTGTCTTTTTGTTGTAGGAATGTATAAGTACCTTGCCACGTCCACTCTGTGTTTTTGTTAGATGTATTTCTATTTGTATTTCTCTGATCAGTTAATTCATTTTGAACTGATTTTCATAATTCGTTCTTATGTTGTACTGTTACACCACTGTCCAGAGTTATGAGAAAGGTTGTTGCCTTTAAAATAGTTTAACCCCGCAACTTTCTGTGTGGGTCTGTCCCAAGTCAGGAGCATGTTATTGGGTGCTTGCCCTTTTTTGCTATTTTTCATATTTCAGTGTTTATGTATGTTGTTATGTAAATCATTTTGTTATGCCATTACACCATTGCCAATGGTTAATTAACATGCAGACATCTTATACGTTCAAATATTTACCATATACATTTTTATGGTATTATTCTATACAAAGCACCAAAATATCGGCATTAACTCAAACGCTAACCAAACCTTCAAAAGATTTATTCAAAGGGGATATAGTTACAAAACTGTTGTAAGGTCGTTAAGGATTGTGTATTTTGGTATTTATATTGATTCAGTCATAGGGTCTTTACATCGGAAATAAACACATGTATTCTAAAACCAGTTGTTTGCATGCTATCCATCGGCAGAACTCTACCCTTTAGTTGGGTTGTTGTCTTTTTGACACATTCTCCATTCCCATTCTCAATTTCATATAAGCGGATTTCATTAAGAATCAATATGTATCTTATCATTAAACTTCATTTAGCGCCAATATGCATACCAGATTAACGCTACCGAGTAACACATAGTGTTTTATGTCTGCACGTTGTACGTTAATAGCAGCAGACATTGTCTGTAAAAGTGAAGGGAACATAGAAACAAAATCGATTCATTACATATGTAATATTTGCAAATAATAAAAATATAAATATACCTGTTATCTACACGTAAATTTGATGATTAGCCCAAAATTTACGTCGACTCGAAAACTGAGCTTTAATGTCGACTTGATATTTTGTGAAAACGTAACATAATATACCAATAAGCCCAAACGTGCATCTTCTGTTAGGTTTAGGTTTAGGGATCGTTAAGACTTTAACTTATCTTGTGTAACATTGACTAAGGTTCTAATCTATTATATATACGTTTTATAATCATCGCAGGATATACCAGGGGAATTGTATTTTTTTAAGAAAATATTATTGTTACATGTATACCCTACATACACATCTTTCTCTGGGTTCCTCTATTTCTTGAGTACTTATTATTTGACCTTCTACCATAGAATTAACTACCTTTCAAAGTTCAATATAACAATTGTCATATGATTTGGCGAGCAATCAAATATGCTTCAACATGGTGTGCTATTTTATTTATCCTGTACTTTTATGTATATGTTTTACACAATTGTATCTATTATAGAATCATCTTTGCATACGTGTATAAAGGACTATATAAACTACCACTAAAAACACACTTACCAAAAAAAAAATTATATACAAAACAAATCTATAGACGGTTGTTACATTTATAATTTTTCGATCAAAATAAAATGTTTTTTTCAAAAGATACGATATGTTAAATTATTGTGAAATGTTTATCTGAACTGCTCAATCATTCGAAAACATTAATTGATAATAACCTTAATTCTCAGTGATAAAACACTTATTAGACGTGTTATGTTATTTTATAGAATTTGATTTGCATGGGACGTTAAATTGAAGTTCAAATGAATAAACGAATATTTTTTTCATATCGATGACAAATTTTAAATATGTTATTGTCTTTTTTCTAAAATTTGATCCATCTCAAATCGTTTTAAATGGCCTTAATCTTCCATATTGGATTAATTCCAGGTTTTATTTCAATGACGTTTTAACAGTTCATCATCCAGTTTGATTTGGTGTTTAGATAAAGCTGAAAACTTTAATTACATTGATAAATCTCTCATTTACATTGGTTTAAATAAAGGCACATTGACTTCGACGTTACGTGGTGGGTGGGGATGTCGGAGTGAGACATGATGGTGTCGTCTGTGTACTTGTGGTGGGTGGGGATGTCGGAGTGGGACAGGAGGTTGTCGTCTGTGTTCTTGTGGTGGGTGGGGATGTCGGAGTGGGACAGGAGGTTGTCGTCTGTGTACTTGTGGTGGGTGGGGATGTCGGAGTGGGACAGGAGGTTGTCGTCTGTGTACTTGTGGTGGGTGGGGATGTCGGAGTGGGACAGGAGGTTGTCGTCTGTGTACTTGTGGTGGGTGGGGATGTCGGAGTGGGACAGGAGGTTGTCGTCTGTCTACTTGTGGTGGGTGGGGATGTCGGAGTGGGACAGGAGGTTGTCGTCTGTGTACTTGTGGTGGGTGGGGGTGTCGGAGTGGGACAGGAGGTTGTCGTCTGTGTACTTGTGGTGGGTGGGGATGTCGGAGTGGGACAGGAGGTTGTCGTCTGTGTACTTGTAGTGGGTGGGGATGTCGGAGTGGGACAGGAGGTTGTCGTCTGTGTACTTGTGGTGGGTGGGGATGTCGGAGTGGGACAGGAGGTTGTCGTCTGTGTACTTGTGGTGGGTGGGGGTGTCGG
This sequence comes from Mytilus trossulus, assembly GCF_036588685.1. NCBI lineage: Eukaryota > Metazoa > Mollusca > Bivalvia > Mytilida > Mytilidae > Mytilus > Mytilus trossulus. Next base: position 77,734,321 of record NC_086382.1, on the reverse strand, counting down.
AGTGGGACAGGAGGTTGTCGTCTGTGTACTTGTGGTGGGTTGGGATGTCGGAGTGGGACAGGAGGTTGCCGTCTGTCTACTTGTGGTGGGTGGGGATGTCGGAGTGGGACAGGAGGTTGTCGTCTGTGTACTTGTGGTGGGTGGGGATGTCGGAGTGGGACAGGAGGTTGTCGTCTGTCTACTTGTGGTGGGTGGGGATGTCGGAGTGGGACAGGAGGTTGTCGTCTGTGTACTTGTGGTGGGTGGGGGTGTCGGAGTGGGACAGGAGGTTGTCGTCTGTGTACTTGTGGTGGGTGGGGATGTCGGAGTGGGACAGGAGGTTGTCGTCTGTGTACTTGTGGTGGGTGGGGGTGTCGGAGTGGGACAGGAGGTTGTCGTCTGTGTACTTGTGGTGGGTTGGGATGTCGGAGTGGGACAGGAGGTTGTCGTCTGTGTACTTGTGGTGGGTGGGGGTGTCGGAGTGGGACAGGAGGTTGTCGTCTGTGTACTTGTGGTGGGTGGGGGTGTCGGAGTGGGACAGGAGGTTGTCGTCTGTGTACTTGTGGTGGGTGGGGATGTCGGAGTGGGACAGGAGGTTGTCGTCTGTGTACTTGTAGTGGGTGGGGATGTCGGAGTGGGACAGGAGGTTGTCGTCTGTGTACTTGTGGTGGGTGGGGATGTCGGAGTGGGACAGGAGGTTGTCGTCTGTGTACTTGTAGTGGGTGGGGATGTCGGAGTGGGACAGGAGGTTGTCGTCTGTGTACTTGTGGTGGGTGGGGGTGTCGGAGTGGGACAGGAGGTTGTCGTCTGTCTACTTGTGGTGGGTGGGGATGTCGGAGTGGGACAGGAGGTTGTCGTCTGTGTACTTGTGGTGGGTGGGGGTGTCGGAGTGGGGCAGGAGGTTGTCGTCTGTGTACTTGTGGTGGGTGGGGATGTCGGAGTGGGACAGGAGGTTGTCGTCTGTGTACTTGTAGTGGGTGGGGATGTCGGAGTGGGACAGGAGGTTGTCGTCTGTGTACTTGTGGTGGGTGGGGATGTCGGAGTGGGACAGGAGGTTGTCGTCTGTGTACTTGTGGTGGGTGGGGGTGTCGGAGTGGGACAGGAGGTTGTCGTCTGTGTACTTGTGGTGGGTGGGGGTGTCGGAGTGGGACAGGAGGTTGTCGTCTGTGTACTTGTGGTGGGTTGGGATGTCGGAGTGGGACAGGAGGTTGCCGTCTGTCTACTTGTGGTGGGTGGGGATGTCGGAGTGGAACAGGAGGTTGTCGTCTGTGTACTTGTGGTGGGTGGGGGTGTCGGAGTGGGACAGGAGGTTGTCGTCTGTGTACTTGTGGTGGGTGGGGATGTCTGAGTGGGACAGGAGGTTGCCGTCTGTCTACTTGTGGTGGGTGGGGATGTCGGAGTGGAACAGGAGGTTGTCGTCTGTGTACTTGTGGTGGGTGGGGGTGTCGGAGTGGAACAGGAGGTTGTCGTCTGTCTACTTGTGGTGGGTGGGGATGTCGGAGTGGAACAGGAGGTTGTCGTCTGTGTACTTGTGGTGGGTGGGATGTCGGAGTGGGACAGGAGGTTGTCGTCTGTGTACTTGTGGTGGGTGGGGATGTCGGAGTGGGACAGGAGGTTGTCGTCTGTCTACTTGTGGTGGGTGGGGATGTCGGAGTGGGACAGGAGGTTGTCGTCTGTGTACTTGTGGTGGGTGGGGGTGTCGGAGTGGGACAGGAGGTTGTCGTCTGTGTACTTGTGGTGGGTGGGGATGTCGGAGTGGGACAGGAGGTTGTCGTCTGTGTACTTGTGGTGGGTGGGGGTGTCGGAGTGGGACAGGAGGTTGTCGTCTGTGTACTTGTGGTGGGTTGGGATGTCGGAGTGGGACAGGAGGTTGTCGTCTGTGTACTTGTGGTGGGTGGGGGTGTCGGAGTGGGACAGGAGGTTGTCGTCTGTGTACTTGTGGTGGGTGGGGGTGTCGGAGTGGGACAGGAGGTTGTCGTCTGTGTACTTGTGGTGGGTGGGGATGTCGGAGTGGGACAGGAGGTTGTCGTCTGTGTACTTGTAGTGGGTGGGGATGTCGGAGTGGGACAGGAGGTTGTCGTCTGTGTACTTGTGGTGGGTGGGGATGTCGGAGTGGGACAGGAGGTTGTCGTCTGTGTACTTGTGGTGGGTGGGGATGTCGGAGTGGGACAGGAGGTTGTCGTCTGTCTACTTGTGGTGGGTGGGGATGTCGGAATGGGACAGGAGGTTGTCGTCTGTGTACTTGTGGTGGGTGGGGATGTCGGAGTGGGACAGGAGGTTGTCGTCTGTGTACTTGTGGTGGGTGGGGATGTCGGAGTGGGACAGGAGGTTGTCGTCTGTGTACTTGTAGTGGGTGGGGATGTCGGAGTGGGACAGGAGGTTGTCGTCTGTGTACTTGTGGTGGGTGGGGATGTCGGAGTGGGACAGGAGGTTGTCGTCTGTGTACTTGTGGTGGGTGGGGGTGTCGGAGTGGGACAGGAGGTTGTCGTCTGTGTACTTGTGGTGGGTGGGGGTGTCGGAGTGGGACAGGAGGTTGTCGTCTGTGTACTTGTGGTGGGTGGGGATGTCGGAGTGGGACAGGAGGTTGTCGTCTGTGTACTTGTAGTGGGTGGGGATGTCGGAGTGGGACAGGAGGTTGTCGTCTGTGTACTTGTGGTGGGTGGGGATGTCGGAGTGGGACAGGAGGTTGTCGTCTGTGTACTTGTGGTGGGTGGGGGTGTCGGAGTGGGACAGGAGGTTGTCGTCTGTCTACTTGTGGTGGGTGGGGATGTCGGAGTGGGACAGGAGGTTGTCGTCTGTGTACTTGTGGTGGGTGGGGGTGTCGGAGTGGGGCAGGAGGTTGTCGTCTGTGTACTTGTGGTGGGTGGGGATGTCGGAGTGGGACAGGAGGTTGTCGTCTGTGTACTTGTAGTGGGTGGGGATGTCGGAGTGGGACAGGAGGTTGTCGTCTGTGTACTTGTGGTGGGTGGGGATGTCGGAGTGGGACAGGAGGTTGTCGTCTGTGTACTTGTGGTGGGTGGGGGTGTCGGAGTGGGACAGGAGGTTGTCGTCTGTGTACTTGTGGTGGGTGGGGGTGTCGGAGTGGGACAGGAGGTTGTCGTCTGTGTACTTGTGGTGGGTTGGGATGTCGGAGTGGGACAGGAGGTTGCCGTCTGTCTACTTGTGGTGGGTGGGGATGTCGGAGTGGAACAGGAGGTTGTCGTCTGTGTACTTGTGGTGGGTGGGGGTGTCGGAGTGGGACAGGAGGTTGTCGTCTGTGTACTTGTGGTGGGTGGGGATGTCTGAGTGGGACAGGAGGTTGCCGTCTGTCTACTTGTGGTGGGTGGGGATGTCGGAGTGGAACAGGAGGTTGTCGTCTGTGTACTTGTGGTGGGTGGGGGTGTCGGAGTGGAACAGGAGGTTGTCGTCTGTCTACTTGTGGTGGGTGGGGATGTCGGAGTGGAACAGGAGGTTGTCGTCTGTGTACTTGTGGTGGGTGGGATGTCGGAGTGGGACAGGAGGTTGTCGTCTGTGTACTTGTTATGATTAAAAATAAACTACTGTATCTTTTTACCAGATATAACATTAGCTCTCCTTGTAAAGTCGGTAATGATTTCTTCGGTGAGAACAAACTGTCTTTTTATTAATGTAGAACCCTTACCCTTTTTATTTGTGACGTCCATTCTCACTTAACTAGTAAACATTTTTGTAAAGGGACCAGCCAGCTGTAGGGTGCGGGATTTCAGTCTCGCTGTGTTGAAGACCAATTTTTGGCCTTGTGCAGTTCTCTGCTCTTTGTTCGGGTTCATGCTTCTTGAACACATTCCTAGTTCCATTACCAATGCTATGTTATTGTTGTTTATGGTCTGTATTACAACCCTTCCACGTCACGTCGATGATTCTTGCGAGATGTGTTATTGCTGTAAATCTTCAGTATATTGGAGGAAATAAAGAGAATCAACTTATATTAATCCCTGTCCACTTTGCGGGTGCGAGTGCTGCCTTGTAGCGGCATTGACCTGCTCTTTTTCAAAATCTACAAGTGTGTCTTTAACGTGCAAGAGATATGACTCTCTCTTAACACGGGTCACCCATTTATCGTCCCCTTCTGACAGACTATCATCATTTCCTCAAGACCATACTCGCAAATGGTGTCGAGGAAATAAAGGCAACAGTAGTATCACTGGTATTAAAGAGATAATGGTAACTGCAATTACGATTATCCCAATATGGCGACGGTAGATATAGGTAAAATCTTTACACTCATTTTTCTTACATGTAGCATGCTTTGGTCAATAGTTACTCAGCTGCAAGGTTTATCTATACCATTACATCATATTTGAATCGTAACGGTGCACTGGAATTGTCTAAGCGCTGTGAAAATAGCCGTTGAAAAATTCGGGATGATAATCGTAACTCTATGGTATTTTTCTTCTTTGATAATCGTAATTTTCTTAATCGGATAATAGTAACTGAAACATAATAAATGTGTCTTTCAGCATTTCAATGGTATTTTGTGTGTTAAAAATGTAATTTAATAGAAAAATACGAATTATATGGCAAGCATGCAAATACAAAAATGTTCCTTGTTTAGTACCTTCAATATTTTTCTCTACAATATCTTCCATGCATATGTATGCAGCATATTTTTCATATACCGAGTATTTATGAATTTTTAATAAGTTTGTTTCTTATTTTGCGGAATATGGGTTATTCAATTATTTTCAATTTTGCAGTCATTCTTTGAATAAGTATTTCTTGTAAGAAAATTCAAAGCCACATCAAGTTTATTTCTTGATTTTCGGGCTTTTGGCCAAACTATAAAAGAACACAAATCCATGTTTGTCAATGAACTCTACGTTACTTAATTTCATAATACACAAAGAATCCCATGTAGGGCCAATCTTTCTCTAATCTTATTTAAGAATTGAATGCTTCTTTTTGTAAATTTATTGGGGTGTAAAAGCGTTGACCGAAGTACATTTTGTATGAAGCTCATTCTAAAAATGTACGCACGGTCAACGCTTTTACAACCCTATAAAGTTACAAAAAGAAGCATTCAATACTTATAATTACATTTTTTAGCTAGGATTATAAAAACACGATTTTCATGAAGTTAAATTTTTAAATTCACCTGTGCACTTTATTGTGGGACCTCGTGTCATCATGAATGAAATGTTATTGTCTCATGCAACTGCTTACGGAATAACATGTGATGTGCAATTAGCCAATCAGAATAACGTATTATAATGAAACATACATCTAATGTAATTCTGCTTCTGCTTCTGCCAGATAATGGCCACAATCAACAGTCAGAGATATTGGTCGATAATTCTCTGCCTTGTATCTCTCTCCTTTCTTGAAGACTGGACTTACGTTGGCGTTCTTCCAGTCAGATGGTACTTCCCCAGTATTAAGTGATGTTGTAAAGATGATAGTTAGAATTGGGGCTATCTCAGTTGCAAGTTCTTTTAGTATTCTTGGTTTTAGATTGTCTGGTCCTGAAGCTTTATTTGGATTTATTTTTGTAAGTAGTTTCAGTACTCCATTTTCTGTAAAAATTAGATCCTCAGCAGAAGGGTATTGACCTGGCATGTTACAGCGAGATTTGAATTTTTCTGGACTATATGTTTCCTTGGAGGAGAATGCAGACTGAAACTGCTTATTCAGAATTGTAGCTTGGTCCACAGGATGCGAGTGTAGTACTCCGTCACTACGTAGTGGTGCCACGCCGCTGCTATCAGTCTTCATATGTTTAATATAAGTCCAGAAGCGTTTTATATTGCTGTGTTGTTGGGTTTCTTCTTGAGGTGTTACTATGTTTTCTATATACTTCCAATATGCACGACGTAGTTCTTTCTGTACTTTTTGCCTGGCTTCTTTGAATTTGGATGTTATCTTAGGATCTGCTGACTTTTTCTTTCTTTTGTATAGTCTGTCACGGCGGCGTATTAGTTTACGTACATTTGGTGTTAGCCAAGGGAGGCTATCTTTCTGTTTTGCTATCTTGTGCGGGATATGGTTTATTACACTTTGGTTGACCTGGGTTTTGAATAATAACCAGAGTTCTTCCGCTGAACTTCAATTTGAGGCTAGATTTCTGATCTTTTCGTGGGTTTGGATCATTTCCTCTTTGATGGTTTCCCAGTTTGCCTTCCTGTATAAGGGGATGTTCCGTGGTTTTTGTTTTCTAGTTAAAGGCTTGGTGTCTATTTCGCTGAAGACAATGTCGTGGTCTGAAACCCCAGGTATAACTTTGGTGCGTGTGAAGCGTGTTGGATTGTTCGTAATCACTAGGTCTAGCGTGTTAGGGCCTCTTGTTGGTTCCTCCACTAGTTGAACAAGTCCATTGTCGTCAAGAATGTCGCCAAACTTGTAGTGGTTTTTCTGACATGTTGATTCTGGTTTCAGGGTTCTTGTTATCCAGTTCCAGCCAGGGAGGTTAAAGTCGCCACCAACAATTATAAAGGCATTCTTTGTAGCGTTTACTTTTTCAAGACTTCGCCCAAGTTCTTCAATGCTTTCCTCATTTGATGTTTTAGGGTTGTAGTAGGATGCAAGATACAAGTCTTTACTACCAGCTAGACTGATTTTAGCCCAAACAATCTCGCAGTTTGTGTGTAGCTCAGGTACAGGTGTGCTTAGATGGTCATGATTTATTGCTATTAGCACCCCGCCTCCTTTCATGTTGCGGTCATTTCTGTAGATGTTATAATTTGGTGGAAAAATCTGGTTATCTTTTACAGATGAATCTATCCAGGTTTCTGTTCCTAGGACAATATCTGGTTTGGTGCTTTCAACTAAGTTCTTAATTAGTCCTTGCTTTGATTTGATGGACTGAAAATTTACTGTGAGCATCTTAATAGGTACACTTTTTGGACTTTTATCCTGCTTCTTTCTGTCTGGTGTTGATGCGTGAATAGGTTTGATACAATCAGATGGAAGTGGACTCTGGAGAGATGTATCTGATAAAATACTAAATGAATTTGAAGTAGATAATACTATGTCAAAGCAAACTGAGCTGTAATTAGGACAGTCACAGATAAGGCAGTCCCAAGCTATTGCACTGTCCTCTACTAAGATGTTGTATGTTCGAGAGCTAACTGATTGACAGGTGGTATGGTACCACTGGTTACAAGTATCACACATGATACCTTTGTCTTCCCATGTAACAGGTTCGTCACAGGTTCCGCATAGAAATAATGTTGTGTCTGGACCTGGATTTAGGTTTATATCGTTTGCCATGATTAGTAGCATGGATAAATATGCAAGATGATATGTTTGTTTTCCATGTGTTTCATATGAAAATCCATTTTTATTTTTAAGAGTTATATGTGATCTGAGGTTTGCCAGGATAATCTGATGGTCTGGTATATTATTCCTGTTAATAATGGTGAATTGAGGATATTCATGATGGTCTACAGTATTTGTGATCTTAAGGAGTTGTCCGCAAGACATCAGAGACATGAATATGATGAGGCATAACATGATGAGCTGTAGCTGTAGAAGGGTGTGGTGATAGGATGAACCCACCTACACACACACCTTCTCGGCACTACTTGTTCGCTGTCAGTTCGTATTTGCCGCCATCTTTGTCTTTGTTTACATTGGTGACTCCGGTAGAATTCAATTATCTGCTCTAGTTAGGCTTTTATTTCAGTCAATTCGTGGATAAATGATTACCAATATGATATTATGGAACGATCTTACCCTCCTGAGGAAGAAATAGGGGCAGTGTAAATGAAAATAGGAAAAAAATTTGCACAGATCAAAAGGATACGACTTGATTCTTTGCACATGCGCACCAACTTTTTGTTATATAGGCCACAGACCACAATTAATTCCTCTATTAGTTCTTTATAACTTTTTGTCACATTAAAAAATTTGCACCATGCACTTTTGTCCAATCTTTTGTGTGTGTAATGTATAGTACCTGTCCAAAAGTATATCCAAAATTCAGAAAGATTGAAGCAATCACTTTTACAAAATTAGCCAATACACATCCCTACCCCTATTGACAAGTCAAGAGATGTTCCGAAAACTGTAAATATCACCTTTTTGCACTTAGCCTAATCACTCTTTCCATATCAAAATAAGTTAAAATACAACAACCAAAAGTTTATTTCACCTATCTTCTTTCATTTCCAACCCATAAAAACTAAATAATCAATGAGAAAGGCCAAGAAAAAAAATAAAGAAAGAATACACCTTAATTAAAGGGAACTATATTCGTGAACAACGAAAAGTAGGGTCATTAATTGTGGTCTTGGGCCTATTAGACCCTTATTCTTCAATTAAATGCCAAAAAAATTAGCATGCATTAAGTTTATTCTATATCGAACCAGCATACAAAATTTCAAATCAATCCGACAAGTTTTATGGTAGTCCTGATTCTTTTAATAACACTACCCTCATGTTAAAATTTACAGGAATTTTATGGCAGGAAATTTACAAAACATGTATCTACTAGAAAAAGTTAAAGTTTAATAACTTTCTTGTTAAACAAGATATTTTAAAAAAGTAAGGTGTCTGTAGCAGCTAAATGGCTAAATTTCAAGAATTTGAAAGAAATTTTTTAAAAAATCATGTTTTTTAAAATAAAAATTGGGTTTTTTCAAAAATTCTTGTTTTTTTAGCTAAATTAAATTAAATAAAATTCCTTTAAAAATACTTAAATACAAAACTCACTTTCAAAACTTATCTTAAAAATAAGCTTATCTTATCTTTAATAAGTAAAATATAACTCAAACAATAATTAGACAAAATTCACAGGTACTTGACTTGTTTACCTGAGGTACCAATATTCATGTGAAACACCAGGTCATGTTACATGTAATAAAAATTTCAAACTAGTGTAATTTCTTTATTCCTTGAAATATCACATTCAAATAAATTTTTTATTGAAGTTTAACTATTTGTTTATTTTTATCAATAAAGAGATTTAAATATTTTAAATGATTTTTGTAAGAATTTTTTTTTATTAAAAAATACATCCACATGATCAAATTTGACAACAAAAAATATTTAAAAAGTTAATTGAAAACATCCAATATGCTTTCTTGTTAAATTAATTACTCAATAAATTATTAAGAAACATATTTTCATAGATTTGATCAAACAATCTTAATCTGGACCCCTGAAAATGAAATAATTGGCTTAACTGGATACTGTTAAGAAAACACTTAATTTAGAGTTGCCTCAGAAGGTGGTCTCTGTAACACCATACCACATATTGCATCAAAGAACAAATATGTACATCAAAGCAGATATTGTACATCACTTTATTATAAATATCAGGGTGTCCAAATTTTATGCCATTAGTCCAAGTTGGGATATAACTGATCCAGTTTAATTTTTCAAAATGTTCACTAAAGGTCATACCAAGAAATGGTCAAAGAAAGACAACTCTCCAAGAAATCCTGGATGCTTCCAAGCAGGCAAATCCAGTGGTAGAAGCAGAAGCCAGACGTCAATACAGATCCCTGAATCAGCTAGTGCAAGTACTTCCTATGTGCGGCAAACTTTTAAATCGTCTGACTGCAAAATGGAGACGACTGGTAACATCTGTACACTTCGACCGCTCGATAATGCTGACCTGAAAAGAGAAGAAAATAAAGAATTACATTCTGGCATGAGGTGTATAGACAGTCAACTAAATATAAGCTTGATCAACACTAATATTTATAAGCACCAAGTGGACTCACCATCCTGTCCTATGTTTATTGCTGACTATTATGAACAGAAAAAGTGGGGAACTTGCTGGCAGTTTACCTTAAAATGCATAGCCTGTGGTTTTATTGGAGACAGAATGAAGATGTACAAGGAAATAGCTAATGGCAAACCAGGACCCAACCCAGGACAACCAAATGTAGCCCTAGCATCTGCTTTGCAGGACTGTCCAATTGGAAATACAACAGTGCAGCAACTACTTGCAGGAATAGACACACCACCACCATGTAGAAGCAGTATGCAACGCACATCCAGCAGAGTAGCAGCTGAAATGGTCAAGCTGAACAAAACAGACATGGCACATAAACTGGAACTTGTAAAAGAAGTGAATAGGAGGCGAGGTGTCCCAGAAAATGAAATTAACATAACTGTGGATGCACGATACAACAGCAACACAATAGTTAGTAAAAAGAAGCCTGGTCAGAATGCGACTCAAGTTTTTGCATTGGGAATAGAAACAATAACAGATAGAAAGTTTATTGTAGCTGCTGTTGTACAGAATAAGATGTGTTGGAAAGGGGCATGGCTTAGAGGGAAAGGCTTTCCAATAGAATGTCCTGGTCATGAAGAATGTACAGCAAATTTATACAGAGCTGCTGCCCTGTCAGAGTATGAGCTGGGAAAAGAGATGGGAAACCAGATAGGACTCCAGAAATGTCTGGTACGGTATGTGACCACAGATGGAGATGGACGTTCAGCTAAAGGTATTGAAGAAGCCCTTGCAGCTGTGGAACCAATGTGGAAAGTAGAAAGACTGGCAGACCATGTACATTTGGGACAGTCTCAATTCAGGGCCTCTTTGCGAGCTCAATACAGCCCGGGAATGTTCCATGGTAAAACCAAAGAGGAAAATAAACAACTTAAGACGGTGTTTAGCAAAGATCTAAAGTGCAGATGCTCCATGATACTAAAGAAGCTGATGGAGAAATATGACAAAAACATTAATGAAATAAGCAAAGACTTACCAAAAGTGCTCGATGCTACCCTCCGCTGCTATGATGGTGATTGCACCCAGTGTCCTGAATATTCCATTGTCTGCAAAGGTGATGATGCACTCAACTGGTGGAGTCGTTCACATTACTTGGCAACATACCAGATCACTGCCCTGCAAATGGATAAAACAGATAAATTTTTACTTCAAGAAATCCTGAAAATGAAATTAACTACAGCAGCTGTTGAAAGCATGAAACTTTATGACAATACCAACAAAAATGAAGGAGTTCATAGAGCACTGAGTGTAAATTTGCCCAAAAATGTTATTTACTCCAAAAATATGGAAGGACGACTTGCTTCAGGAGTACATAGAAACAACAACATGCCGGGAACCTCAACACAACTTAAATGTACGAATCTAGGAGTAGAACTTTCAGAACGAAGTAAACGTTACCTCAAGAAAATGGACACTGACTTTACATATAACCAAGATTATATACTAAGACCAGAAGTTCAAAAAAGGAGATTGCAGCAGAATGCAGAAAGGCTTGCAGAGCACAAGACATGGAGAGAACTGAATAAAAAGCATGACTATTACTGCAAAGGTCAACTAGATCCACAGCCTGCCTTACAGTTCCAGGACCATGACAGCTACTGCAAACCAAAACTTCCAAGACCTGCTGCAGACTGAGATACCAGAGCCACCAGCCAACAGAATCATAAAAGGTCCTTTTAAGGGCCACCCAAATATTAAAAAAAGAATCTAAAGTTGTTGTACAGTAGTTTCCAAATTTCTTTTCCTTTTTTCCTCCCATTCTGATAACAAAATATATTTTTTTTGCCCGCCCCAGAAAAAAAAAAGAAGTAAAATTAAAAATATAGAAGTACCCGATAATCATTTTACCCAAATTATTATTGTCCATTTTCAACTCCACTCTGCATGGAGGGAGGGGATCTGGGTGGCCCAAGCAGGAACTGGTTGAAACGCATGACTGCCGGCTGTTGTTGAAACCATGAGGTTCCAACGACAGATGTTCGACAGCAATGCATTTCGAATTGTGGCACAGGTGCGAAACATCATCAGTTTTATCAATAATGATATTCTGATGATGCACCATGTAGGCAAGCCTGTGCACATGCATTTGTCTCCACCCCCTGGCATCTGGAAATTTACAATTAATAACTCCATATTTGCCATTAGGTGTACATAAACCTGTCCAAATTTGACACTGCCCATTATAGCCAGGGGCAGAGCTTTCTGTTAATTTCTGACTATATTTCAAATAAAATGCATCCATTTTGAAGATGTGATGTTTTGTAAGACAATAGAGTAGTAATATATTATTAAAATATAAAAAGGGTCCAACATTATTGACAGAAAGGGCTGAAACTGGGGTCAAAGGGCTTTCAGTGCATCAAAATGGCCAAAAATGCCTTAAATTGCATAATATTGCCAGTTTAAAAATTAAAATTGATTAAAATTACAATAAAACAATAATATTTATCATTTGAAGTGACTTTCTGCCAAAAAAGTTGGCCCTTTCTTCATTTTCAAGAATTTGGGTATCAGCCTCTTAGGCCACAGACCACAATTAATTCCTCTATTAGTTCTTTATAACTTTTTGTCACATTAAAAAATTTGCACCATGCACTTTTGTCCAATCTTTTGTGTGTGTAATGTATAGTACCTGTCCAAAAGTATATCCAAAATTCAGAAAGATTGAAGCAATCACTTTTACAAAATTAGCCAATACACATCCCTACCCCTATTGACAAGTCAAGAGATGTTCCGAAAACTGTAAATATCACCTTTTTGCACTTAGCCTAATCACTCTTTCCATATCAAAATAAGTTAAAATACAACAACCAAAAGTTTATTTCACCTATCTTCTTTCATTTCCAACCCATAAAAACTAAATAATCAATGAGAAAGGCCAAGAAAAAAAATAAAGAAAGAATACACCTTAATTAAAGGGAACTATATTCGTGAACAACGAAAAGTAGGGTCATTAATTGTGGTCTTGGGCCTCTTAGGCCACAGACCACAATTAATTCCTCTATTAGTTCTTTATAACTTTTTGTCACATTAAAAAATTTGCACCATGCACTTTTGTCCAATCTTTTGTGTGTGTAATGTATAGTACCTGTCCAAAAGTATATCCAAAATTCAGAAAGATTGAAGCAATCACTTTTACAAAATTAGCCAATACACATCCCTACCCCTATTGACAAGTCAAGAGATGTTCCGAAAACTGTAAATATCACCTTTTTGCACTTAGCCTAATCACTCTTTCCATATCAAAATAAGTTAAAATACAACAACCAAAAGTTTATTTCACCTATCTTCTTTCATTTCCAACCCATAAAAACTAAATAATCAATGAGAAAGGCCAAGAAAAAAAATAAAGAAAGAATACACCTTAATTAAAGGGAACTATATTCGTGAACAACGAAAAGTAGGGTCATTAATTGTGGTCTTGGGCCTATTAGACCCTTATTCTTCAATTAAATGCCAAAAAAATTAGCATGCATTAAGTTTATTCTATATCGAACCAGCATACAAAATTTCAAATCAATCCGACAAGTTTTATGGTAGTCCTGATTCTTTTAATAACACTACCCTCATGTTAAAATTTACAGGAATTTTATGGCAGGAAATTTACAAAACATGTATCTACTAGAAAAAGTTAAAGTTTAATAACTTTCTTGTTAAACAAGATATTTTAAAAAAGTAAGGTGTCTGTAGCAGCTAAATGGCTAAATTTCAAGAATTTGAAAGAAATTTTTTAAAAAATCATGTTTTTTAAAATAAAAATTGGGTTTTTTCAAAAATTCTTGTTTTTTTAGCTAAATTAAATTAAATAAAATTCCTTTAAAAATACTTAAATACAAAACTCACTTTCAAAACTTATCTTAAAAATAAGCTTATCTTATCTTTAATAAGTAAAATATAACTCAAACAATAATTAGACAAAATTCACAGGTACTTGACTTGTTTACCTGAGGTACCAATATTCATGTGAAACACCAGGTCATGTTACATGTAATAAAAATTTCAAACTAGTGTAATTTCTTTATTCCTTGAAATATCACATTCAAATAAATTTTTTATTGAAGTTTAACTATTTGTTTATTTTTATCAATAAAGAGATTTAAATATTTTAAATGATTTTTGTAAGAATTTTTTTTTATTAAAAAATACATCCACATGATCAAATTTGACAACAAAAAATATTTAAAAAGTTAATTGAAAACATCCAATATGCTTTCTTGTTAAATTAATTACTCAATAAATTATTAAGAAACATATTTTCATAGATTTGATCAAACAATCTTAATCTGGACCCCTGAAAATGAAATAATTGGCTTAACTGGATACTGTTAAGAAAACACTTAATTTAGAGTTGCCTCAGAAGGTGGTCTCTGTAACACCATACCACATATTGCATCAAAGAACAAATATGTACATCAAAGCAGATATTGTACATCACTTTATTATAAATATCAGGGTGTCCAAATTTTATGCCATTAGTCCAAGTTGGGATATAACTGATCCAGTTTAATTTTTCAAAATGTTCACTAAAGGTCATACCAAGAAATGGTCAAAGAAAGACAACTCTCCAAGAAATCCTGGATGCTTCCAAGCAGGCAAATCCAGTGGTAGAAGCAGAAGCCAGACGTCAATACAGATCCCTGAATCAGCTAGTGCAAGTACTTCCTATGTGCGGCAAACTTTTAAATCGTCTGACTGCAAAATGGAGACGACTGGTAACATCTGTACACTTCGACCGCTCGATAATGCTGACCTGAAAAGAGAAGAAAATAAAGAATTACATTCTGGCATGAGGTGTATAGACAGTCAACTAAATATAAGCTTGATCAACACTAATATTTATAAGCACCAAGTGGACTCACCATCCTGTCCTATGTTTATTGCTGACTATTATGAACAGAAAAAGTGGGGAACTTGCTGGCAGTTTACCTTAAAATGCATAGCCTGTGGTTTTATTGGAGACAGAATGAAGATGTACAAGGAAATAGCTAATGGCAAACCAGGACCCAACCCAGGACAACCAAATGTAGCCCTAGCATCTGCTTTGCAGGACTGTCCAATTGGAAATACAACAGTGCAGCAACTACTTGCAGGAATAGACACACCACCACCATGTAGAAGCAGTATGCAACGCACATCCAGCAGAGTAGCAGCTGAAATGGTCAAGCTGAACAAAACAGACATGGCACATAAACTGGAACTTGTAAAAGAAGTGAATAGGAGGCGAGGTGTCCCAGAAAATGAAATTAACATAACTGTGGATGCACGATACAACAGCAACACAATAGTTAGTAAAAAGAAGCCTGGTCAGAATGCGACTCAAGTTTTTGCATTGGGAATAGAAACAATAACAGATAGAAAGTTTATTGTAGCTGCTGTTGTACAGAATAAGATGTGTTGGAAAGGGGCATGGCTTAGAGGGAAAGGCTTTCCAATAGAATGTCCTGGTCATGAAGAATGTACAGCAAATTTATACAGAGCTGCTGCCCTGTCAGAGTATGAGCTGGGAAAAGAGATGGGAAACCAGATAGGACTCCAGAAATGTCTGGTACGGTATGTGACCACAGATGGAGATGGACGTTCAGCTAAAGGTATTGAAGAAGCCCTTGCAGCTGTGGAACCAATGTGGAAAGTAGAAAGACTGGCAGACCATGTACATTTGGGACAGTCTCAATTCAGGGCCTCTTTGCGAGCTCAATACAGCCCGGGAATGTTCCATGGTAAAACCAAAGAGGAAAATAAACAACTTAAGACGGTGTTTAGCAAAGATCTAAAGTGCAGATGCTCCATGATACTAAAGAAGCTGATGGAGAAATATGACAAAAACATTAATGAAATAAGCAAAGACTTACCAAAAGTGCTCGATGCTACCCTCCGCTGCTATGATGGTGATTGCACCCAGTGTCCTGAATATTCCATTGTCTGCAAAGGTGATGATGCACTCAACTGGTGGAGTCGTTCACATTACTTGGCAACATACCAGATCACTGCCCTGCAAATGGATAAAACAGATAAATTTTTACTTCAAGAAATCCTGAAAATGAAATTAACTACAGCAGCTGTTGAAAGCATGAAACTTTATGACAATACCAACAAAAATGAAGGAGTTCATAGAGCACTGAGTGTAAATTTGCCCAAAAATGTTATTTACTCCAAAAATATGGAAGGACGACTTGCTTCAGGAGTACATAGAAACAACAACATGCCGGGAACCTCAACACAACTTAAATGTACGAATCTAGGAGTAGAACTTTCAGAACGAAGTAAACGTTACCTCAAGAAAATGGACACTGACTTTACATATAACCAAGATTATATACTAAGACCAGAAGTTCAAAAAAGGAGATTGCAGCAGAATGCAGAAAGGCTTGCAGAGCACAAGACATGGAGAGAACTGAATAAAAAGCATGACTATTACTGCAAAGGTCAACTAGATCCACAGCCTGCCTTACAGTTCCAGGACCATGACAGCTACTGCAAACCAAAACTTCCAAGACCTGCTGCAGACTGAGATACCAGAGCCACCAGCCAACAGAATCATAAAAGGTCCTTTTAAGGGCCACCCAAATATTAAAAAAAGAATCTAAAGTTGTTGTACAGTAGTTTCCAAATTTCTTTTCCTTTTTTCCTCCCATTCTGATAACAAAATATATTTTTTTTGCCCGCCCCAGAAAAAAAAAAGAAGTAAAATTAAAAATATAGAAGTACCCGATAATCATTTTACCCAAATTATTATTGTCCATTTTCAACTCCACTCTGCATGGAGGGAGGGGATCTGGGTGGCCCAAGCAGGAACTGGTTGAAACGCATGACTGCCGGCTGTTGTTGAAACCATGAGGTTCCAACGACAGATGTTCGACAGCAATGCATTTCGAATTGTGGCACAGGTGCGAAACATCATCAGTTTTATCAATAATGATATTCTGATGATGCACCATGTAGGCAAGCCTGTGCACATGCATTTGTCTCCACCCCCTGGCATCTGGAAATTTACAATTAATAACTCCATATTTGCCATTAGGTGTACATAAACCTGTCCAAATTTGACACTGCCCATTATAGCCAGGGGCAGAGCTTTCTGTTAATTTCTGACTATATTTCAAATAAAATGCATCCATTTTGAAGATGTGATGTTTTGTAAGACAATAGAGTAGTAATATATTATTAAAATATAAAAAGGGTCCAACATTATTGACAGAAAGGGCTGAAACTGGGGTCAAAGGGCTTTCAGTGCATCAAAATGGCCAAAAATGCCTTAAATTGCATAATATTGCCAGTTTAAAAATTAAAATTGATTAAAATTACAATAAAACAATAATATTTATCATTTGAAGTGACTTTCTGCCAAAAAAGTTGGCCCTTTCTTCATTTTCAAGAATTTGGGTATCAGCCTCTTAGGCCACAGACCACAATTAATTCCTCTATTAGTTCTTTATAACTTTTTGTCACATTAAAAAATTTGCACCATGCACTTTTGTCCAATCTTTTGTGTGTGTAATGTATAGTACCTGTCCAAAAGTATATCCAAAATTCAGAAAGATTGAAGCAATCACTTTTACAAAATTAGCCAATACACATCCCTACCCCTATTGACAAGTCAAGAGATGTTCCGAAAACTGTAAATATCACCTTTTTGCACTTAGCCTAATCACTCTTTCCATATCAAAATAAGTTAAAATACAACAACCAAAAGTTTATTTCACCTATCTTCTTTCATTTCCAACCCATAAAAACTAAATAATCAATGAGAAAGGCCAAGAAAAAAAATAAAGAAAGAATACACCTTAATTAAAGGGAACTATATTCGTGAACAACGAAAAGTAGGGTCATTAATTGTGGTCTTGGGCCTATAGCATTAAATGTTTTAAGGATGTCATATTATCATAATTCAAAATTAAATTTGATTCTTTTATAGTTTATATCTATTGAAAGAGGGCGTTATACCAACATTGAAAGAAGTAAACGCATTTGCTTATCCTGTAACAGACAAGAAATTGAGGATGAATACCATTTCTTCTCAATCTGTCCATGTTATTCATCATTAAGGGATACCTATATACAAAATATTAATAAAAATTTTAATTTCAATTTTATTAAATTGCAGTCCACTATAACACTTAAGCATTTGACTGTACTTTTAAATAGCAGTCTACCAGTCATTATAAAAATCACCATAAAGTATATTAATGATTGTCTTTTATTAAGAACATCTGTATAACTTGTATTTCTTTTAATATGCAATGCCAACCTAATTTTTGTTTGTGTTCTTTTTTCAATTGTTCATGAACATTAATAATGTGTTAACTGTTGATATTTATAGCCTTTTTTCTTCTTTGCTGTGAATACCACTGTCACTCTAATATAATTGTAATCAATTTAACTATTGTACGTTTATTGTCTTAATTTTGTATGCCATAACCATTTAATGTAAATGTGTTTGTGCGAATAAAATATTGTCTATTGTCTATCTGAGATACTGAAATTTCAGTGACAGTCATGAAGTAGCCAATATAAATAAGAAGATGTGGTATGTTTGCCAATGAGACATCTTTCCACAAGAGACAGACAGGACCCATCATTAACAAATATAGGTCACCGTACGGTCTTCAACAATGAACAAAGCCCATACCGCATAGTCAGCTATAAAAGACTCCGAAACGACACTGTAAAACACTTTTCAAAGTTTTCCCTTGTTCATCATAGCTTTTAAGTTATGATATCATCCATGAAAAATGATCGAAGTGACATGAAAACTGTAGCCACTAATTTCTCGTCAAACAGTTTTTGACGAATACTAAATGTCTTTCCTACTTCGTTATGGCATAATAGGGTATGTTCTAGAATTAAATCACCGGGGGCAGAAATAGCACATATAACCACCTGCAATAAATGAATTTATAAACAATATTAACTATATTTACTATTTACTTCAGAAATTATTTTTTGTTTACTGTCTTAATCAGAAATCTGATATAAGGTGACACATGCGTGTCGCCTGACAATTATTATCATGTATCATAATTTCCATCGCTCATTCACATATTTTGTGGCTTACCTAGTGTTTGGAAATTTCTGTAAATTAACAAAGTTCGTGTTTTCCCATTTCCAAATTTCTTGAAGCTTGTTCACCCTTCCAATTGTATGATATACTAGTATGTAGCTGTTTTCATAAGAACTATTAAATATATATGCATAAAAAGAAATGTCATAAGATGTTGGTACGTTTCGTAAATAATGCATCGCCATAATTTCATAATATGCTATCAGATTTACATTTTTAGTGTCAATATTAATAAAACAGTTTCCAGTTACGATTATCTTTTTTATTTTTAGATACATAATTACGATTATCTTTTTTTCCGAGTTACGATTATCATCCCGAATTTTTCAACGGCTATTTTCACAGCGCTTAGACAATTCCAGTGCACCGTTACGATTCAAATATGATGAAATGGTATAGATAAACCTTACAGCTGAGTAACTATTGACAAATACATGCTACATTTAAGAAAAACGAGTGTAAAGATTTTACCTATATCTACCGTCGCCATATTGGGATAATCGTAATTGCAGTTACTATTATCTCTTTTATACCAGTGAGTATACCGCTGTTCAAAACTCATAAATCCATGGACAAAAAACAAACTAAAACCGAGGGAAACGCATTAAACATAAGAGGAGAACAACGACACAACACCGAAACGCAACACACACAGAAACGGACCAAGCAACAGACAAAACTCAAGAGAGAGCCGAAAATTCAGTCCACTTTATTTTAACTCTGGTGGATAGTTGTAACATTGGCAAGCATACCGCATCTCATTATTTTTATATTAACATCAAATTTATTTTAACTCTGGTGGGTAGTTGGCTAATCGGGAATGATACCACTTCTCCCCTTATATTTTATCACACCAAGGCTGTGATCTGTGATAATAGAAATTAAGCCCCCCCCCCCCCCCCCCATTACACCAATAATGTTTTGTCTACAAATCACTGTGATATTCCAGCTTTAAGTTACACCAACCTGCATATTCAATGTTCCCACTGAAAGGACAATAGTTTGAATCACAGCATGGGGCGTACTTAAATATGGTCAAATCAAAAATGCAATTAATCCATTCAAATCTAGTGGTTGTTTAAATGGCATTTTAATGTTAATTTTGATCAAGTGGAAAATTTATCACATTTTAAATTCGAGTTAATCACCACTTAAATTACCTAGTTTATATTTACTGGATAAATTTAAAATTTTAATTCTACACGAAGTAAATAGCCAACGAGATTGTAGGCCAAGCAACCTCCGCTTCGTCCACATACTAAACCGCAGAATTGCTCGGAAAGGCCAAGTATATATAGTTGTTGAACATGCTAAACCTTTAATTTTACTATGCAAGGCCAAGTATATACATAATATGTTTCACATGCTAAACTTTTAGTATTGCCCCGAAAGACCAAGTATACATAATGTTTGTTCTACATGCCACTGTTTTATATCCCCGAAAGACCAAGTATACATAATGTTTGTTCTACATGCCACTGTTTTATTTCTCCGAAATACCGAGCTTAAATATAAAAAAAGATTTGTTATGATTGCCAATGAGACAAATCTTCAAAAGAGACCAAATGACACATAAATTAACAACTATAGGTCACCATACGGCCTTCAACGATGAGCAAAGCCCATTCCATATAGTCAACTATAAAAGGCCCCAAAATGACAAGTGTTGAACAATTTTTTTAAAAACCGGCTCTTGACTAGGGACAGGCACATACATACAGAATGATGCGGGGTTAAACATTTTAGCGGGAACCCAACCCTTCCCTTACCTGGGACAGTGGTGTTACAATACAACATGAGAACGAACTATAAAAATTAGTTGAAACAGGCCTAACTCATCAGATGGATACAAATATAAGCACATCTAACAAAAACACAGAGTGGACGTGGCCGGGTACTTGTATATCACAACAACAAAAACACTTAGAACAGATCTGAGACCGTTCGAAAGCTGTAAAGCCAGCTGTCGACGTAGTTAAAAACTTCCATTTGTTGTTCATGATCAAACCGACAGTTCGAGGGCTGTAAAGCCAGTCGAGGTAGTTAAAACCCTATCCTCGATAATCAATTTCATCCTCGTATGAATATTGTCACGATGGTATATTTCCCCCCGCTGTCCGCTGTAAGACCCAATGCCAGCCAGTGACAGATTTTCTTCATTTCTCGAAGGCCAACGTTGTTTTTTTTTATTTTGAAAATTCCTTCCCGGTCAGAACGGTAAACAAGTAATGTGTCTGATGGATAGCGGAAACCATCGGGTCGACGGGCGACCGTACCTGCCCTGGGTGTGTCGTATTTTAGGATTTTAGAAATCTAGATACTATTAGTCGGAAGAGCCTCAGCTTAGGAACAAAAAAAAAAAAGCTATTAATAGGCAATGTAGCTATTTTCCAAGATATTTTATGTTTTTCTCAAATCAAAGTAAAAAAATTTACAATCTGCTTCCATTTTTAAGTAATGATCTACTGAAAACACAAACGGGTATTTCGACCGCGGGTATGTACGGGGGCTACTGCGGAAGGTACGTGGCCAGCCTATCATGGGCTACCGCGGGTCTCTACCGCAGGAAGGTAGGTGGGCGGCCTATCGTGGTCTGTGTAAGCTACCGCGGGTCTCTACCGCAGGAAGGTAGGTGGCCAGCCTATCATGGGCTACCGCGGGTCTCTACCGCAGGAAGGTATACGTAGGTGGGCGGCCTATCGTGGGCTATGTAAGTTACCGCGGGTCTCTACTGCGGGTAGGTACGTGGGCCAGCCTATCATGGGCTACCGCGGGTCTCTACCGCAGGAAGGTTCGTGGGCGGCCTATCGTGGTCTGTGTAAGCTACCGCGGGTCTCTACTGCGGGTAGGTACGTAGGCCAGCCTATCGAGGGCTACCGCGGGTAGGTACTTGGGCGACCTATCAAGGGCTATCGCGGGAAGGTATGTGGTCGGCTTAGCGAGGGCTACCGCGGGAAGGTACGTGGTCGGTCTACCGAGGGCTATCGCGGGTAGGTACGTGGGCCGGCCTACCGCGGGTACGTACGAGACCAACCCATCGAGAGCTACCGCGGGACCTTAGCGGGTCTCTACCGCGGTATGTACATCGTTTACAACCTCGGGTCTCCAGCGCGGTATGTACGAGGCCGACCCATCAATGACTACCGCAGGACACTGGTGGGTGTAAACCGCGGTACCTACGTGGCCGATCCATCGAGGGCTACCGCGGGTCTCTACTGCGATAGGTACGAGGCCGACCCGTCGATGCCTATACTGCGGATGTTTACCGCTGTACCTATGTGGCCGGCCCATCGAAGGGCTACAACGGGTCTCTACCGCGCGGTAGGTACGAGGCCGATCCTTCGCTGACTACCGCAGGTGTCCAACGGGTTTTGGCCGCGGTAGGTACGTGGCCGACCCATCGAGGTCTATCGCGGTAGTAGGTACGTAGCCGGGTCCGGTTGAAACATTCTCTCAGGCTGGTGTGGGTCTCTCTAAAAGTCCAGGGCTGAAAAAATAGAGCATCGGTACAACATTTTAAGAAGTCAGAATTTTTCATCGAAAAACGAGTACACTAGGAATGAGGGCTCCAGGGTTAGGGTTAGGGTGTTAGGGTTCGAGTTAGGACTTGCAACGTCATGAGGTCTTGATGGTCGATGGACCCGCGGTAGCTCGCTCGCGTCCAACGTGCGGCTTCCCGGAAGCCGATGAAAAATTCTCACGCGTAAAATTTCTTTACCGAGAATATACCGGTAGTTCGCCGGCCTCGACGGTCGAAAGACCACCGGTAGCTCTCCCACGTCTTATGCGTGCGGCTTCCAGACGAAAAATTCTAACCCGTAAATTTTTTTGGGGGGAATTTGTGTCAGATTTCAGACTTTTTGTTTTTTCTCTCTCCAATACAGGGTTTTTAAATTTTGCTCTAAAACACCCATTATTGATTAAGTATATGTATAGTCTGTTTCAAATGCTACATCTTTGGTTTCATCATAAAAGATCAAGTATAGTTCTATTTCTCATAATTAACTTTAAGAATTGCTCCAAAAGCATAGACAATCTCTGATTCGAATTTTACATCCCTAGTATTACACCAAACGCATAGGCAATTCCCGCTTCATATGCTATACCCCTAGACGGCGTGCACAAAATTGACGGCCACAAATGCTCTTTTAAAAGTAGCTTAATACAACCGTGTTAAACATATATTTTAGATAGAAAGTTATTTTTAAGGATAAAATGATTGGAGCCAGCTATTAAAATTTACATAATTAAAAAGGTTATCAAAATTAAATCTATAAAGAATGAAACTAACATGGACAAACGGCAAAAATATGTGTAACTTGTAACCTTAAATAAGCATAAAATTGAGTTTTTGACCTGGATTTTGTACAAATTCAACGTATATTCTTGCATTTTCGTACAATACTTTTTTCGGATTCGTACTATGACGTCATACGAACTTCACCTAAAAAAATCCAAATCGGTCATTGTGGATGAGTTTGGAATGTAGTTCGTTATGTGTAAGAAGTAGTAATTATAGTAAAATATTAGCAAATGGAAGAATCGGTGAAAATGATATGTACTTGCTATTTTCTTTTTCGAAATGACTCGATATTCCAAATGTGCATAACACGAGGTTTAAACAAATCTGCAAAATATGAATGATTCGCTGGTCCAGGCTTAACACCTGGATTTTGTAAATGTCCAGCTATTATGTTACAGTTTAAAGAAATGACGTTTTAACGCTATTTTCTGAAAAGGGTCTATGCCACAGTCGCTTATAAATTCCTTTACACCGATATTAGTATGTATTTTCATAGATTTTCAGAATGTACATTTGCTGTACTTTGATGTTCGAAAAAAATGAAACATGTTGAACGTTTATTTTTAAGATTAGGTGATAAACTATGTGTCCAGTGTGTTTGTTACGCTTACGTTTAATGATTTTGGCTATTTGAAGACGTTACGTTTGTAGACTCAGCTTTATGCACGCCGTCCTAGTATTGCCTCAAAGGACTATACAATCCCTTCTTCAAATGCTTCACCCTTAGTATTGCTCCAAAGGACTATGCAATCCCCTCTTCAAATGCTTCACCCTTAGTATTGCTCCAAAGGACTATGCAATCCCCTCTTCAAATGCTTCACCCTTAGTATTGCTCCAAAGGACTATACAATCTCCTCTTCAAATGCAACACCCTGAGTATTGCTCCAAAGGACTATACAATCCCTTCTTCAAATGCTACACCCTTAGTATTGCTCCAAAGGACTATACAATCCCTTCTTCAAATGCTTCACCCTTAGTATTGCTCCAAAGGACTATGCAATACCCTCTTCAAATGCTTCACCCTTAGTATTGCTCCAAAGGACTATGCAATCCCCTCTTCAAATGCTTCACCCTTAGTATTGCTCCAAAGGACTATACAATCCCCTCTTCAAATGCTACACCCTTAGTATTGCTCCAAAGGACTATGCAATCCCCTCTTCAAATGCTACACCCTTAGTATTGCTCCAAAGGACTATGCAATCCCCTCTTCAAATGCTACACCCTTAGTATTACTCCAAAGGAATATGCAATCCCCTCTTCAAATGCTACACCATTAGTATTGTTCCAAAGGACTATGCTATCCCCTCTTCATGTTCTTCACCCTTAGTATTGCTCCAAAGGACTATGCATTCCCCTCTTCAAATGCTACACCCTTAGTATTGCTCCAAAGGAATATACAATCCCCTCTTCAAATGCTACACTCTTAGTATTGCTCCAAAGGACTATGCAATCCCCTCTTCAAATGCTTCACCCTTAGTATTGCTCCAAAGGACTATACAATCCCTTCTTCAAATGCTACACCCTTAGTATTGCTCCAAAGGACTATGCTATCCCCTCTTCATGTTCCTCACCCTGAGTATTGCTCCAAAGGACTATACAATCCCCTCTTCAAATGCTACACCCTTAGTATTGCTCCAAAGGACTATGCTATCCCCTCTTCATGTTCTTCACCCTTAGTATTGCTCCAAACGACTATACAATCCCCTCTTTAAATGCTTCACCCTTAGTATTGCCCCAAAGAACTATGCAATCCCCTATTCAAATGCTACACCCTTAGTATTGCTCCAAAGGACTATGAAATCCCTTCTTCAAATGCTTCACCCTTAGTATTGCTCCGAAGGACTATACAATCCCCTCTTCAAATGCTTCACCCTAAGTATTGCTCCAAAGGACTATGCAATCCCTTCTTCAAATGCTACACCCTTAGTATTGCTCCAAAGGACTATGCAAACCCCTCTTCAAATGCTACACCCTTAGTATTGCTCCAAAGGACTATGCAATCCCCTCTCAAATGCTACACCCTTAGTTTTGCTCCAAAGGACTATGCAATACCTTCTTCAAATGCTACACCCTTAGTATTGCTCCAAAGGACTATGCAATCCCCTCTTCATGTTGTTCACCCTTAGTATTGCTCCAAAGGACTATGCAATCCCCTCTTCAAATGCTTCACCTTTAGTATTGCTCCAAAGGACTATGCAATCCCCTATTCAAATGCTACACCCTTAGTATTGCTCCAAAGGACTATGCAATCCCCTATTCAAATGCTACACCCTTAGTATTGCTCCAAAGGACTATACAATCCCCTATTCAAATGCTACACCCTTAGTATTGCTCCAAAGGACTATACAATCCCCTCTTCAAATGCTACACCCTTAGTATTGCTCCAAAGGACTATGCAATCCCCTCTTCAAATGCTTCACCCTTAGTTTTGCTCCAAAGGACTATGCAATCCCTTCTTCAAATGCTACACCCTTAGTATTGCTCCAAAGGACTATGCAATCCCCTCTTCAAATCTTCACCCTTAGTATTGCTCCAAAGGACTATGCAATCCTTTCTTGAAATGCTACACCCTAAGTATTGCTCCAAAGGACTATGCAATCCCCTCTTCAAATGCTACACCCTTAGTATTGCTCCAAAGGACTATGCAATCCCCTCTTCAAATACTTCACCCTTAGTATTGCTCCAAAGGACTATGCAATCCCCTCTTCAAATACTTCACCCTTAGTATTGCCCCAAAGGACTATGCAATCCCCTCTTCAAATGCTACACCCTTAGTATTGCTCCAAAGGACTATGCAATCCCCTCTTCAAATGCTACACCCTTAGTATTGTCCCAAAGGACTATGCCATCCCCTTTTCAAATGCTACACCCTTAGTATTGCTCCAAAGGACTATGCAATCCCCTCTTCAAATGCTACACCCTTAGTACTGCTCCAAAGGACTATACAATCCCCTCTTCAAATGCTACACCCTTAGTATTGCTCCAAAGGACAATGCAATTCCCTCTTCAAATGCTACACCCTTAGTATTGCTCCAAAGGAATATGCAATCCCCTCTTCAAATGCTACACCCTTAGTATTGCTCCAAAGGACTATGCAATCCCCTCTTCAAATGCTACACCCTTAGTATTACTCCAAAGGAATATGCAATCCCCTCTTCAAATGCTACACCATTAGTATTGTTCCAAAGGACTATGCTATCCCCTCTTCATGTTCTTCACCCTTAGTATTGCTCCAAAGGACTATGCAATCCCCTCTTCAAATGCTACACCCTTAGTATTGCTCCAAAGGACTATACAATCCCCTCTTCAAATGCTACACCCTTAGTATTGCTCCAAAGGACTATGCAATCCCCTCTTCAAATGCTTCACCCTTAGTATTGCTCCAAAGGACTATACAATCCCTTCTTCAAATGCTACACCCTTAGTATTGCTCCAAAGGACTATGCTATCCCCTCTTCATGTTCCTCACCCTGAGTATTGCTCCAAAGGACTATACAATCCCCTCTTCAAATGCTACACCCTTAGTATTGCTCCAAAGGACTATGCTATCCCCTCTTCATGTTCTTCACCCTTAGTATTGCTCCAAACGACTATACAATCCCCTCTTTAAATGCTTCACCCTTAGTATTGCCCCAAAGGACTATGCAATCCCCTATTCAAATGCTACACCCTTAGTATTGCTCCAAAGGACTATGAAATCCCTTCTTCAAATGCTTCACCCTTAGTATTGCTCCGAAGGACTATACAATCCCCTCTTCAAATGCTTCACCCTAAGTATTGCTCCAAAGGACTATGCAAACCCCTCTTCAAATGCTACACCCTTAGTATTGCTCCAAAGGACTATGCAATCCCCTCTCAAATGCTACACCCTTAGTTTTGCTCCAAAGGACTATGCAATACCTTCTTCAAATGCTACACCCTTAGTATTGCTCCAAAGGACTATGCAATCCCCTCTTCATGTTGTTCACCCTTAGTATTGCTCCAAAGGACTATACAATCCCCTCTTCAAATGCTTCACCTTTAGTATTGCTCCAAAGGACTATGCAATCCCCTATTCAAATGCTACACCCTTAGTATTGCTCCAAAGGACTATACAATCCCCTATTCAAATGCTACACCCTTAGTATTGCTCCAAAGGACTATACAATCCCCTCTTCAAATGCTACACCCTTAGTATTGCTCCAAAGGACTATGCAATCCCCTCTTCAAATGCTTCACCCTTAGTTTTGCTCCAAAGGACTATGCAATCCCTTCTTCAAATGCTACACCCTTAGTATTGCTCCAAAGGACTATGCAATCCCCTCTTCAAATCTTCACCCTTAGTATTGCTCCAAAGGACTATGCAATCCTTTCTTGAAATGCTACACCCTAAGTATTGCTCCAAAGGACTATGCAATCCCCTCTTCAAATGCTACACCCTTAGTATTGCTCCAAAGGACTATGCAATCCCCTCTTCAAATACTTCACCCTTAGTATTGCTCCAAAGGACTATGCAATCCCCTCTTCAAATACTTCACCCTTAGTATTGCCCCAAAGGACTATGCAATCCCCTCTTCAAATGCTACACCCTTAGTATTGCTCCAAAGGACTATGCAATCCCCTCTTCAAATGCTACACCCTTAGTTTTGTCCCAAAGGACTATGCCATCCCCTTTTCAAATGCTACACCCTTAGTATTGCTCCAAAGGACTATGCAATCCCCTCTTCAAATGCTACACCCTTAGTACTGCTCCAAAGGACTATACAATCCCCTCTTCAAATGCTACACCCTTAGTATTGCTCCAAAGGACTATGCAATTCCCTCTTCAAATACTACACCCTTAGTATTGCTCCAAAGGAATATGCAATCCCCTCTTCAAATGCTACACCCTTAGTATTGCTCCAAAGGACTATGCAATCCCCTCTTCAAATGCTACACCCTTAGTATTGCTCCAAAGGACTATGCAATCCCCTCTTCAAATGCTACACCCTTAGTATTACTCCAAAGGAATATGCAATCCCCTCTTCAAATGCTACACCATTAGTATTGTTCCAAAGGACTATGCTATCCCCTCTTCATGTTCTTCACCCTTAGTATTGCTCCAAAGGACTATGCAATCCCCTCTTCAAATGCTACACCCTTAGTATTGCTCCAAAGGACTATACAATCCCCTCTTCAAATGCTACACCCTTAGTATTGCTCCAAAGGACTATGCAATCCCCTCTTCAAATGCTTCACCCTTAGTATTGCTCCAAAGGACTATACAATCCCTTCTTCAAATGCTACACCCTTAGTATTGCTCCAAAGGACTATGCTATCCCCTCTTCATGTTCCTCACCCTGAGTATTGCTCCAAAGGACTATACAATCCCCTCTTCAAATGCTACACCCTTAGTATTGCTCCAAAGGACTATGCTCTCCCCTCTTCATGTTCTTCACCCTTAGTATTGCTCCAAACGACTATACAATCCCCTCTTTAAATGCTTCACCCTTAGTATTGCCCCAAAGGACTATGCAATCCCCTATTCAAATGCTACACCCTTAGTATTGCTCCAAAGGACTATGAAATCCCTTCTTCAAATGCTTCACCCTTAGTATTGCTCCGAAGGACTATACAATCCCCTCTTCAAATGCTACACCCTAAGTATTGCTCCAAAGGACTATGCAATCCCTTCTTCAAATGCTACACCCTTAGTATTGCTCCAAAGGACTATGCAAACCCCTCTTCAAATGCTACACCCTTAGTATTGCTCCAAAGGACTATGCAATCCCCTCTCAAATGCTACACCCTTAGTTTTGCTCCAAAGGACTATGCAATACCTTCTTCAAATGCTACACCCTTAATATTGCTCCAAAGGACTATGCAATCCCCTCTTCAAATGATATACCCTTAGTATTGCTCCAAAGGACTATACAATCCCCTCTTCAAATGATATACCCTTAGTATTGCTCCAAAGGACTATGCAATCCCCTATTCAAATGCTACACCCTTAGTTTTGCTCCAAAGGACTATGCAATACCTTCTTCAAATGCTACACCCTTAATATTGCTCCAAAGGACTATGCAATCCCCTCTTCATGTTGTTCACCCTTAGTATTGCTCCAAAGGACTATGCAATCCCCTCTTCAAATGCTTCACCTTTAGTATTGCTCCAAAGGACTATGCAATCCCCTATTCAAATGCTACACCCTTAGTATTGCTCCAAAGGACTATGCAATCCCCTATTCAAATGCTACACCCTTAGTATTGCTCCAAAGGACTATACAATCCCCTATTCAAATGCTACACCCTTAGTATTGCTCCAAAGGACTATACAATCCCCTCTTCAAATGCTACACCCTTAGTATTGCTCCAAAGGACTATGCAATCCCCTCTTCAAATGCTTCACCCTTAGTTTTGCTCCAAAGGACTATGCAATCCCTTCTTCAAATGCTACACCCTTAGTATTGCTCCAAAGGACTATGCAATCCCCTCTTCAAATCTCCACCCTTAGTATTGCTCCAAAGGACTATGCAATCCTTTCTTGAAATGCTACACCCTAAGTATTGCTCCAAAGGACTATGCAATCCCCTCTTCAAATGCTACACCCTTAGTATTGCTCCAAAGGACTATGCAATCCCCTCTTCAAATACTTCACCCTTAGTATTGCTCCAAAGGACTATGCAATCCCCTCTTCAAATACTTCACCCTTAGTATTGCCCCAAAGGACTATGCAATCCCCTCTTCAAATGCTACACCCTTAGTATTGCTCCAAAGGACTATGCAATCCCCTCTTCAAATGCTACACCCTTAGTATTGTCCCAAAGGACTATGCCATCCCCTTTTCAAATGCTACACCCTTAGTATTGCTCCAAAGGACTATGCAATCCCCTCTTCAAATGCTACACCCTTAGTACTGCTCCAAAGGACTATACAATCCCCTCTTCAAATGCTACACCCTTAGTATTGCTCCAAAGGACTATGTAATTCCCTCTTCAAATGCTACACCCTTAGTATTGCTCCAAAGGAATATGCAATCCCCTCTTCAAATGCTACACCCTTAGTATTGCTCCAAAGGACTATGCTATCCCCTCTTCATGTTCTTCACCCTTAGTATTGCTCCAAACGACTATACAATCCCCTCTTTAAATGCTTCACCCTTAGTATTGCCCCAAAGGACTATACAATCCCCTCTTCAAATGCTACACCCTTAGTATTGCTCCAAAGGACTATGCTATCCCCTCTTCATGTTCTTCACCCTTAGTATTGCTCCAAAGGACTATGCAATCCCCTCTTCAAATGCTACACCCTTAGTATTGCTCCAAAGGACTATACAATCCCCTCTTCAAATGCTACACCCTTAGTATTGCTCCAAAGGACTATACAATCCCCTCTTCAAATGCTTCACCCTTAGTATTGCTCCAAAGGACTATACAATCCCTTCTATCAATGCTACACCCTTAGTATTTCTCCAAAGGACTATGCTATCCCCTCTTCATGTTCTTCACCCTTAGTATTGCTCCAAAGGACTATACAATCCCTTCTTCATATTCCTCACCCTTAGTATTGCCCCAAAGGACTATACAATCCCCTCTTCAAATGCTACACCCTTAGTATTGCTCCAAAGGACTATGCTATTCCCTCTTCATGTTCTTCACCCTTAGTATTGCTCCAAAGGACTATACAATCCCCTCTTTAAATGCTTCACCCTTAGTATTGCTCCAAAGGACTATACGATCCCCTCTTCAAATGCTACACCCTTAGTATTGCTCCAAAGGACTATGCAATCCCCTCTTCAAATGCTACACCCTTAGTATTGCTCCAAAGGACTATGCAATCCCCTCTTCAAATGCTACACCCTTAGTATTGCTCCAAAGGACTATACAATCCCCTATTCAAATGCTACACTCTTAGTATTGCTCCAAAGGACTATACAATCCCCTCTTCAAATGCTACACCCTTAGTATTGCTCCAAAGGACTATGCAATCCCCTCTTCAAATGCTTCACCCTTAGTTTTGCTCCAAAGGACTATGCAATCCCTTCTTCAAATGCTACACCCTTAGTATTGCTCCAAAGGACTATGCAATCCCCTCTTCAAATGCTACACCCTTAGTATTGCTCCAAAGGACTATACAATCCCCTCTTCAAATGCTACACCCTTAGTATTGCTCCAAAGGACTATACAATCCCCTCTTCAAATGCTACACCCTTAGTATTGCTCCAAAGGACTATGCAATCCCCTCTTCAAATGCTACACCCTTAGTATTGCTCCAAAGGACTATACAATCCCCTCTTCAAATGCTACACCCTTAGTATTGCTCCAAAGGACTATGCAATCCCCTCTTCAAATACTACACCCTTAGTATTGCTCCAAAGGACTATGAAATCCCTTCTTCAAATGCTTCACCCTTAGTATTGCTCCGAAGGACTATACAATCCCCTCTTCAAATGCTTCACCCTAAGTATTGCTCCAAAGGACTATGCAATCCCTTCTTCAAATGCTACACCCTTAGTATTGCTCCAAAGGACTATGCAAACCCCTCTTCAAATGCTACACCCTTAGTATTGCTCCAAAGGACTATGCAATCCCCTCTCAAATGCTACACCCTTAGTTTTGCTCCAAAGGACTATGCAATACCTTCTTCAAATGCTACACCCTTAGTATTGCTCCAAAGGACTATGCAATCCCCTCTTCATGTTGTTCACCCTTAGTATTGCTCCAAAGGACTATGCAATCCCCTCTTCAAATGCTTCACCTTTAGTATTGCTCCAAAGGACTATGCAATCCCCTATTCAAATGCTACACCCTTAGTATTGCTCCAAAGGACTATGCAATCCCCTATTCAAATGCTACACCCTTAGTATTGCTCCAAAGGACTATACAATCCCCTATTCAAATGCTACACCCTTAGTATTGCTCCAAAGGACTATACAATCCCCTCTTCAAATGCTACACCCTTAGTATTGCTCCAAAGGACTATGCAATCCCCTCTTCAAATGCTTCACCCTTAGTTTTGCTCCAAAGGACTATGCAATCCCTTCTTCAAATGCTACACCCTTAGTATTGCTCCAAAGGACTATGCAATCCCCTCTTCAAATCTTCACCCTTAGTATTGCTCCAAAGGACTATGCAATCCTTTCTTGAAATGCTACACCCTAAGTATTGCTCCAAAGGACTATGCAATCCCCTCTTCAAATGCTACACCCTTAGTATTGCTCCAAAGGACTATGCAATCCCCTCTTCAAATACTTCACCCTTAGTATTGCTCCAAAGGACTATGCAATCCCCTCTTCAAATACTTCACCCTTAGTATTGCCCCAAAGGACTATGCAATCCCCTCTTCAAATGCTACACCCTTAGTATTGCTCCAAAGGACTATGCAATCCCCTCTTCAAATGCTACACCCTTAGTATTGTCCCAAAGGACTATGCCATCCCCTTTTCAAATGCTACACCCTTAGTATTGCTCCAAAGGACTATGCAATCCCCTCTTCAAATGCTACACCCTTAGTACTGCTCCAAAGGACTATACAATCCCCTCTTCAAATGCTACACCCTTAGTATTGCTCCAAAGGACAATGCAATTCCCTCTTCAAATGCTACACCCTTAGTATTGCTCCAAAGGAATATGCAATCCCCTCTTCAAATGCTACACCCTTAGTATTGCTCCAAAGGACTATGCAATCCCCTCTTCAAATGCTACACCCTTAGTATTACTCCAAAGGAATATGCAATCCCCTCTTCAAATGCTACACCATTAGTATTGTTCCAAAGGACTATGCTATCCCCTCTTCATGTTCTTCACCCTTAGTATTGCTCCAAAGGACTATGCAATCCCCTCTTCAAATGCTACACCCTTAGTATTGCTCCAAAGGACTATACAATCCCCTCTTCAAATGCTACACCCTTAGTATTGCTCCAAAGGACTATGCAATCCCCTCTTCAAATGCTTCACCCTTAGTATTGCTCCAAAGGACTATACAATCCCTTCTTCAAATGCTACACCCTTAGTATTGCTCCAAAGGACTATGCTATCCCCTCTTCATGTTCCTCACCCTGAGTATTGCTCCAAAGGACTATACAATCCCCTCTTCAAATGCTACACCCTTAGTATTGCTCCAAAGGACTATGCTATCCCCTCTTCATGTTCTTCACCCTTAGTATTGCTCCAAACGACTATACAATCCCCTCTTTAAATGCTTCACCCTTAGTATTGCCCCAAAGGACTATTGTCGAGAAGACCGCGGGACCGGCAACGTATCGGAAGTCACATTGTATCTAAGGGCGACGTCACACGGCGACGTCTCCTTATATTCTTAGTAACTAGTAAACGTCAAACTACAAAGCTGTTGTGTATTTTATCAGAGTTATATTATAAGATATCGTCCCCACATTTATGGTGCCGTGACTAATGGAGCTACCAAAGCTGAAATCAAGAAGAACGGGCAATCGTAGTGCCGTTACCAGACTTTTACGAAAATTTGCCGACGCAAAAGAAAGTTCTGAATTCGACCGAGAGGAGCTGTTAGCCACATACGAAAATCTACAACAGAAGAAGAAGTTACTCGACACACTGAATGAACAAATTGAGAACGCATCGGAAACAGAGGATATAGAGACGGAAATCGTAGACACAGATGAGTATACTACAAATTTTGTTACTAAACTGAGACATTTTAAGATATTCATAGATAAGACATTACAACCCATTTCCAATCAACCATCACATTCGTCTTATCAAGTTTTAAATGTAGACAGTCCACCGTTCATCCCTACTAGTTCACCTGAAATAGTACAGACAAGTTATGTCGCCCCGTCATTGCCACAGTCAAATGATGCCGCTCGAATTTTAACAGAGACAAGCCAAATTGCCACATCAATTCCCACATCAAGCTATGCTGTCCCGTCCGCTATATCCAGCAATCACCGTTTGCCAAAATTAACTTTACCTACATTTAATGGCAATATATTAGAATGGCCAAATTTTCTCTAACTAACGCTAATTATGCAGAAGCCGTTAATGTTCTGATAGAGAGATTTGGACAGACTCATAAAATCACACAAGCACACCTACAAGCACTGCTTGATATTACGCCACCCCGAGGTGACCTCATAAGCCTGAGAATGTTTTATGACAAAATGGAGAG
The DNA here is from genome assembly GCF_036588685.1 of Mytilus trossulus. NCBI lineage: Eukaryota > Metazoa > Mollusca > Bivalvia > Mytilida > Mytilidae > Mytilus > Mytilus trossulus. The sequence goes on along the minus strand of NC_086382.1, from coordinate 77,700,179 downwards.
TTTAGTTAGAGGACTTGAATCGCTTGGACAGACACAGGACTCATACGGTAATTTATTAGTACCGATTATAATCAGCAAACTGCCCGGAGAAATCAGAAAGCAACTCGCGCGGGAGCATGGTACGACAAATTGGTTACTACGAGATCTTAGAAAAAGTATACTTAAGGAAATACAAATTATGGAAGCCGGACAAGTTTCACAGACGGAAACTGATATTTCGACTTCAACCTTTTTCGCCGGTGCTAAATCACAAAGAAAACACAACGCAAGTACTAGAAATGCAAATCACCATTTAACAGCTAAGCCGTGCATTTTCTGCAAAGATATTCATTCGCCTGCCAATTGCCCGAAAATACGCGATTTAGAAAAACGCCTCGCTATCGTTAAACAAAACCATTTATGTTTCAACTGCCTCGGTAAACATCACATAAAGGAATGCAAATCAAAAGGCTCATGTCGTAACTGCAGTAAAAGACACCACACTAGTTTATGTAGCGAAGTTAAACACACCGCAGACCCCGAAAAGAGAAGTAACGCTGACACTAGAAATTCTTTAAACAGTTGTAATAAGAACGAAACTACGCCATCTACATCAACTATAGTAAATCTTGTGAAGGACACCGAGATACAAGAAGATTCCACGATTTTACACTCGTCAGCACAATTTCACTCAAATGTATTGTTGAAAACTGCCGTGGCCCCCGTTTGGTCAGATCGTCATTGCACTGATACTAATATTTTGTTTGATGAAGGCGCTCAAAGATCTTTTGTAACGGAGAGTCTTGCGCGTAAATTGAATCTACAGAGAGAAGGAGCCGACAATATTCAACTCTCATCATTCGGAGAAACCAACGCAAATGCTAGGCGACTTGATAAAGCCACAGTTTATGTTGAAACTGAAACTGGACATAAAATCCCAATACAGGTTTTAATCGTTCCCATGATAGCTACGCCGTTACAGAACCACATTCGTTACATTGACAGGAACAATAACTATTTGAAAGGACTAAAGCTCGCACATCCTGTTACGCAACAAGATACTTTTGAAATTTCGTTATTAATTGGAGCCGATTTTTATTGGGAAATAATTGAAGATAAAGTTGTACGCGGAAACGGACCTATCGCAGTCAAATCGAAACTAGGATACTTACTTTCAGGACCGTTACACTCAGGAAAATCTCAGTACTCAACAGCATCTAGTATTTTCAATGTGCTTATTTCACGTAAAACTGAGGAACACGACTTAGAAGCGTTTTGGAAGCTCGAAGCTATAGGAATTGAATCTCCGGAAGTACACGAAAAAGAGAATGATTACATACGAAATTACCAAGAATCTTCAATTGAGTTTCGAGACCACAAATATTACGCAAAGTTACCCTGGAAAACTGACCACGAGGAGTTACCATTAAACTATGCTGTAACAAAGAAAAGAACAGAAAGCGTAATAAAAAGACTGCGCCAAGAACCAAGTATGTTAAAGAAGTACAGCGATATCATAACGGATCAAGAAAACCGCGGATTCATTGAAAGAGTATATGAAACTGAACCGATTTCGAACAAAATTCACTACATTCCACATCATCCAGTAAAAAAGGACTCAAGCACGACGCCAATAAGAATAGTGTACGATTGTAGTTGTCGGATTTCATCAAACCATCCCAGTTTGAATGACTGTCTCATGAACACTCCGCCGATACTTAATGATTTAACGAAGATTTTAATTCGATTTCGACTCAACCGTTATGCCATATCAACGGACATTGAAAAAGCCTTTTTACATGTTGGACTACACGAAGACGACAGGGATGTCACACGTTTTCTATGGCTAAGCAATCCATCAGATCCTGATAGCCATTTGATTGAATACAGATTTAAAGCTGTACTATTTGGAGCAACTTGCTCACCTTTCATTCTAAATGCCACGTTATTAAAACATTTACAGCAAACCAACAATACAACAACGAAATTATTAGAAAGGGACCTGTATGTTGACAACATATTGTCTAGCTTAAATACAGAAGATGACGCCATTGTTTATTTCAAAGAAGCTCGTACATTAATGAACAAAGCCGGTTTTAATCTGAGATCTTGGACTTCAAACAGCGAAAAGGTTCGTACATTAGCAGCAACAGAAAACGTACTCGATACAGATGAAGAAACAAAGATTTTAGGAATGCGATGGAACAGCGTAACCGATGAACTGTTTTACCCAAAACGAGAAATTCTTAATTCTTCACAAATAGTAACTAAGCGTGAAATTTTGAAACATTCGTCACGAATTTATGACCCTCTCGGACTATTAAGTCCAGTCACAATTAGAAATAAAATACTTTTACAAGACATATGGAAAAGAGGATTTGACTGGGACCAAAAAGTTGATGAAGACATACGTATTTCATGGATGGATCTTGCCAAAGACGTAGAACAAGTAACACATGAGGTATTTAATAGATACTTATTTTCTAAAACTAGTTGTAACTCAACAGGAAATAATTTACATGTATTTGTTGATGCTAGTACAAAGGCGTATGGTGCAGTAGCATACTTGTGTAACGGAAGTGATAGTACACTCGTGATGGCAAAGTCAAGAGTAGCCCCGCTTAAAGAACTTACGTTACCGCAACTTGAATTAATGGCCGCCGTTATTGGGGCACGTTTAGTAAATCACCTTAAATCAACATTAGAATGTTCAAGCATAACTCTATGGTCCGACAGCCAGATAGTCCTACATTGGTTAAAATCAACAAAAACGTTAAAACGTTTTATTACAAATCGAGTGAACGAGATAAATGATTTGACGTATTCTCATATGTGGAAATATTGCCCAACTGACTGTAATCCAGCCGATTTGTTAACCCGTGGTATAACAAGCGAGAGGTATAAGGAAAGTACATTATGGAAAACAGGACCCAGTTGGCTTACGGACACTTCTAAATTTCCAAATACCACAATTGTAAGCGACGCCTCATTATCTGTTTTAATCAATGACCAAGAAAACAGTCAAGCGACAAGAGACATTTCAACTGATAAAAATGAAAATCAACCAGGACTTCACGTTATTATGGAGATAAACCGATATGGATCGTATAAGAGACTGTTACGTATAACTGCTTATGTACAACGTTTCGTTAGTAAGTGTCGTAAGCAATGCAATTCAATACAAACAGGACAATTGAAACCACCAGAAATACAGAAATCCGCGGAATTATGGATAAAGCACTGTCAGGAGACGAGTTTTCCACAAGAATATAAGGCGCTGAAATCGAAAACGACAACAAATTTACCTAGAATAAGACAACTACGTTTATTCTTAGACGACAACAATCTTATGAGATGTCAAGGACGAATACACAACGCACCAATATCGGAATTCGCAAAATTCCCGTATATACTACCATCAAATCACGCATTGGCTGAACTCATCATAATGGACGCGCATAGACAAGTTTTACATTCAGGCTGTAATATGACAATAACTCACATAAGACAGACATTTTGGATACCTGCAATTCGACAAGTTATTAGAAAAATGCTGAGAAGATGTGTTACATGCCGTAAAATAATAGGAAAGCCATATTCAGCACCCGACCCTCCTCCATTACAGAAGATAAGACTACAAGAAGCGCCACCGTTTACGGCTACAGGAATAGATTTTACAGGAGCACTACATATAAGACAAACAGACAATTTTTTTGAGGCCCCGAGAATGTCGAGAAGACCGCGGGACCGGCAACGTATCGGAAGTCACATTGTATCTAAGGGCGACGTCACACGGCGACGTCTCCTTATATTCTTAGTAACTAGTAAACGTCAAACTACAAAGCTGTTGTGTATTTTATCAGAGTTATATTATAAGATATCGTCCCCACAACTATGCAATCCCCTATTCAAATGCTACACCCTTAGTATTGCTCCAAAGGACTATGAAATCCCTTCTTCAAATGCTTCACCCTTAGTATTGCTCCGAAGGACTATACAATCCCCTCTTCAAATGCTTCACCCTAAGTATTGCTCCAAAGGACTATGCAAACCCCTCTTCAAATGCTACACCCTTAGTATTGCTCCAAAGGACTATGCAATCCCCTCTCAAATGCTACACCCTTAGTTTTGCTCCAAAGGACTATGCAATACCTTCTTCAAATGCTACACCCTTAGTATTGCTCCAAAGGACTATGCAATCCCCTCTTCATGTTGTTCACCCTTAGTATTGCTCCAAAGGACTATGCAATCCCCTCTTCAAATGCTTCACCTTTAGTATTGCTCCAAAGGACTATGCAATCCCCTATTCAAATGCTACACCCTTAGTATTGCTCCAAAGGACTATGCAATCCCCTATTCAAATGCTACACCCTTAGTATTGCTCCAAAGGACTATACAATCCCCTATTCAAATGCTACACCCTTAGTATTGCTCCAAAGGACTATACAATCCCCTCTTCAAATGCTACACCCTTAGTATTGCTCCAAAGGACTATGCAATCCCCTCTTCAAATGCTTCACCCTTAGTTTTGCTCCAAAGGACTATGCAATCCCTTCTTCAAATGCTACACCCTTAGTATTGCTCCAAAGGACTATGCAATCCCCTCTTCAAATCTTCACCCTTAGTATTGCTCCAAAGGACTATGCAATCCTTTCTTGAAATGCTACACCCTAAGTATTGCTCCAAAGGACTATGCAATCCCCTCTTCAAATGCTACACCCTTAGTATTGCTCCAAAGGACTATGCAATCCCCTCTTCAAATACTTCACCCTTAGTATTGCTCCAAAGGACTATGCAATCCCCTCTTCAAATACTTCACCCTTAGTATTGCCCCAAAGGACTATGCAATCCCCTCTTCAAATGCTACACCCTTAGTATTGCTCCAAAGGACTATGCAATCCCCTCTTCAAATGCTACACCCTTAGTATTGTCCCAAAGGACTATGCCATCCCCTTTTCAAATGCTACACCCTTAGTATTGCTCCAAAGGACTATGCAATCCCCTCTTCAAATGCTACACTCTTAGTACTGCTCCAAAGGACTATACAATCCCCTCTTCAAATGCTACACCCTTAGTATTGCTCCAAAGGACTATGCAATTCCCTCTTCAAATGCTACACCCTTAGTATTGCTCCAAAGGAATATGCAATCCCCTCTTCAAATGCTACACCCTTAGTATTGCTCCAAAGGACAATGCAATTCCCTCTTCAAATGCTACACCCTTAGTATTGCTCCAAAGGAATATGCAATCCCCTCTTCAAATGCTACACCCTTAGTATTGCTCCAAAGGACTATGCAATCCCCTCTTCAAATGCTACACCCTTAGTATTACTCCAAAGGAATATGCAATCCCCTCTTCAAATGCTACACCATTAGTATTGTTCCAAAGGACTATGCTATCCCCTCTTCATGTTCTTCACCCTTAGTATTGCTCCAAAGGACTATGCAATCCCCTCTTCAAATGCTACACCCTTAGTATTGCTCCAAAGGACTATACAATCCCCTCTTCAAATGCTACACCCTTAGTATTGCTCCAAAGGACTATGCAATCCCCTCTTCAAATGCTTCACCCTTAGTATTGCTCCAAAGGACTATACAATCCCTTCTGCAAATGCTACACCCTTAGTATTGCTCCAAAGGACTATGCTATCCCCTCTTCATGTTCCTCACCCTGAGTATTGCTCCAAAGGACTATACAATCCCCTCTTCAAATGCTACACCCTTAGTATTGCTCCAAAGGACTATGCTATCCCCTCTTCATGTTCTTCACCCTTAGTATTGCTCCAAACGACTATACAATCCCCTCTTTAAATGCTTCACCCTTAGTATTGCCCCAAAGGACTATGCAATCCCCTATTCAAATGCTACACCCTTAGTATTGCTCCAAAGGACTATGAAATCCCTTCTTCAAATGCTTCACCCTTAGTATTGCTCCGAAGGACTATACAATCCCCTCTTCAAATGCTTCACCCTAAGTATTGCTCCAAAGGACTATGCAAACCCCTCTTCAAATGCTACACCCTTAGTATTGCTCCAAAGGACAATGCAATCCCCTCTCAAATGCTACACCCTTAGTTTTGCTCCAAAGGACTATGCAATACCTTCTTCAAATGCTACACCCTTAGTATTGCTCCAAAGGACTATGCAATCCCCTCTTCATGTTGTTCACCCTTAGTATTGCTCCAAAGGACTATGCAATCCCCTCTTCAAATGCTTCACCCTTAGTATTGCTCCAAAGGACTATGCAATCCCCTATTCAAATGCTACACCCTTAGTATTGCTCCAAAGGACTATGCAATCCCCTATTCAAATGCTACACCCTTAGTATTGCTCCAAAGGACTATACAATCCCCTATTCAAATGCTACACCCTTAGTATTGCTCCAAAGGACTATACAATCCCCTCTTCAAATGCTACACCCTTAGTATTGCTCCAAAGGACTATGCAATCCCCTCTTCAAATGCTTCACCCTTAGTTTTGCTCCAAAGGACTATGCAATCCCTTCTTCAAATGCTACACCCTTAGTATTGCTCCAAAGGACTATGCAATCCCCTCTTCAAATCTTCACCCTTAGTATTGCTCCAAAGGACTATGCAATCCTTTCTTGAAATGCTACACCCTAAGTATTGCTCCAAAGGACTATGCAATCCCCTCTTCAAATGCTACACCCTTAGTATTGCTCCAAAGGACTATGCAATCCCCTCTTCAAATACTTCACCCTTAGTATTGCTCCAAAGGACTATGCAATCCCCTCTTCAAATACTTCACCCTTAGTATTGCCCCAAAGGACTATGCAATCCCCTCTTCAAATGCTACACCCTTAGTATTGCTCCAAAGGACTATGCAATCCCCTCTTCAAATGCTACACCCTTAGTATTGTCCAAAAGGACTATGCCATCCCCTTTTCAAATGCTACACCCTTAGTATTGCTCCAAAGGACTATGCAATCCCCTCTTCAAATGCTACACCCTTAGTACTGCTCCAAAGGACTATACAATCCCCTCTTCAAATGCTACACCCTTAGTATTGCTCCAAAGGACTATGCAATTCCCTCTTCAAATGCTACACCCTTAGTATTGCTCCAAAGGAATATGCAATCCCCTCTTCAAATGCTACACCCTTAGTATTGCTCCAAAGGACTATGCAATCCCCTCTTCAAATGCTACACCCTTAGTATTGCTCCAAAGGACTATGCAATCCCCTCTTCAAATGCTACACCCTTAGTATTACTCCAAAGGAATATGCAATCCCCTCTTCAAATGCTACACCATTAGTATTGTTCCAAAGGACTATGCTATCCCCTCTTCATGTTCTTCACCCTTAGTATTGCTCCAAAGGACTATGCAATCCCCTCTTCAAATGCTACACCCTTAGTATTGCTCCAAAGGACTATACAATCCCCTCTTCAAATGCTACACCCTTAGTATTGCTCCAAAGGACTATGCAATCCCCTCTTCAAATGCTTCACCCTTAGTATTGCTCCAAAGGACTATACAATCCCTTCTTCAAATGCTACACCCTTAGTATTGCTCCAAAGGACTATGCTATCCCCTCTTCATGTTCCTCACCCTGAGTATTGCTCCAAAGGACTATACAATCCCCTCTTCAAATGCTACACCCTTAGTATTGCTCCAAAGGACTATGCTATCCCCTCTTCATGTTCTTCACCCTTAGTATTGCTCCAAACGACTATACAATCCCCTCTTTAAATGCTTCACCCTTAGTATTGCCCCAAAGGACTATGCAATCCCCTATTCAAATGCTACACCCTTAGTATTGCTCCAAAGGACTATGAAATCCCTTCTTCAAATGCTTCACCCTTAGTATTGCTCCGAAGGACTATACAATCCCCTCTTCAAATGCTACACCCTAAGTATTGCTCCAAAGGACTATGCAATCCCTTCTTCAAATGCTACACCCTTAGTATTGCTCCAAAGGACTATGCAAACCCCTCTTCAAATGCTACACCCTTAGTATTGCTCCAAAGGACTATGCAATCCCCTCTCAAATGCTACACCCTTAGTTTTGCTCCAAAGGACTATGCAATACCTTCTTCAAATGCTACACCCTTAATATTGCTCCAAAGGACTATGCAATCCCCTCTTCAAATGATATACCCTTAGTATTGCTCCAAAGGTCTATACAATCCCCTCTTCAAATGATATACCCTTAGTATTGCTCCAAAGGACTATGCAATCCCCTATTCAAATGCTACACCCTTAGTTTTGCTCCAAAGGACTATGCAATACCTTCTTCAAATGCTACACCCTTAATATTGCTCCAAAGGACTATGCAATCCCCTCTTCATGTTGTTCACCCTTAGTATTGCTCCAAAGGACTATGCAATCCCCTCTTCAAATGCTTCACCTTTAGTATTGCTCCAAAGGACTATGCAATCCCCTATTCAAATGCTACACCCTTAGTATTGCTCCAAAGGACTATGCAATCCCCTATTCAAATGCTACACCCTTAGTATTGCTCCAAAGGACTATACAATCCCCTATTCAAATGCTACACCCTTAGTATTGCTCCAAAGGACTATACAATCCCCTCTTCAAATGCTACACCCTTAGTATTGCTCCAAAGGACTATGCAATCCCCTCTTCAAATGCTACACCCTTAGTATTGCTCCAAAGGACTATACAATCCCCTATTCAAATGCTACACCCTTAGTATTGCTCCAAAGGACTATGCAATCCCCTCTTCAAATCTCCACCCTTAGTATTGCTCCAAAGGACTATGCAATCCTTTCTTGAAATGCTACACCCTAAGTATTGCTCCAAAGGACTATGCAATCCCCTCTTCAAATGCTACACCCTTAGTATTGATCCAAAGGACTATGCAATCCCCTCTTCAAATACTTCAACCTTAGTATTGCTCCAAAGGACTATGCAATCCCCTCTTCAAATACTTCACCCTTAGTATTGCCCCAAAGGACTATGCAATCCCCTCTTCATATGCTACACCCTTAGTATTGCTCCAAAGGACTATGCAATCCCCTCTTCAAATGCTACACCCTTAGTATTGTCCCAAAGGACTATGCCATCCCCTTTTCAAATGCTACACCCTTAGTATTGCTCCAAAGGACTATGCAATCCCCTCTTCAAATGCTACACCCTTAGTACTGCTCCAAAGGACTATACAATCCCCTCTTCAAATGCTACACCCTTAGTATTGCTCCAAAGGACTATGCAATTCCCTCTTCAAATGCTACACCCTTAGTATTGCTCCAAAGGAATATGCAATCCCCTCTTCAAATGCTACACCCTTAGTATTGCTCCAAAGGACTATGCTATCCCCTCTTCATGTTCTTCACCCTTAGTATTGCTCCAAACGACTATACAATCCCCTCTTTAAATGCTTCACCCTTAGTATTGCCCCAAAGGACTATACAATCCCCTCTTCAAATGCTACACCCTTAGTATTGCTCCAAAGGACTATGCTATCCCCTCTTCATGTTCTTCACCCTTAGTATTGCTCCAAAGGACTATGCAATCCCCTCTTCAAATGCTACACCCTTAGTATTGCTCCAAAGGACTATACAATCCCCTCTTCAAATGCTACACCCTTAGTATTGCTCCAAAGGACTATACAATCCCCTCTTCAAATGCTTCACCCTTAGTATTGCTCCAAAGGACTATACAATCCCTTCTATCAATGCTACACCCTTAGTATTTCTCCAAAGGACTATGCTATCCCCTCTTCATGTTCTTCACCCTTAGTATTGCTCCAAAGGACTATACAATCCCTTCTTCATATTCCTCACCCTTAGTATTGCTCCAAAGGACTATACAATCCCCTCTTCAAATGCTACACCCTTAGTATTGCTCCAAAGGACTATGCTATTCCCTCTTCATGTTCTTCACCCTTAGTATTGCTCCAAAGGACTATACAATCCCCTCTTTAAATGCTTCACCCTTAGTATTGCTCCAAAGGACTATACGATCCCCTCTTCAAATGCTACACCCTTAGTATTGCTCCAAAGGACTATGCAATCCCCTCTTCAAATGCTACACCCTTAGTATTGCTCCAAAGGACTATACAATCCCCTCTTCAAATGCTACACCCTTAGTATTGCTCCAAAGGACTATACAATCCCCTCTTCAAATGCTACACCCTTAGTATTGCTCCAAAGGACTATACAATCCCTTCTTCAAATGCTACACCCTTAGTATTGCTCCAAAGGACTATACAATCCCCTCTTCAAATGCTACACCCTTAGTATTGCTCCAAAGGACTATGCTATCCCCTCTTCGTGTTCTTCACCCTTAGTATTGCTCCAAAGGACTATACAATCCCCTCTTCAAATGATATACCCTTAGTATTGCTCCAAAGGACTATGCAATCCCCTCTTCAAATGCTACACCCTTAGTATTGCTCCAAAGGACTATACAATCCCCTCTTCGTGTTCTTCACCCTTAGTATTGCTCCAAAGGACTATACAATCCCCTCTTCAAATGATATACCCTTAGTATTGCTCCAAAGGACTATGCAATCCCCTATTCTTAGTATTGCTCCAAAGGACTATGCAATCCACTATTCAAATGTTTCACCCTTAGTATTGCTCCAAAGGATTATGCAATCCCCTCTTCAAATGCTACACCCTTAGTATTGCTCCAAAGGACTATGCAATCCCCTCTTCAAATGATACACCCTTAGTATTGCTCCAAAGGACTATACAATCCCCTATTCAAATGCTACACCCTTAGTATTGCTCCAAAGGACTATACAATCCCCTCTTCAAATGCTACACCCTTAGTATTGCTCCAAAGGACTATACAATCCCCTCTTCAAATGCTACACCCTTAGTATTGCTCCAAAGGACTATACAATCCCCTCTTCAAATGCTACACCCTTAGTATTGCTCCAAAGGACTATGCAATCCCCTCTTCAAATGCTACACCCTTAGTATTACTCCAAAGGACTATGCAATCCCTTCTTCAAATGCTACATTCTTAGTATTGCTCCAAAGGACTATACAATCCCCTCTTCAAATGCTTCACCCTTAGTATTGCTCCAAAGGACTATGCAATCCCCTCTTCAAATGCTTCACCCTTAGTATTGCTCCAAAGGACTATGCAATCCCCTCTTCAAATGCTTCACCCTTAGTATTGCTCCAAAGGACTATACAATCCCCTCTTCAAATGTACACCCTTAGTATTGCTCCAAAGGACTATGCAATCCCCTCTTCAAATGCTACACCCTTAGTATTGCTCCAAAGGACTATACAATCCCCACTTCAAATGCTACACCCTTAGTATTGCTCCAAAGGACTATGCTATCCCCTCTTCATGTTCTTCACCCTTAGTATTACTCCAAAGGAATATGCAATCCCCTCTTCAAATGCTACACCCTTAGTATTGCTCCAAAGGACTATACAATCCCCTCTTCAAATGCTACACCCTTAGTATTGCTCCAAAGGACTATGCTATCCCCTCTTCATGTTCTTCACCCTTAGTATTGCTCCAAAGGACTATGCAATCCCCTCTTCAAATGCTACACCCTTAGTATTGCTCCAAAGGACTATACAATCCCCTCTTCAAATGCTACACCCTTAGTATTGCTCCAATGGACTATATAATCCCCTCTTCAAAGCTTCACCCTTAGTATTGCTCCAAAGGACTTTACAATCCCTTCTTCAAATGCTACACCCTTGGTATTTCTCCAAAGGACTATGATATCCCCTCTTCATGTTCTTCACCCTTAGTATTGCTCCAAAGGACTATACAATCCCTTCTTCATATTCCTTACCCTTAGTATTGCTCCAAAGGACTATACAATCCCCTCTTCAAATGCTACACCCTTAGTATTGCTCCAAAGGACTATGCTATTCCCTCTTCATGTTCTTCACCCTTAGTATTGCTCCAAAGGACTATACAATCCCCTCTTTAAATGCTTCACCCTTAGTATTGCTCCAAAGGACTATACAATCCCCTCTTCAAATGCTACACCCTTAGTATTGCTCCAAAGGACTATGCTATCCCCTCTTCGTGTTCTTTACCCTTAGTATTGCTCCAAAGGACTTTACAATCCCCTCTTCAAATGATATACCCTTAGTATTGCTCCAAAGGACTATGCAATCCCCTATTCAAATGATTCACCCTTAGTATTGCTCCAAAGGACTATGCAATCCACTATTCAAATGTTTCACCCTTAGTATTGCTCCAAAGGATTATGCAATCCCCTCTTCAAATGTTTCACCCTTAGTATTGCTCCAAAGGACTATGCAATCCCCTCTTCAAATGATACACCCTTAGTATTGCTCCAAAGGACTATACAATCCCCTCTTCAAATGCTACACCCTTAGTATTGCTCCAAAGGACTATGCAATCCCCTATTCAAATGCTACACCCTTAGTATTGCTCCAAAGGACTATACAATCCCCTCTTCAAATGCTACACCCTTAGTATTGCTCCAAAGGACTATGCAATCCCCTCTTCATGTTCTTCACCCTTAGTATTGCTCCAAAGGACTATGCAATCCCCTCTTCATGTTCTTCACCCTTAGTATTGCTCCAAAGGACTATGCAATCCCCTCTTCCAATGCTACACCCTTAGTATTGCTTCAAAGGACTATGCAATCCCCTCTTCAAATGCTACACCCTTAGTATTGCTCCAAAGGACTATGCAATCCCCTCTTCAAATGCTACACCCTTAGTATTGCTCCAAAGGACTATGCAATCCCTTCTTCAAATGCTACACCCTTAGTATTGCCCCAAAGGACTATGCAATCCCCTCTTCAAATGCTACACCCTTAGTATTGCTCCAAAGGACTATGCAATCCCCTCTTCAAATGCTACACCCTTAGTATTGCTCCAAAGGACTATGCAATCCCCTCTTCAAATGCTTCACCCTTAGTATTGCCCCAAAGGACTATGCAATCCCCTCTTGAAATGCTACACCCTTAGTATTGCTCCAAAGGACTATGCAATCCCCTCTTCAAATGCTACACCCTTAGTATTGCTCCAAAGGACTATGCAATCCCCTCTTCAAATGCTACACCCTTAGTATTGCTCCAAAGGACTATGCAATCCCTTCTTCAAATGCTACACCCTTAGTATTGCTCCAAAGGACTATGCATTCCCCTCTTCAAATGCTACACCCTTAGTATTGCTCCAAAGGACTATGCAATCCCTTCTTCAAATGCTACACCCTTAGTATTGCTCCAAAGGACTATGCAATCCCCTCTTCAAATGCTTCACCCTTAGTATTGCTCCAAAGGACTATGCAATCCCCTCTTCAAATGCTACACCCTTAGTATTGCTCCAAAGGACTATGCAATCCCTTCTTCAAATGCTACACCCTTAGTATTGCTCCAAAGGACTATGCAATCCCCTCTTCAAATGCTTCACCCTTAGTATTGCTCCAAAGGACTATGCAATCCCCTCTTCAAATGCTACACCCTTAGTATTGCTCCAAAGGACTATGCAATCCCTTCTTCAAATGCTACACCCTTAGTATTGCTCCAAAGGACTATGCAATCCCCTCTTCAAATATAGGTCATGTCTTTCTATACAAGCAGCTTGTCCTGTTACCAGAATGGCAATAACTGACAAATATAAAGACCATTTTAACCCCGCCACAATATTTATGTATGTGCCTGTCCCAAGTCAGGAGCCTGTAATTGAGTGGTTGTTGTTTCTTTTATGTGTTACTTTTTTTTTTATTGTTCATTTTTGTCGAGCCTTCGACTTTAGTCGAAAAAGCGAGACTAAGTGATCCTACATTCCGTCGTCGTCGGCGGCGTCCACAAATATTCACTCTGTGGTTAAAGTTTTTGAAAATTTAATAACTTTCTTAAACTATACTGGATTTCTACCAAACTTGGACAGAAGCTTTTTTATGATCATAAGATAGTATCCAGAAGTAAATTTTTCAAAAATAAAATTCCATTTTTTCTGTTTTTTACTTATAAATGGACTTAGTTTTTCTGCGTGGAACATTACATTCACTCTGTGGTTAAAGTTTTTAAAATTTGAATATCTTTCTTAAACTATACTGGAGTTCTACCAAACTTGGACAGAAGCTTGTTTATGATCATAAGATAGTATCCAGAAGTAAAGTTTGCAAAAATAAAATTCCTTTTTTTCTGTTTTTTGCTTATAAATGGACTTAGTTTTTTCTGCGGGGAAACATAACATTCACTCTGTGGTTAAAGTTTTTTAAATTTTAATAACTTTCTTTAACTATCATGGGTTTGTACCAAACTTGGACAGAAGCTTGTTTATGATCATAAGATAGTATCCAGAAGTAAATTTTGTAAAAAAATAAATCCAGTTAACATAAAATACAGTCTGCACTTTAAGTTTTTAAAACATTTATTCGATTCATAAACTATCCTGAAATGTATACCAAACTTGGACAGATGCATCTTACAATCAAAAGATAGTATCAGTAGGAATATTTTTATTGATTGTTTTCCTCATTTTTGTTGAGCCTGGGAGTTACAGCAAAAGCAGGCGAGACACTGGGTTCCGCGGAACCCTTACGATTTTTTTATATAAATAAGGCCGTTGGTTTTCTCGTTTGAATTGTTTTACATTGTCTTATCAGGGCCTTTTATAGCTGACTATGCGGTATGGGCTTTGCTCATTGTTGAAGGGTGTACAGTGACCTATAGTTGTTAATGTTTGTGTCATTTTGGTCTTTTGTGGATAGTTGTCTCGTTGGCAATCATACCACATCATCTTTTTTATACTTATTATTAATGATATAAACAAGGAACAGGCTTATGGGGACCTTTACTATTAACCAAATAAACAAAGAACAGAAGAGAAGATAATTCCATTTATTAGAACTCTAAATTTCATGTGGTTCTCCAAATTTTTGTAAAAATATATATAACAACAGTAACTATTTAATGATACAGACTATAGAACACAAAACCCTTGCAACCCAGATATACACATTTTTTTTTTTTAATAAAGTCATAATATTTTATAGTGACAAAATTATTTTTTTTCTTTCAGAACTTGAGTAAATATGATTTTTTTTTGGTATTGGAATATTTAACTTAATTAAAACATGTACTACATTTGTGGAATCAATTCATTTTGATAATTGTATTCAAGTTAAACTGGTGTATGTGATGGAATATTACAGTGTGTTTTAAACAATTAATTTACAAATTTTATTATAAACAAAAAGTCATGTCATTGGTCATATAATTGAAGTTTTCCCATCGGTTTCATTACTCTGATTTCTGTGAAGTCTACTAGACATTTTATACAGACAATGATAAATACTCAATAACATCTCTTCTAGCAAAACAAACACCAAGACACAGGTTCTATATATATATACATGTATATTTTGTTCTATATTTATAAACTATCCATGGTTTTTCAAAGCAGAACTGAGCATGTTTCTCAGCAAAAATTGTCATCAGTGACCTCCAGGAGTTGAAATGAAGGAGAGAAACATCCTCAAGTTTGACAGAACATTGATAATCCTTTTATTGCTGTTTTCCTAGGCAACATCAATGACATGGGCTCATGACATTTTGTATCCTCTTATTACTAAAGAGATCTAGACCAAAATTAGAGAAAATAGCAATAACATATTTTTTTTAATATATTTTATATGCCTAAATGACATGAATTATCACAATTAATTTGAATACATTTGACAAACAAATAATTAAAGGTTTAACCTCTCTATTAAGAGATAACAGTCATTATGACTTATATTTGTCACAATCAATAATCTGATTATATATTTGATGGTTGCACTCTCAGCAAAGTCACTCAATATTCAAACCATCAAGAAGAAATTACATTATAATACATTATAGCTTTAACCATTTGATTGCATAATGATATAAATGGTTCCAAACTATAGACACAGCAATTGTTCATTCTTATTTGTCATGCACATTTACTACCTAAAAATTACTTATATATATTAGGAATAAGTATTAACACCTATATTTTGACAGTGATAAATATTCCCACCAGTCAGTACAACTCAGTCTAATTGCATCAGTGACATAGTCTGAATACTGATATTTGACTAACATTTAATTTTCATTCAAAACCAAACCACAAAAACACTCTCTCAAATGCAAATGAAATGAAATTAAAAAAAACATGTAACAAATTTTCTTAAAGTTCAGATTTCAAATTTTCAAAAAGAGTTTTTATAAATAAAGAAATTCCCTTGTTCGTATGTTGACATTCAAATGTCTCCAACTAACCCTAAGCAATACTGGCCACTAATATTTGTTTTTTAATTGAAAGCTTTTAATTTGAATGTCAATCAATTAATAACTTTGAAATCACAATAAATTATACATAAGTACATAAATGTATAGCAGTTGTAGTAACACAATCGTTTGAACTTCCAGCAGTAAATCTACTGCCACAGTCTACTGAACTTCTCCCAATTAATCTACTGCCACAGTCTACTGAACTTCTCCCAATTAATCTACTGCCACAGTCTACTGAACTTCCCCTTGATTGTCTCCCACATTGAAGTCTACCCAGTCTAAGGCAATGGGTGCTGACAACATGGTGTCTGTCATGGCGAACGCCTGACAGAGAGCTAAGGACTGAGGGGATACCTCCCTACATAAGTCGGCAGCTCTTTCACTCACTTTACCGCCAGCCTCTATTGACATTGTCTTAGATATAACAAACCATGACAGGTCTTTCTCAACTGCATCTACTAGATATAAATCATACAATGTGCTCAGAACTGGCTTCAAGGAAGAGTCTGCCTGCTCAATTACTGCTGCAAATCTCTCGCTGATTAATCTCTCACCAAAACTTTTAGCAGCTGCTTGAACAAGGTCACTTTCTTGATACATCCAAGTGTCAAACAGTTTCTCTTTCCCTGCAGCTTGCATTTTCTTGCCCAGACTGATGAACAATGAGTTTTCACGTTTCAGAAGAAGTTGGTGTAAGTAGCTGGTGCTAGATAGATCTTCTGATTGACTTTTATCCACTTTGTGTGGCCTGAACACACCAAGTCTCTCTTTAGCCACCTTCTGCATCAGTACACTATTGTCCCCCTCAGCTGTCATGGCAGCGTGGGCCAGACCAATGAATGGACCAAACCTATTACAGGACAGGTAACCTTGACCACCACATCTCTCTCGGGCTGTAGATGCACACTCCTCTACATGCCATGAAGCCAGAGGTTTAATCACACAACACATTGTAACTGCTTCTGCATGTTCAGACCCATCTTCTTTCTGGAAAGCCCAGCGATCTTTTACATAGTCTAGACCAAAGTTCATAGCATAAGTACGAGCTAACAGTGGGAGCAATGCACGTTGCTGAAGTTGATACAGGAGAATAGGTGTATCAGATTTACCAGTCTTACCCACAGTTAACCTGGAGGCAGCATATCTTAAGGCAATAGCCATGGAAGCTTTGGCCACTCCCATGGACATACTTGCAATACAAATACGTCCCGACAACAGCTGATCAGCCACTGTCAGGAATCGAGCACGCTCACTCTTAATGCTACTACTGAAGTTCCCTTCTTCATCAATATCAGAGTACTTATTTAGAAGGTTCTCTTTTGGGACACGTACATTGTCAAAGAATAGTTTGGCATTGTCTACACCGTTCAATCCCATTTTATATCCCATATCCTCCACTCTGACTCCTGGCATCACTTTGAGATCATCATCTCTGATTCTCACCAATACACCATGGATACCTGAAATAATATGGTTATTGTTTGAGTTTTGAGTTTAAGTGACAGAATACAATATAATAATCTTTTCATGAAGTTATTCCAGAATACAACTAGAAAACTGACATGTCAACAAGGGCCTTACTAGAATTTGATGTGTGGCATAAAAAACTAAAAAGTCCTATGTTGCTCACCTGGATCTACTATGCATACATGGCAAAAGTGTTTTTAAGTTTCTTTCATAGTGTTTTAAAAAAAAATTAAACAAGAGGCTGTCACATTGACAGCAAAGCAGTATCTGCATAAAAATAATATTTCCAAATACATTGTACCCCAACATGCTCAAACAGGATCAAGTAAAGAAATACAATTTGTAGGGTTCCAAAATGGTATGTTTAGTCACAGGACACAAATGACCTTCATTTGATATGTTTAGTCATAGGATACAAATGACCTTCATTTGATATGTTTAGTCACAGGATACAAATGACCTTCATTAGATATGTTTAGTCACAGGATACAAATGACCTTCATTTGATATGTTTAGTCATAGGATACAAATGACCTTCATTAGATATGTTTAGTCACAGGACACAAATGACCTTCATTTGATATGTTTAGTCATAGGATACAAATGACCTTCATTTGATATGTTTTAATCAAATGACCTTCATTTGATATGTTTAGTCACAGGATACAAATGACCTTCATTTGATATGTTTAAATCAAATGACCTTCATTTGATATGTTTAGTCACAGGATACAAAGATAATAAAGGATCTGCATCTGAAACTAAATTTTTTATAAATTCTCAAAAAAGTTTAGATACTCGGGTCTTGACATACATGACATATGACAATTGTTAGACCAGTTAATAATAGGATTTCAGTTGTATCATATCAGTTTGACATATGACAATTGTGAGACCAGTTAATTTTAGGATTTCAGTTGTACCATATCAGGCAAAGTCTATTACATATGACAATCGTGAGACCAGTTAATATTAGGATTTCAGTTGTACCATATCAAGCAAAGTCTATTACATATGACAATCGTTAGACCAGTTAATATTAGGATTTCAGTTTTCTGTTACATATATAATCTTCATGTTTAGAGTTAGTTATAAACAAACCTTGGTTAACTCCCTCCATCATCAATTGAGCAAAGACAATAATATGTTTAGCATGTACAGCCCCATTAGTGATCCAGTATTTCTGTTATAAACAAACCTTGGTTAACTCCCTCCATCATCAATTGAGCAAAGACAATAATATGTTTAGCATGTACAGCCCCATTAGTGATCCAGTATTTCTGTTATAAACAAACCTTGGTTAACTCTCTCCATCATCAATTGAGCAAAGACAATAATATGTTTAGCATGTACAGCCCCATTGGTGATCCAGTATTTCTGTTATAAACAAACCTTGGTTAACTCTCTCCATCATCAATTGAGCAAAGACAATAATATGTTTAGCATGTACAGCCCCATTAGTGATCCAGTATTTCTGTTATAAACAAACCTTGATTAACTCCCTCCATCATCAATTGAGCAAAGACAATAATATGTTTAGCATGTACAGCCCCATTAGTGATCCAGTATTTCTGTTATAAACAAACCTTGATTAACTCCCTCCATCATCAATTGAGCAAAGACAATAATATGTTTAGCATGTACAGCCCCATTAGTGATCCAGTATTTCTGTTATAAACAAACCTTGGTTAACTCCCTCCATCATCAATTGAGCAAAGACAATAATATGTTTAGCATGTACAGCCCCATTAGTGATCCAGTATTTCTGTTATAAACAAACCTTGGTTAACTCTCTCCATCATCAATTGAGCAAAGACAATAATATGTTTAGCATGTACAGCCCCATTAGTGATCCAGTATTTCTGTTATAAACAAACCTTGGTTAACTCCCTCCATCATCAATTGAGCAAAGACAATAATATGTTTAGCATGTACAGCCCCATTGGTGATCCAGTATTTCTGTTATAAACAAACCTTGGTTAACTCCCTCCATCATCAATTGAGCAAAGACAATAATATGTTTAGCATGTACAGCCCCATTGGTGATCCAGTATTTCTGTTATAAACAAACCTTGATTAACTCCCTCCATCATCAATTGAGCAAAGACAATAATATGTTTAGCATGTACAGCCCCATTAGTGATCCAGTATTTCTGTTATAAACAAACCTTGGTTAACTCCCTCCATCATCAACTGAGCAAAGACAATAATATGTTTAGCATGTACAGCCCCATTAGTGATCCAGTATTTCTGTTATAAACAAACCTTGATTAACTCCCTCCATCATCAATTGAGCAAAGACAATAATATGTTTAGCATGTACAGCCCCATTAGTGATCCAGTATTTCTGTTATAAACAAACCTTGGTTAACTCCCTCCATCATCAATTGAGCAAAGACAATAATATGTTTAGCATGTACAGCCCCATTAGTGATCCAGTACTTCTGTTATAAACAAACCTTGGTTAACACCCTCCATCATCAACTGAGCAAAGACAATAATATGTTTAGCATGTACAGCCCCATTAGTGATCCAGTATTTCTGTTATAAACAAACCTTGGTTAACTCCCTCCGTCATCAATTGAGCAAAGACAATAATATGTTTAGCATGTACAGCCCCATTAGTGATCCAGTATTTCTGTTATAAACAAACCTTGGTTAACTCCCTCCATCATCAATTGAGCAAAGACAATAATATGTTTAGCATGTACAGCCCCATTAGTGATCCAGTATTTCTGATATAAACAAACCTTGGTTAACTCCCTCCATCATCAATTGAGCAAAGACAATAATATGTTTAGCATGTACAGCCCCATTGGTGATCCAGTATTTCTGTTATAAACAAACCTTGGTTAACTCCCTCCATCATCAATTGAGCAAAGACAATAATATGTTTAGCATGTACAGCCCCATTAGTGATCCAGTATTTCTGTTATAAACAAACCTTGGTTAACTCTCTCCATCATCAATTGAGCAAAGACAATAATATGTTTAGCATGTACAGCCCCATTAGTGATCCAGTATTTCTGTTATAAACAAACCTTGGTTAACTCCCTCCATCATCAATTGAGCAAAGACAATAATATGTTTAGCATGTACAGCCCCATTAGTGATCCAGTATTTCTGTTATAAACAAACCTTGGTTAACTCCCTCCATCATCAATTGAGCAAAGACAATAATATGTTTAGCATGTACAGCCCCATTGGTGATCCAGTATTTCTGTTATAAACAAACCTTGGTTAACTCCCTCCATCATCAATTGAGCAAAGACAATAATATGTTTAGCATGTACAGCCCCATTAGTGATCCAGTATTTCTGTTATAAACAAACCTTGGTTAACTCTCTCCATCATCAATTGAGCAAAGACAATAATATGTTTAGCATGTACAGCCCCATTAGTGATCCAGTATTTCTGTTATAAACAAACCTTGGTTAACTCCCTCCATCATCAATTGAGCAAAGACAATAATATGTTTAGCATGTACAGCCCCATTAGTGATCCAGTATTTCTGTTATAAACAAACCTTGATTAACTCCCTCCATCATCAATTGAGCAAAGACAATAATATGTTTAGCATGTACAGCCCCATTGGTGATCCAGTATTTCTGTTATAAACAAACCTTGGTTAACTCCCTCCATCATCAATTGAGCAAAGACAATAATATGTTTAGCATGTACAGCCCCATTAGTGATCCAGTATTTCTGTTATAAACAAACCTTGGTTAACTCCCTCCATCATCAATTGAGCAAAGACAATAATATGTTTAGCATGTACAGCCCCATTAGTGATCCAGTATTTCTGTTATAAACAAACCTTGGTTAACTCCCTCCATCATCAATTGAGCAAAGACAATAATATGTTTAGCATGTACAGCCCCATTAGTGATCCAGTATTTCTGTTATAAACAAACCTTGGTTAACTCCCTCCATCATCAATTGAGCAAAGACAATAATATGTTTAGCATGTACAGCCCCATTAGTGATCCAGTATTTCTGTTATAAACAAACCTTGGTTAACTCCCTCCATCATCAATTGAGCAAAGACAATAATATGTTTAGCATGTACAGCCCCATTAGTGATCCAGTATTTCTGTTATAAACAAACCTTGGTTAACTCCCTCCATCATCAATTGAGCAAAGACAATAATATGTTTAGCATGTACAGCCCCATTAGTGATCCAGTATTTCTGTTATAAACAAACCTTGGTTAACTCCCTCCATCATCAATTGAGCAAAGACAATAATATGTTTAGCATGTACAGCCCCATTAGTGATCCAGTATTTCTGTTATAAACAAACCTTGGTTAACTCCCTCCATCATCAATTGAGCAAAGACAATAATATGTTTAGCATGTACAGCCCCATTAGTGATCCAGTATTTCTGTTATAAACAAACCTTGGTTAACTCCCTCCATCATCAACTGAGCAAAGACAATAATATGTTTAGCATGTACAGCCCCATTGGTGATCCAGTATTTCTGTTATAAACAAACCTTGGTTAACTCCCTCCATCATCAACTGAGCAAAGACAATAATATGTTTAGCATGTACAGCCCCATTAGTGATCCAGTATTTCTGTTATAAACAAACCTTGGTTAACTCCCTCCATCATCAATTGAGCAAAGACAATAATATGTTTAGCATGTACAGCCCCATTAGTGATCCAGTATTTCTGTTATAAACAAACCTTGGTTAACTCCCTCCATCATCAATTGAGCAAAGACAATAATATGTTTAGCATGTACAGCCCCATTAGTGATCCAGTATTTCTGTTATAAACAAACCTTGGTTAACACCCTCCATCATCAACTGAGCAAAGACAATAATATGTTTAGCATGTACAGCCCCATTAGTGATCCAGTATTTCTGTTATAAACAAACCTTGGTTAACTCCCTCCATCATCAATTGAGCAAAGACAATAATATGTTTAGCATGTACAGCCCCATTGGTGATCCAGTATTTCTGTTATAAACAAACCTTGGTTAACTCCCTCCATCATCAATTGAGCAAAGACAATAATATGTTTAGCATGTACAGCCCCATTAGTGATCCAGTATTTCTGTTATAAACAAACCTTGGTTAACTCTCTCCATCATCAATTGAGCAAAGACAATAATATGTTTAGCATGTACAGCCCCATTAGTGATCCAGTATTTCTGTTATAAACAAACCTTGGTTAACTCCCTCCATCATCAATTGAGCAAAGACAATAATATGTTTAGCATGTACAGCCCCATTAGTGATCCAGTATTTCTGTTATAAACAAACCTTGATTAACTCCCTCCATCATCAATTGAGCAAAGACAATAATATGTTTAGCATGTACAGCCCCATTGGTGATCCAGTATTTCTGTTATAAACAAACCTTGGTTAACTCCCTCCATCATCAATTGAGCAAAGACAATAATATGTTTAGCATGTACAGCCCCATTAGTGATCCAGTATTTCTGTTATAAACAAACCTTGGTTAACTCCCTCCATCATCAATTGAGCAAAGACAATAATATGTTTAGCATGTACAGCCCCATTAGTGATCCAGTATTTCTGTTATAAACAAACCTTGGTTAACTCCCTCCATCATCAATTGAGCAAAGACAATAATATGTTTAGCATGTACAGCCCCATTAGTGATCCAGTATTTCTGTTATAAACAAACCTTGGTTAACTCCCTCCATCATCAATTGAGCAAAGACAATAATATGTTTAGCATGTACAGCCCCATTAGTGATCCAGTATTTCTGTTATAAACAAACCTTGGTTAACTCCCTCCATCATCAATTGAGCAAAGACAATAATATGTTTAGCATGTACAGCCCCATTAGTGATCCAGTATTTCTGTTATAAACAAACCTTGGTTAACTCCCTCCATCATCAATTGAGCAAAGACAATAATATGTTTAGCATGTACAGCCCCATTAGTGATCCAGTATTTCTGTTATAAACAAACCTTGGTTAACTCCCTCCATCATCAATTGAGCAAAGACAATAATATGTTTAGCATGTACAGCCCCATTAGTGATCCAGTATTTCTGTTATAAACAAACCTTGGTTAACTCCCTCCATCATCAATTGAGCAAAGACAATAATATGTTTAGCATGTACAGCCCCATTAGTGATCCAGTATTTCTGTTATAAACAAACCTTGGTTAACTCCCTCCATCATCAACTGAGCAAAGACAATAATATGTTTAGCATGTACAGCCCCATTGGTGATCCAGTATTTCTGTTATAAACAAACCTTGGTTAACTCCCTCCATCATCAACTGAGCAAAGACAATAATATGTTTAGCATGTACAGCCCCATTAGTGATCCAGTATTTCTGTTATAAACAAACCTTGGTTAACTCCCTCCATCATCAATTGAGCAAAGACAATAATATGTTTAGCATGTACAGCCCCATTAGTGATCCAGTATTTCTGTTATAAACAAACCTTGGTTAACTCCCTCCATCATCAATTGAGCAAAGACAATAATATGTTTAGCATGTACAGCCCCATTAGTGATCCAGTATTTCTGTTATAAACAAACCTTGGTTAACACCCTCCATCATCAACTGAGCAAAGACAATAATATGTTTAGCATGTACAGCCCCATTAGTGATCCAGTATTTCTGTTATAAACAAACCTTGGTTAACACCCTCCATCATCAACTGAGCAAAGACAATAATATGTTTAGCATGTACAGCCCCATTAGTGATCCAGTATTTCTGTTATAAACAAACCTTGGTTAACTCCCTCCATCATCAATTGAGCAAAGACAATAATATGTTTAGCATGTACAGCCCCATTAGTGATCCAGTATTTCTGTTATAAACAAACCTTGGTTAACACCCTCCATCATCAACTGAGCAAAGACAATAATATGTTTAGCATGTACAGCCCCATTAGTGATCCAGTATTTCTGTTATAAACAAACCTTGGTTAACTCCCTCCATCATCAATTGAGCAAAGACAATAATATGTTTAGCATGTACAGCCCCATTAGTGATCCAGTATTTCTGTTATAAACAAACCTTGGTTAACACCCTCCATCATCAACTGAGCAAAGACAATAATATGTTTAGCATGTACAGCCCCATTAGTGATCCAGTATTTCTGTTATAAACAAACCTTGGTTAACTCCCTCCATCATCAATTGAGCAAAGACAATAATATGTTTAGCATGTACAGCCCCATTGGTGATCCAGTACTTCTGTTATAAACAAACCTTGGTTAACTCCCTCCATCATCAGTTGAGCAAAGACAATAATATGTTTAGCATGTACAGCCCCATTGGTGATCCAGTACTTCTGTTATAAACAAACCTTGGTTAACTCCCTCCATCATCAACTGAGCAAAGACAATAATATGTTTAGCATGTACAGCCCCATTAGTGATCCAGTATTTCTGTGCTACAGTTGTTGGAGTGTTGACAATCAATTCCTTTGTGGCTTTATCATAAGTAGCTGTAGTCTCCATTTCAACTGCATTGTTTCCATAGCCAAGTTCAGTCAGACCAAAACAACCAATATCATCTAGGGTGTCAATACCTAAAAAATATATTAAACCATGAAACAAGTGTCATCTAGTGTGTTAATATAAACCAAATATAACAATCAAACTATTATACAAGTGTGCACACGCTTAAATTTCTAGATTTCTTTACTAATCATTGATATTATGTTGATAGTCCTACAATGTAAATACAAGAGTGCACACCCTGAAATGTCTAGCCTTCTTTACTAACCATTGATATTATGTTGATAGTCCTAAATATCCAAGAAAATGAGGTCAAGGTCATATAAACCACACAAGAAATAAACCTTACCAGTGGGATTTCCAGTGACACTAGAACAATAGAAAAGTCACTCTTCTTATGAAAGAGACAGAAAAGGTCTAAAAACAGGAGAGACAATTTACGCATAAAACCCGATATGCATAGGGATGAATATCTCTTAAAACACAAAACCATTATATAACTTTTATACAACCACTATAAATAAAGTATATGTTAAAGCTAAATGTGTTAATATATGATTTTTTAATTGCCAAACATGCTGTTAATTGAACAACCTATTGTTCAACATAGGGGTGTGTAAAAAACTGCCACATTTGACTGCATATTTTTCTTTTTTTTTGAAAAAAATATATATCAAACCTTAATAATGTAGCTTTCTGGGTATCCAATTTTTAACGTGTTCCGAAATGTAGTTTCTTCACTAGAATTTTTCAAAGTTGTGTCATTTTGTCTATATGAATGTCGGTAAATTCGTATGATCGAGCACACCGACAAGTATATCGTTGGGACAACTCGATATAATGTAATCAATATACGTGAAAGATTACCTAATGTGAAGTTTATCAAAAACATCATAACATAATTGATCAACACATTATGTTTGAACAACATGAGTCCTACAATATAAGATTTAAAGGTGGCGTGCATATCATTTACATTCAACGTTTTTATTGGATTTTTTTTTTACTACAATGTAACCTCGAGGTTCAACGTTGATAGTAAAAAAAAATCCCAGAAATTTTTTGAATGATATTATAAATGATATGAACCTTCGAATTCTTATAACATCGGAATAGAAAATTTGTGATCCGAATTAACCATGCACGTGTGTTACAGAAGATTATGAACTTTTATGGTGTACAGGGGGTAAGGGTTTTTCTCAAACAATAATATGATCCCAAATTTGATGAATTTTGTTGGCAATACTTTAATATACACACTACATATAACAAAGTATATATTAAATCTCAATGTATTATTATTAGGAAAAATGTTTGACTCTGTAAAAAAAAATCTTCCCCCTCCCCCGTATTGCATGTATTATGGTTTAAACCTAAAGGATTCGCACTAACTGCCTAAAAGGGGTCCGCTCCAGTCTTGAATCAGTGATTTTGTTTATCATAAACAAAATATTGTCTCACACTGAAAGGGGCAGCCGGGCAACATGCACAGCCTGGATTGTCAAAACAACTAAGATTTACAAAAAGGATTACAAACAAAAACCATCAGTTGGACAATCTTACTGGAATCTGATTATCTCTACTGATAAATAATGCAACACTAATGACACATTTAAGTTTTGGAATGATTTTATTCACAAAGAATGTTTCTCATTGTTATACATTTCTATGCTCTTGTCTTTTCAGAGTTTATATTGGAAATTAAAAATTGCTGCATGAAAGACACTAGCTCCACATTCCTATGCATATGATTTTATATGTATGAGAATCATTCCATAAAATATCCGTTTGATATCCTTTCAATGCATGACACTGTCTAGCGGTTTTTCTGCCACAATTACAAGGAAAACCTGGCTAAACTTGTGCTAAATCAAACACTTGAATCTTACATCGCTATTGATGTTAAGCAATTATTTAAAGGGCCAACCGGAACTGTTGGGTTTTATGACAGTCTTCCTTCCATACACACCATCGCTGCAAAATAATTTGAACATTCAATTAGATGATTATAATATTATTTGGCAATCCAAAGAGAACCTGAAAACATCAGACCACAATAAACAGAGACCCCAAAAAAAGCCAATTTTACTTTACAATGAAATTGAAAAAGTAGTTAGTTACATGTCAAATCATCTTTTGGCTGTCGAAAAAAAAAATCAAAGCGCGAAAGCGCTGTAAAGGCAGTTAATTACAGGTTGTGTGTATTTCTAGTCCAGTTATACCATTATCTTCCATAGAACAGAGGTGGTTTGTAGAATTTAAGATTCAGAGTTCTTTTGTACCTAGTTCACCTATATCTATAGTCTATGTTTACAGTATATTTTCTGTGCCTCCCATGAAATGCATTTTTAGCCATGGCCTTGTCAGTTTGCTTTAAATTTATGAGTTTGACTGTCCCTTTGGTGTCTTTCGTCCCTCTTCTTTAGACATATAAGAACTTTTCCTTTTCAATATATAAATAGACTATTTTTAATTATTGATTGTATACGCATATTCTATGACTCCCATAAAAAATAGTTCACAAAGATTGACTAGTCTCTGTACTGTGTTTATAGCAAGAACACCAAGTAACATAATGGTATATGTACATAGTAACATGTCAACTTTTTTGATGACCATACCTGGCAACTGTCAGTATTTGCAGAGTATTTCCCCCATCGAGCTCAAGGCTCCCAAATGGAAATTTTGTAAGAGCAATTTTGTCGACTATTTTAAAGAAAACAATTAATTCAACAATGGCTATGAGCTTGTTAATGCACGAAGAAGCCAAAAACCACATTAGAATATATTTGAAGGGAATCCATGACAAATCGCCCCACTTTAAAAACAAGAGTGCACACACTGAAATGTCTGGCCTTCTTTACTAATCATTGATATTATGTTGATAATCCTAATCCTATTACAACTGTCACATAATCTTAACATAAACCAAGAAAACTAAACATTGACAATTGAACCATGAAAATGAGGTCAAGGTCAGATAAACCATGCCAGGTAGGCATGTACAGCTAACAATTCTTCCATACAACAAAAAAAATTGACTTATTGCTTATAGTTTAAGAAAAACAGACCAAAACACAAAAGTAATGAATTGTAAAAAATGAGATCAAGGTCAAATAAAACCTGCGCGACTGACATGTAGATCATGAAACATTTCCATACACCAAATATAGTTGACCTATTGCATATAGTATTAGAAAAAAAGGCCAAAACTCAAAAACTTAACTTTGACCACTGAGTTACCATGAAAATGAGGTCAAGGTCATATGACACCTTCCAGGTAGACCTGTACACCTTACAACCATTCTATACACAAAATATAGAAGACCTATTGCAAACAGTATAAGAAAAACAGACCAAAACACAAAACTTAACTATAACCACTAAACCATGAAAATGAGGTCAAGGTCAGATGACACCTGCCAGTTGGACATGTACACCTTACAATGCTTCCATACACCGAATTTACTAGACCTATTGCTTATAGTATCTCAGATATGGACTTGACCACCAAAACTTAACCTTGTTCGCTGATCCATGAAATGAGGTCGAGGTCAAGTGAAAACTGTCTGACGGGCAAGAGGACCTTGAAGGTACGCACATACCAAATATAGTTATCCTATTACTTATAATAAGAGAGAATTTAACATTACAAAAATTTTAACTTTTTTTTCAAGTAGTCACTGAACCATGAAAATGAGGTCAAGGACATTGGACATGTGACTGACGGAAACTTCGTAACATGAGGCAACCATATACAAAGTATGAAGCATCCAGGTCTCCCACCTTCTAAAATATAAAGCTTTTAAGAACTGAGCTAACATCGCCGCCGCCCCCGATCACTATCCCTATGTCGAGCTTTCTGCGACAAAAGTTGCAAGCTCGACAAAAAAACTGCCCCAACCTGGATTACCAAATCGCCCCCACTTGTGAACCGTGTTAAATCCCGTTAATATTACTCCTGCCAACTGGTCCCACCTAATGGAAATCGGTGAAATCTAGATAAATATATTATTAACCAGGATGAATTTAGTAATGCCAACTCACCCCACTTATGGAAAAAGATGTTATCCCATGAATATAAGTTCGATTCCATATATTGCATTATGATACATTTAACAGGTTTCTTTTCAATTGTTATGCAAATAACTAAGCTTCAAAACTTAGTTATTCTTCAACAATCGGGTTTTTTTTAGAATTATAATTTCAGTATATATCAATAATAGTAAGTAAATTATAATTTTCGGTTTGTTTGTATTCTGTGTTCATTAGATTTCATTAAAGTGGTGCGAGTTTTTATTTTTAATTATATATATATTATTAATCTAAATATTACCGTTTTTTTATAAGTAGGGCGAGTTGGCAGGAGTAATATTAAACATGATTTAACCAATTTCACATGTGGGGCAATTTGATAAATCAGTTTGTGGCGTTTTTTTAAAAAGTGGGGCGATTAGCCAGTGGGGCGACTTGTCCTGCTTCCATTTGAAGGCCCCCTTGAAGGTTTTGTATGACTATATGAACCATCTTTCATGTAAAACCCCCATGTGCATTTTGAAAAGTTGGCAGATATGTTTCTAACTCCAGGCAAAATCTACTGGTATGAATGAAAAAGAAGTTTTCAATTAAGGCTCTGTGGCCATAACAGCTGTCTCATTAGCATTTTAACCACTTCCAATATTTGCAATTAAAACAATAGAAGAAAATTATTCAACACAAAAACAAAACTT
Source organism: Mytilus trossulus (assembly GCF_036588685.1). NCBI lineage: Eukaryota > Metazoa > Mollusca > Bivalvia > Mytilida > Mytilidae > Mytilus > Mytilus trossulus. The sequence continues at coordinate 77,670,335 of NC_086382.1, read as the reverse complement.
ACTTGTAAATATGAAATTCTCTTTACGGTACGAGTTTTTCTCATTGTTTGAGATTGTACAGTAGTACATGTACCTGTAACTGCTTATACCAATTTCTTATTCACTTTTGCTTGATTAACTCACTAAATATCATATACATTGTACCACATCTCCTTATTTTTATAAGCATTCCATGGCCAATAACATGAACAATTGTAATTCAATTCTATATACCAAAGCAAAATGAACTGCACCACTTTCATTCACTAGTATGCATCTTTTGGCAAAATACAAGTTCTTAAATGACACAATATATATTTATTGATAAAAAAAAAAAATTAGTGTACAACTCTATAAACAGGTATAAAAAAACACAGCTGTGTCATAACTTGTGAAATCTGTGCTGAAAACACAGACATTGATGGTATTTGAGTAATTCCATATGTGAAGCTCAACATTAGCTCGTCAGTTGGTGGTGGACAGTTATAGTTCCTTTCTGCAGGCTAGGATGAATGACTTTTCAGGAAAACCAATTTCACAAATCAAAACTTTCCTCTAGATTTCTCCTACAATATTCATCCAGTTTAGTTCTTTTGTTTTAATTGGACACCGTCCTGATTTTTAATTTTGCAAACCATTCAGTCTCTTGCTTGCAAATGGTGCATGAAATTAGAATGGGTATGGCAGTAGACAAGTCTCTTTAAAGTAGGTTTGTGCCCTGAAAAAAAGTTTTATAACTTAATTTTTTTTGAACTTGTGCAACACACATACCTAAATAACTATAACATAGAAGAGAGCAGCATTCGTGTCAATTTTTTGTTCCTGTTTACATTGTCATTGATATTTTTTCAGAAAGCCTGAGGCATAGCTCATGAATTCCTGTCATTAAACATTACATCCTAAATTAACACAATTACTGCTAGAATAATCATCAGTATGATATACGTACACTATCATTGTACAGCCCAAGTCTTCAGTATATATAATTGTTGCATTCATTCACTCCTGTGTTCAGTCGTTCAAAAATATTTAAACATCAACAAATGAACTTTAATAAGGACAAGAAAACACTAGAAGAGATACGTACATACAACACGTGTTTAAGTGTATTTGAGAGAAATATATCGGGTTAAACGATTTATAAAGGGGAAATATATCTGGTTAAACGATGTATAAAGGAGGAATAATTGTAGATATTGCATTACGATGCTTTCTACCTAATAGCACGTGGATATGTTTACATATTTAGACTTGACCCAGTATGACCCGTACCTTGTAGGTCACCGCCGTCGACTAGACTACAGTCGTGTATAAGACAATAAAAAGCTTAAGCCTGTACTATTTGTGTGAAGTAAATGTGTTTGTTCTGTACATTTAAATTGCTTTACCTGATAGCAAGGACGTATATCGATCCGTTTCCTTCTCAATTCACTTTGTCAAATTCTTCGAGCTTCTTCAAAACATACGTATTACTGCGCCGGAAGTGAGAAAAATATGAGAAATCCTCGTAAAATAATGATATTTTCAATTTTGTGGAATCCATTTTGTTATATTTATTATACAAAGATAAAAAAAGTTACGATTAATTATGAATTTGCATATCATTATACGGAACGTTTATGGACTATTTTTTCCATAGCTGTAAAACGGTCATTTTGGCGGGAAATCATGTACACATACACACGTAGATTGGCTGGTACCCGATCGTAATGTTACACATCACATACACAAAAAGCTAATACCCGGAACGTAGTACCGGGAACCAGGATAATACGTAGACAACATACATAACTAATACCGAAATTGAAAACGCTTTACAGTTTCTCGTTCATAAACCGAATTCCGCTTTGAATTATAGAAGATGCAATATTAATCATGTTCAGTCGACTTTTCATTGTTATATCAACATCTGAACTAATTAAAGAATCTTTAGATGTCAGATAACACTCGAAATTGACCCGACCTCTTTCCGCACGGAATACACATAATGATAGTTTGTAGTCAGGTTGACTGCTTATAATGCAAAATACACACTCATAACAATTTCTATAAAACAAACAAAACACACTGATCGTTTCTTTAGTCCCCAATGTAAATGAAAGAAATAAAAACCATATCATACCATAAAAAGAAGAGGAGAAATTCGAACATTTCCGGATCTATTTCTGGCCAAAAGACCCCCTGCAAAGATTGCGTATGAAAAGATGAACCTCATGACTTAAAAGTCAGGCCTTAAAGCACTGCCTTTAAAAATCTAAATTTCGTAGCATTTTAACCCCCCCCCCCTTTTTTTTAACTGAATTTGTTCAAGGTATGGTGGTTTCACCCCTTTTCAGATTTCAGTATGTCATGTTGGATATCTTTTATAAATTAGATGAATTTCTAGCAAGTTTCTACGATATTCTTTATCATTTGACAAAATACTATGCATCTGAATTAAATTGTTTACTATTTGAAAAAGCGCGCCTTCTTTTACTTTAATTTACTTCCCTTTATTTCACATAGCAACAAATATTAAAAACTGCCACATTTGACTGCATATCAGTTTTTTTTTCCCAAAAAAATATATGTCAAGCAGCATAATTAACTTTACAAATTGGGAGAAAATCAAGATGTTCCGACTATAGGTTAGTATTAAAAAAAAAAAATGAAAGGTTGGCATGATTCCAGGTTTGAACCCTGACGACACTTAAAATCGAAAATTCACTTATTTACCTATCATATGAAGATACGATGATGTGATAAACTTAACAATTAATAATTTACCTGGTGCATTATCATATTCACATTACGTTGACACGTCTCAGTTCGTCTGCGTTAGCTCATTTCAAGATCGTAAACAATGTACACCATTTTCCGCTATTCTTTACCGATTACCTCTAGTCAGAAGAGCCCACTGTTTACAGGGGCGATAATATTTTGTCACCAGTTCACGCACTGTTACAATCTTTCATTTCCGTAAATATAGTTGACCTATAAATTGCTTTTAGTTTCTAAGAAACAGATGTAACAAAGAAAACTAAGCATTGACTAATGAACCACGAAAATGAGATCAAGATCAGATGAACCATGCCAGACAGATATGTACAGCTACATGTATGTCATGAAACAATCCTTCCATACAACAAATATAGTTGACCTTTATCTTATGGTTTAAGAAAAACAGACCAAAACACAAAAACTTAACACTGAGCAATGAACCGTGAAAATGAGGTCAAAGTCTAATAAACCTCATTGAACCTGCAAGACTTACATGTACATGTACATCATAAAATATTTGGGCCATTTCAAAAACAATGAGGATTTTTACTTTTTGTGGTATATTTTTATATTAGTTAATTTTGAATTATAACACAGGTGTTATAAAGTGCAGGGTAGTCAGGGCTAGCTTGCTGCCAAGTTTCATGAAGATATCTCAAACCACTGCAGAGAAATGCTAAAAAAACAGGCCATTTTTGTCAGGAGTGTGACGCGTATAGAGTGACATTTAAAAAAATAGAAATTTTCAAAGTAATGTTGAAAAAAGTGGATTTTTTTTATGCTATACTGAAATATTTCTGGTAGTTGCTACATTATTAGTCTTAAATATTTTTGTAATTTGGTCCAATAAAATTTATAAAAAAGTAAACACTGACCTTTATTGTGAAGGTATGTACCAAAACAAAAGTCTTTCAAAAATGACATTTATAAAATTAAAGGTTCCTTGTACCCATGTTTTAAAGTCCAATAATGTCAGTATGTGAAATAAGTTTGTATTGGTATATTAGCACTATAATTAAGGGTATGTTGGTGCTATAAATCACATATTTTAGTGTTTTAATGGACACCAAAGACAGGCACCCAAAAATGTCAGGAGTGTGACAACTGTCTTTAAACATCTACCAAAGAATACCTAGGATTTAAAAAATTTTTTTTTTCTTCTTTATTTTTCAGAAGTGGCTATTCCAAGGGGAAGAAAAAAAATTATTACAACTGTGATATGTTTATATCATAGATGTGGGAGTGCATTATACATGTATATGTCAGGAGTGGGAGTGCATTATACATGTACATGTCAGGAGTGGGAGTGCATTATACATGTATATGTCAGGAGTGGGAGTGCATTATACATGTACATGTCAGGAGTGGGAGTGCATTATACATGTATATGTCAGGAGTGTGACGCTTTTTTTAAGGCATTTCCTGTCAATTCATTATTTCACAAGTTTCTTTGTGTTAAAAATGTTAAAACCAAGTTATAATCCTATCATTTCCCTCTTAAATGTGTTATTTATCATGATTGTTTTTGCACAATAAGTTTTAAATTTAAGAAGTTTCATAATCCTTGTTTTATTTGTCCTACCTTTAAGCAGTTTCTTGTGATGTCTTTCTGTACCAAGTTTAAGAACTGTACCACCAAACAAATTAAACTGAACTGTCATCTTAGTTGCCATAGCTGCGTCAATGATGGCTGCTAACTCATGGGCAGCAAATATTCGTAATGGATTGTCATTGAAATCAAGCACTGATAAAAAACCTGCATCACATATACGTTTAAGTCTCTGTAAAGCTACTTCTCTTTCCTCAGCTAAGGAAATGTTGTACTTAGGTATCATAATGGGATCACTAACAAACTGGCGGAATTGTTTGCGCATTTCATGGTTATCGTGATCAAGTAGTTCCGTCATTTTGTCCAGATTGAAAGCAGGTGCTGGCCATGACTTACGAAGCTCATTTGGCTGTACAGCAATCATTCTTTTCTGTACATTACAGGATTGAGGAATGCTTATTTTGTTCTGGAAAACAGAAGGCTGGCCTCTGGTTGATAACTGTCGCATGGCTGAGGCAAGACTTCGTAATTGCCTAGATCTCAACATGGTGAAGATTTTCTCTCTGAAATATAAATAATTAACTCTCTAGAATCTTGTTACATGTATGTGTATAAAATTCCTATTTTATTTCTATAAAATGAACAAAGGGAAGTAACCCAATGTTTCCACTGAACTTTCATATCTATTATACTTTATTAAAAAAATATCTACATTGTAGGTTTTGGATTTGATATTTAGATTTGATACCTTGTACTTTAATTAGATAACCATTACATGCATTATTGTTTACTTATTAATTTGTTATCACCATTCATCTGAATCATCTAAATTGTTATCTTTAATTAAATTATGAAAACCTTTCATTTGCTTTAGCTATTCCTACGTATACAATGTACATGTCCTATGAGAACATTAAGTCTAGTGATAGACTGACCACTGTCGATGCTGTCCCTTGGTTCCAGTACATAAGAGTTAGCTTTCCCTTATCTTACAGTGTTCTGGACCTTGGTCACCTTGTATCACCGTACAGCGGATATAGGTACAATTTACTAACCAAGTGGGCATGATCGATTTTGAACTCACACAGTTACGAAAATCTTTGTATTGTTTTATCAACATTCGGTGTACATTTCTCAACATCTGAAATATCTGTTCCAAAATAATTTTCGCATTGATTTTTTCCTTTTTACATAATTTATAAGACAACTTTTATATTTTAATCAAAACAATTAACTTGTAAATGTGCAAATAGTTGTGAATGTCAACACTAACTTTCAATTTCTTTACAATGGCCGAGACATTTACATGTTATACCTGAAAGAAAGCTAATAATTTCATTTACTTGTATAGGTAAAAAAATCACCCTTTCTTCTTTTCTTGAATTCTTAAGATTTCTTTGCTCTAATAGAATTTAAACTGTGTACCCTTTACAGATGTCTTAACTTATCATTAAAGTGTAATTTCATAAACAATGAAAATCCCATTTGTCTGTTAGTGTTATCTTCATAACACTGCTCATTTACAAGCCCTGATGGAGCAATTTTTGAAGGCCTTGTGCAAATATACAAGATCTTTGCTCAATCAGTGTCTTTGATGAATTTATGAGATGAAACATTGAACCTTAAAGAAAAAATTTGAGCAAACCTGAGAAAAATCATTAAAATCTCAAACTTGAGGATTTTTGTGGGATTGTAAGAAAAATTTACCTGTACAAGTAAATTTTTTAGAAAATTAAGGGGAGATTATTCAAACATTATTTATTTACTTATAATAAATATGTGTATATTTTTTTTTACTTCGTGAAGTAAATAAAATACACTTGTACAAGTAGTACCCTTGACTGTCTGTAGCAGGAAGTGTCTCTATATGACTATATAATTTTCACTAGCCTGAATCAATATTTACAAATGTACTTGCCTGGGGCATTGAACTAGTGGCTAACAGTGCAGAATGCTGTGATAACTCATTCCTTCAAACGAGTCTGAAAATTTTGTTTTTGTGTATTGTGTACAGCAACTTAACTTTGCACCGTACAGAAGGATTAATGTGGACAGCTAAACACTGTACACAATGCTTTTTTTTTCGGAATAAAATATTAAAACAATAACATATGCATGAAAGATTTCAACGCTAATTATTGATACAACTATACTTAATTATTACACACGCACATTGGCCTTCTATCAGAAAAAGAGTTGCAATGAATATAGAATTATATCAGATGAGATGAGTGCCAACTTCTTTAACAAGTATTTGCACATGTTTTTAGCAGAGACATGTCTCTGTTTTTAGTAATTGTTCTTGCTTTGGGAAAATAATGAGACATGTCTAATCATCAACCTACGACCACATCATTTCTTAAAACAACTATTATGTTTGAATTGGTGTACACATTGATATTATGTGAACAAAAAAAAGATTTTCCTTACTGTGAGGTCAAAATCGATCACGCTTGCTTGATAGGTACTTATATCGGCTGTACTGATGATACACGGTGTTGGTGACTGATACAACTCAATAATCTAATGGCACTGGCTACGGTTACATGGAAATGTAACAATAATAAAAATATTATTGTTACATAGGAGACTAAATGCCGGAATGCAAAGGCGGATAAGGAACCGATTAATTACGAATGTAACAATAATTACTGAGGCTACGGTTACATGGCGTCATTGTTACATGAAAAACAGCAATCGTTAAACTTAAATCTTGTATAGTTTTGTTGCCTTAATCTTGCATATGTACGAAATAATACTTGTAATAATGATAAATAATAAATATTATCGTTAACAAATGGTGTTTAAATTGTTTTTTCTAAGGTATAAATGGTTTTGGTGTTTAAAAGATACTACTTTAGATAAGTAGTGCCAAAGGCGAAAATATAGACCAATGGTTTGTTGTTGAGAACTCGGGCTGAGAAAAGTGTTCACTTTAAGTATTTAACTGCACACCCACTCGTATTACTGTCATTATACAATGCAATGCACAATGGATGAAGAGATTCTTGTGACCAATTTTGTTGTGGGTGAAAAATTTAAAACTTGGGATTCGTTTGAAACAAAACTGATACAAAATATCAAGACACAAATTTCATTCAGCTATACAAACGCAGTTCTAAAAAAAATGATTCATCTATAACAAAGTTTGCTAACTGTGAAGTAAAATACTCTGAACTTCTGTATACATGTATCCACGGAGGACGTAATTTTGTTTCAAAATCAGATGGAGCTCGTCCAAACCAAAGGTAAGTTATTTTAACCTATAAACGAATATCAATGGGTCATAATATTCAATTCGTTTCATAATTCAAAGTTTAAATTGACACAGACCAAGTCTCCAACTCTTTTTCTCCATCTTTCAACGACATATTTGCTACATCTACATCATTTAAATGCAGAGGGTCTAAGACCCATTATGCATGTAAGTTAAGTTATTCAATATGGTGCTCATTAAAAACATTTTTATATGGGAAATTAAAATCAAATGTTTGTTTTGTGACTAGCTATGCCAAATAGCTTTCGAGAACAGCCTCACATCTTCTTTAACAGAGTACTATGTCTGCCTCTGCCACTTGGAACTCTCTTGCCTCGTTTTTGTTGTGAAATTTTAAATTGTTTCTTAAACCCTGACCGAAAGCATTGTTTTTATGTTTTTAGTTTTTCCAGATGAAATGCCAAATGTTCTTGAAACTTAAATGTAAAGACGGTGTATTCCTCGAAGTCACGAAATTCAACAGTATACGACGTTCACAGTGCGGCATCACTGGTCAAATGCTGGTGTGTGATGGCTGCTTGGAGTGGTTTCACCAAAAATGTGTCGGACTCAGAAATGCTCCAAAAACCACTTACTGGATATGTAGAAAATGTCATTGCAAATAAATAATTAAAGAATTCATATTTTATAATTGTATGTATTGTAAATATAAAATAAATGTCTTTAATTTTTATTATCTAGTACATTTTAATAGACCCATCGTATATTGCTGTTGTTCATGTAACAATAACGCCATGTAACCGTAGCCTCAGTAATTATTGTTACATTCGTTATTAATCGGTTCCTTACCCGAAATTGGATTCCGGCATTTAGTCTCCTATGTAACAATAATATTTTTATTATTGTTACATTTCCATGTAACCGTAGCCAGTGCCTAATCTAATTCTGTCTCTTGTTTTATTAGTCTACATTACTTGTTATCTCCCAAGTTTTTAAGAATGGCAGAGATATGTCTATTCTTAGTATTAAATGAGTAATTCTTTTTTCATTTTGTTGCACTTTCAGCAGTGTTAGGGTTTTACAAATAATAAGGACTATATATGTCCAATACCACAGTTCCAGGATACTTTTTGTTAAATCTGTCGTGTGACTTTATCATCACTTGACCAAATGTAGGCATTGTCACTTCCAACAAAGGCGTCTCAGAAAAAAAATAGCCTTGCCAGAGGTCATAATTATTTGGACTAATTTTTGGTGACCAATAGTTTGCATAACAGTTATTTTCAAAAAATTATCTAATCTATCTCAAACAGTGAAACATGGCAATCTAACAACTGTCCAGAGACGCTACACCTGTCTCTGCCTAAAGTTGCAATTAGCCGCACAAAAATTGCAAGCATTGACTTAAAAATAATGCAAATTTCTATAAAAACAAATTGTTTTCCAACTTGGTCGTGTTACATAAAAATAAACATTTGTTTTTATCAAGTTTAAAACTAGACAAAATTATTCAGTAAATGTCTAAAGATCAGAAAAATCTTAATTAAACTTTCAAAATTTGTCTGATATATATATTCTTACCCTTTTTACTATTATAACTAGTTAGTAAATTAGTAGAGACAGCTCAGTTTAGTTGGATGAACTTTGATCCCAAAACAGCGGAGGTGTCGCTAAAAACAGTTTGTCGATACGTCTTATTACCATAACCGAAAATTGGGTCCGTATGTAAACCAACATATTATCATGTAAAAAGTGACCCACAGTGGACAATATTTCATGATGATTTTTTTTTGTCGACGCATATACAAAATAATGTCCAAGGAGGACAAGGGGGATAAAGTTTCACATTTCACGGTCTATATAGAGCATATGAAAAATTAATAGTTTACAGATTAAAAGCAAAGACAACTAATAAGATTAACGGTACCAATTTTCTTGCACCAGATGCGCATTTCGACAAAACATGTCTCTTCAGTGATGCTCGCTGCCAAAACATTTGAAATCCAAAGCTTATATAAAAGATGAAGAGCTATAATCCAAAAGGTCCAAAAAGTATAGCCAAATCCGTGAAAGGAATCAGAGCTTTGCACGAGGGAGATTCATTCCTTAATTTATAATAATTTCTATCATTTTGTAACAGCAAATTTTAATTACACAAAAAAATCCGTATTTTCATGCCAGTACCGAAGTACTGGCTACTGGGCTGGTGATACCCTCGGGACTAATAGTCCACCAGCAGAGGCATCGACCCAGTGGTAGTAATAAGATTAACGGTACCAATTTTCTTGCACCAGATGCGCATTTCGACAAAACATGTCTCTTCAGTGATGCTCGCTGCCAAAACATTTGAAATCCAAAGCTTATATAAAAGATGAAGAGCTATAATCCAAAAGGTCCAAAAAGTATAGCCAAATCCGTGAAAGGAATCAGAGCTTTGCACGAGGGAGATACATTCCCCTTAATTTATAATGATTTCTATCATTTTGTAACAGCAAATTTTAATTACACAAAAAATCCGTATTTTCATGCCAGTACCGAAGTACTGGCTACTGGGCTGGTGATACCCTCGGGACTAATAGTCCACCAGCAGTATATTATATTCAAATATAAATAGTTGTAGATACAAGATTCAATATTTTATTAAAGTCTCACCACATACAATTACATTTACACAATAAAATATTTATACAGGTACATAAAACATACATGTATAACAACAATTTTTAAATTCACATTGTATGTGCCAATCTTGAAAGATTTACAAGAGACTGTACACTAAATCTTATTGAAAAAAACAATTAGAAATTGTACACATATATATGTATAATAAGTACGTCTGAGTCAGTGACAACCCTACAAAAGATGTATCCATCGGATCGCCATCAATGATGGTGATACTTGGCTGTGTACATAATGTATATACAACTCGTCTAAACATCAACCCAACAATGTATAATATATATTTGCTTTTGAATATCATTAAAATACAGCACAATCAATTATATATATAAAAAAAACATTTCTTCTGAATAAAATGCTATAGCAGGTACTGGCGGCACTTCTAAAACTTTATCATTATTGAATAAAAAAATAACTTTTCATTATAGATCTGATAAAATGTTAAAATCCACATTAAAATTTGCAACTTCATAAAACAATATATGTCTAAGATCTTCATATAGTGGACATTTCAATAAAACATGTAGTTCATCTTTTATACTATTATTACAATAAAAAGTTTTTTAACATGTTCTTTCGTTTATTTCTTTTCTTTCATATCTACCAGTTTCTATTCTAAGGGGAGCAATTCCACATCTAAATTTAGCAAAAGAACTTAAGTGGCATTTTACATTTTAAGTAAGGTTCAGTACAATAATCATATTTGAATAACTTATAAGTTCTTAATTTATTACCTTGAACATACGAAGATACTCTATTACTCCACATTCTATTTTATATTTATCAAACATTATCGTTTTTAATTGTACAATAATACTCTTATTTGATACATTAGTTTCATAGTTACAATAATTATCAAAATTATGATTTTTAAACATTTCTATACCTCTATAGCTCCAATTCTTAATTCTACCTCTACCTTTTTTACTTGACCATTTGAAAACCTTAAAATTTATTCTATCATATTTGAACATTTTTTCCAGTGTCTACATATGTAAATGCTCTTTTGTTCCGACCGGAAAGAACTAACTAGCCGAAAAGTTCAGGGGGAACTTATCAACTAGTTACTTTGTTCCTTCCTCTGGTTTAAAAGATCCACCGGAACAAACTGACTAGTTGAAAAGTTCCAACGGAACATATCAACTAGTTAGAAAGTACCTTTTTGCCAAATTCGTCAAAACCGGAACTAACAAACTAGCCCAAAAGTTCCAACGGAACTTGTCAACCAGTCTCAAAGTTCCGTTTGGAGAATTGATGCAAAGTAAAAGCGTAACATCTTATCTTTGAAAGTTTTCAAAGGGGGAAAAAGATACTAGCCACAAAAGTCAAACGGAACGTATCAACTAGTCACAAAGTTCCTCTTTGTCAAATAAGTCTATAAAGGAACTAACAAACAAGTCGCAATTACAAACAGAACTTATTTAATAGTCAGACAGCTACATTCAGAAAAATTGGCTAAAATGGGGAAGAACATATCAGCAATGAACTTTTAAAAAACTGAACGCAAAGACTAAAAGACCCTAGCCACAAATGCCGAACGGAACTTATCAAATAGCTCCAAAGTTCCTCCATCATCGGCGAATTAGCCCAAATTGGAAATATCAAACTAGCTTAAAAGTTCAAAGTTCCGTTTATATAGTTGTTGTTACAAGCAAAAACAAAACGAAAATACCATAACCTGATTTTCATAATTTATGTTTTATGTTTTATATATTGTTGAATCAGAATTTCATTTTTAGATAGTAATCTATTGCTGTATAATTTAGAAAATATATCGTTTACAATTAATAAACACAAAGCTATACTTGCTGATTTGGCTACTGCCTTATCATTTATTGATAATCTAAAAATTCTGTTAATAAAAAAAAAAAGTATTGATAGTTACTAACACATTCCATTGTATTGGTACCAATTGTAAAATTACATTCAGTTCTAGGTACAGATGGATTTCTACAATGCATAATTTTGGACCTGTTAAAGTCCATTAGTAATACACAAATTGTTAGGAGTATCTAACATTTTCTGTAAATCTTTTTTATTTTCCGCCAGTAATACCATATCATCAGCATACTATAAAATTGCTATTTTTATCATCATCAATATTTATACCAATATCTAGAGCATTTAAATCATCAATAAGAGTGTTTATATAAATATTAAACATAACAGACGATAATATATAACCTTGCTTTAAAACAGTATCTACATTAAAACATATCATATTACCGTTAAGGCGTACACTGCATGTTACATTTTAATAAAGCCCTTTAAGGGCATACATAAATTTTGAACTAATTCCTAAATTTTGTTAAACAACAATACTCTATTTATTGAGTCATATGCTTCTTTTTCTAAATCTAAAAAGGCCACTTAGGTAGATAATTTACATTATTTTCTAGTCTCAATAATTGAAGTTATTGTTCTAACATGATCAATTGTACTTTTCCCTTTTACAAAACCATTTTGCTCATCTTTCATTACCTCCCTTTCATCTAACCAATTAATTAATCTATCATATAAAATATTGCAATACTGGAGCGAAAGTCAAACCTCTATAAGATAACGAGTCACTTGGATCTGAGGTATATCATTTTAGTTTTGGTGTTATAATTCCTTTATTCAACATATAAGGGACAGTGCCCTTCTTAAAACATAAATTAAAATGCTTGTGTAATACAAATATAACAATGTTATTTTGACATCATTCTGCCTGAATAATGTCAATACAAGGGCTTTTACAATTCGTTGCCTTCATTACGACTTTAAACACCTCATTGATTGAAATTTCTTCATCAAGTTGATTACATACAATATTCAGTTCTTCCTTTTACCATCATCTTGTACTATTTCATTAGGTATGTTCGATTGCCTCTCATTGCAAATACCAATTTTGCCAATTTTTTGCCAAGGTTGCTTAGAGTTAGTGTCACTAAATTTAACAAGTTCTTCATGGCCTCTGTGCCAGTATAGCCTTTTTTAATTTTTGTACGGATTTATCAAAGTTTTTGCGTATTTCGAAAAAAAAAATTGCGCATCTTTTTTTCTGTCGTATTACATGTATGTGGACAATTTAAAAAGTTGTTTCAGCTTTACATATATTGTTCCATTTTTCAGTCAGTTCGTTTTTCAACCAGGGTTTTTGAAAATCTTCGTCTTTTATTGTTGGTACCATTCAAGACTTTTAACCTTGATTCAAGTTTATTGTTCATTTCATTATGCATAATATCAACAAAATTGTTATAAATCATCAACGTCTTTCTGTAAACCATTTGAACATTCTATATTGTGTATACATTCATTTATACTATTTATTTTTAAAACTTGATCAGACATCCAACTATTTAGAATATTTTTCTCATTATATGCTACTGCTTTAATTTCACTATTTGAGGAAACATTAGCCCCTAATTCCCAGCATAGCATGGAATGATCACACAAGTATGTGCTATGGGTTGAGTATACCTGGGATTTCACTTTTATTGTATAAAACACTAAATAACCCCTGTAAGATCACAAAAATACTGAACTCCAAGGAAAATTCAAAAAGGAAAGTCCTTAATCAAATGCCTAAATTAAAAGATCAAACACATTAAACGAATGGATAACAACTGTCATATTCCGGACTTAATTTGGTACAGACATTTTCTTTTGTAGAAAATTGTGGATAAAACCCGGTTCAAAAGCTAGCTAATCCTCTCTTGTATTAAAATCGCATCAAATTCCACCATAATGACCATGATGACAACGATGTGTGAACAGAACAAACAGACAAAATAGGTGAAAATATCAAAAATATTAAAGGGTACAGCAGTCACCGCATTGTGTTATAATAAATAAATGAATCAAAGAAGCACAAAAAGGCATATAGACAAAACACATAAGCAAAAATGAAAGACAAGAATACAAAAATGTTTTACAATAACACAATAACGGGATGTGTAAGTACATAGCCACGTCATATGTATAAAAAAAAAAACCACAAAAAGGCATATAGACACCGCATATCAGCAACAATCAAAGACAATTATACGAGAATTATTATAGACAATAACACATTGACGGGATGTACAAGTACATTGTGCCTGTCCCAAATCATGCAAGTTTATCTCTTGTGGATAGTTGTCTCATTGGCAATCACACCACATATTCATTTTGATAGTCACGTCAAATGGATATCAATAAAAACAGACAAACTTTTGCTCAGACAAAAGTAAAAGCGCTTAACTATACATTACTCTTAAAACGATAACATTCACATTATGCCAACTTTACACAGGCTTTACTACACTACCAACAAACGTATGAAACAGAAGTTTGAAAGTTGAGAAGCGTCATCAAATGGTTTTCCATGAAAAATTAAATCTGCAATGCATAGCACTACACCATGACACTGTATACTTCTAAATGCTGCTTCAATTCTGCCCTGGAACATTGATGCCGCAATACATGCATATTTATATCACACGTCACAAATGTATATGCAAAAAGTCCGATGAGTGGGTTTGAAAACGCGGAAATTTGGTTTCATTTTTTGTTGTTGCTAATATAAGCAATAACCAAAAAGTAAAATCACAAAGATACTGAACTTGAAGAATCAATTCGGAAAGTCCATAATCACATGGCAAAATCAAATAACAAAACGCGCATCAAAAACGAATGGACATGAACTGTCATATTCCTGACTTGGTAGAATTAACTCTGGTTTTATAGCGCTAACCCTCTCACTTTGATGACAGTCTCATCAAATTCCGTAATATTTACATTGATGCGTTAACTAAACAGACACAATAAATAAAGTAGTCAAAATATGGGTACATCAGTCATCATCGTATAACAATTTTAAAAGGAACAATTTAACAGAACACAAAAACATCTATCTACAAACATATTCATTGATTTGTGTGTCTGACGTCAGAAAATTTTATACGTCACATAGATTTGTCGTTCAATGTGCATACAAACAATTTTAAAATTTACATAGGCAATGTTAGCATACAGGGTTAAAAAAATCAAAAGTATGTAAGAATAAACAGAAATAGACAGATTTAAAAAAGTCTAAAAGTTATATATAGAATTTATAAGAATCCACAAATAGTTAATTCCACTACGCGATTGAATGATTTTGACGTTTGTGTTCAACGTATTTTGTAATTCATAATAGAAATATATCATAATGACATAAAATAGAACAATATCATACTGCCGGGATCTGAATCACGTTATAAGAACCAAAGAAATACAAAAAGTCGCATATACAAAACACACCACCAAAAAATGAAAGACAATACAAACACATTGACGACATGTACAAGTTATTTTCAATCATCAGTATCGGATACACATGTGTTACAGCCTTTTCATTTAATTTACGGTAATCCACACATAACTGATGATATAAATATAAGATGTGGTATGATTGTCAATGAGACAGTTCTAAAAAATAGACCTCATGATATAGAATTTAATGATCGTTTGTATTGTACTAAGAGAATAGGAGCGGACCCTTCCCAAATTGATGTGTCTGTTCTTATGTTAATAACTATTTTTCCACAAAGAGTTATCTTGTGTAGATATATATTGAGGCAACTGCGCATCAGTCTTGTATAGGTTCTCGTCACAAATGAGTGACAAATATCAATACATGTATATTAACTCATCATAGATACCATGATTATTTTCTTTATTTACATCAGACGCGCATTTCGTCTACCAAAGACTCATCAGTGACGCTCGAATCCAAAAAGTTAAAAAGGCTAAATATAGTACGAAGTTAAAGAACATTAAGGACCAACAATCCTAAAAGTGACGTAGAAAACCTTTGTATTTGAAAAATTCCTTTTTTTCTGGTTGAAGTCATCATAATTTATCTGAAGTAAAGCCACCAACATGAAATATTTTACATATGTGTATGCTGAATTTTAAAATATAATATCAATATTTCTCAGCTGATGATTGCACAATATAGTTCATCTGAACACATTTAAAACACACGTGAAAAGGCACAAGTTTTAGCTTATAACACTTTTATGTCATGGAGACAGATAAAAAACTGATTCCTGTGAGAAGTGTGCACCATCATGGGTAGGAGGTAAAATATCCGATTCTTGGGAACTTATAGTTGTCACGGAAACACTTCCTTCAGGTACATTTATAAGTTCTTCAACTTCTTCTCTCAATGCTTCTGCTTTTTAATTTAAACGAACCTTTGCAGAAGTAACAATCTGTATAGCAGCCTTTTTAGAAATCTGTTTAATATTTTTAACAATGTCCACTGGATCAGCATGTGCCACATGGGTTAATGTTTTATATCCACTGGAATGAAGCTGTTTAGCTCTTCACAATTTGACACCTGGAGTTTCCATCAAGGGAATTAATTCTGTTGTGACACAATATGGCAGTCTTTTCACAAAATTTCCAAGTTAATCTTGGTATGCCCAAAAACACTTCAAATTCCCAACAGAAATGAACACTGGACGCAAAACCTGATGCACTAGACAACATATTCTGTATAAATCCTCTTGCTTGCTGAAATTTGTCGGCGACTTCCCATAAACTTTTCTGTTTCCATAACTCATACAACATCAGGGTGATGTAGAAGCGATTTAATATCAAATCATTTACATTCTGTCTAGAGCGTTGTCCAGAAGCTCTCATGGCTATGTAACTCTCAGGCACACCAATCAAGGATGCTGCTTTCAATTCAATAATATCTAATGCTGAAAGCTGCTGGAAATAAATGATCCATGATGGTTTGACCATATCTACCATATCATAAGGAGAAACAAAATATGTATTTATGTAGCCAGAACAAGGGACTCCTCGCCCTTCTTCAAATCATTGTAAAGTTGTGAGGCATTATCAATATCTTCATATCTTTTAAATGTAGCTCTTCCTAGAGGTGTAACTTTTAAATGAAAATCACCACAGTTTTCATCTCCCTCAGACATTGACCCTTTCTGGACAACTAAACCAAGTTCAGTTAACTTCTGCAGTGAATCTTTGGTTACCATAGTAACATCACATGTATTTCCTTGAGTGGACAACAAAGTTTTTCTCATGAATTCGATCACATCAATGGTGGTCTTAGTAACCTGTAAACCTATTACAGAACGTATGAGACTACGGATTCCCTTTCCTTCATCATACATTAGCCTACAGTAACACATCAGTGGTGGTCTTAGTAACCTGTAAGCCTATTACAGAACGTATGAGACTACGGATTCCTTTTCCTTCATCATACATTAGCCTACAGTAACACATCAGTGGTGGTCTGAGTAACCTGTAAGCCTATTACAGAACGTATGAGACTACGGATTCCCTTTCCTTCATCATACATTTGACTACAGTAATACATCAGTGGTGGTCTGAGTAACCTGTAAGCCTATTACAGAAGGTATGAGACTACGGATTCCCTTTCCTTCATCATACATTAGCCTACAGTAACACATCAGTGGTGGTCTTAGTAACCTGTAAACCTATTACAGAACGTATGAGACTACGGATTCCCTTTCCTTCATCATACATTAGACTACTGTAACACATCAGTGGTGGTCTGAGTAATCTGTAAGCCTATTACAGAACGTATGAGACTACGGATTCCCTTTCCTTCATCATACATTAGACTACAGTAATACATCAGTGGTGGTCTGAGTAACCTGTAAGCCTATTACAGAACGTATGAGACTACGGATTCCCTTTCCTTCATCATACATTAGCCTACAGTAACACATCAGTGGTGGTCTTAGTAACCTGTAAACCTATTACAGAACGTATGAGACTACGGATTCCCTTTCCTTCATCATACATTAGACTACTGTAACACATCAGTGGTGGTCTTAGTAACCTGTAAGCCTATTACAGAACGTATGAGACTACGGATTCCCTTTCCTTCATCATACATTAGACTACTGTAACACATCAGTGGTGGTCTTAGTAACCTGTAAGCCTATTACAGAACGTATGAGACTACGGATTCCCTTTCCTTCATCATACATTAGCCTACAGTAACACATCAGTGGTGTTCTTAGTAACCTGTAAACCTATTACAGAACGTATGAGACTACGGATTCCCTTTCCTTCATCATACATTAGACTACTGTAACACATCTCATTTGGTCACTGATGAATCTTTTGTAGACGAAACGCGCGTCTGGCGTATATAAACAAATTAGTACTGGTATCTATGATGAGTTTATTTACAACCACTGGGTCGATGCCACTGCTGGTGGATATTTATTTCCCCGAGGGTATCACCAGCCCAGTAGTCAGCACATTTTGTGCTGACATGAATTGTCATTGATATGGTTATATATAAAAATTAACTGTTTACAAAATTTAGAATTTTTGAAATACTAAGGCTTTTCTACCTCAGGCATAGCTTACCTTAGCTGGATTTGGCAACACTTTTAGGAATTTTGGCCCTAAACGTTCTCCAACTTCGTACTTTATTTTGGCTTTTTTAACTTTTTGTATTCGAGCGTCACTGATGAGTCTTTTGTGGACGAAACGCGCGTCTGGCTTTTATAAAAAATAAAGTCCTGGTACAAGTATATATGATGAGTTTATTTATTGATCCAGCAATAAATTCTTGTACCTTATCCCTGTCTGTAGATTAAGTGATCAGGATGCTTTCCCCTGAAGAACCAATACCAGCTCTTCCTGTCATCTGTTCATACTGGGTCCTGCTCAGAAATGCACTCCCTACATAGGGACTTCGTAAACTTACTCTGTTAGCAGGTAGATTAACACCAGCCGCTAGTGTACTTGTACAGGTCAGTAAATACAGTATTCCCTCTGAGTAAGCATCTTATATCAGTCGTCTCTCGTCCATCGTCAGTCCACTATGATGATAGGCTATTCCAAAGTGTACAGGCCAGTAAACACAGTATTCCCTCTGAGTAAGCATCTTCTATCAGTCGTCTCTCGTCCATCGTCAGTCCACTATGATGATAGGCTATTCCAAAGTGTACAGGCCAGTAAACACAGTATTCCCTCTGAGTAAGCATCTTATATCAGTCGTCTCTCGTCCATCGTCAGTCCACTATGATGATAGGCTATTCCAAAGTGTACAGGCCAGTAAACACAGTATTCCCTCTGAGAAAGCATCTTCTATCAGTCGTCTCTCGTCCATCGTCAGTCCACTATGATGATAGGCTATTCCAAAGTGTACAGGCCAGTAAACACAGTATTCCCTCTGAGTAAGCATCTTATATCAGTCGTCTCTCGTCCATCGTCAGTCCACTATGATGATAGGCTATTCCAAAGTGTACAGGCCAGTAAACACAGTATTCCCTCTGAGTAAGCATCTTATATCAGTCGTCTCTCGTCCATCGTCAGTCCACTATGATGATAGGCTATTCCAAAGTGTACAGGCCAGTAAACACAGTATTCCCTCTGAGTAAGCATCTTCTATCAGTCGTCTCTCGTCCATCGTCAGTCCACTATTCCAAAGTGTACAGGCCAGTAAACACAGTATTCCCTCTGAGTAAGCATCTTATATCAGTCGTCTCTCGTCCATCGTCAGTCCACTATTCCAAAGTGTACAGGCCAGTAAACACAGTATTCCCTCTGAGTAAGCATCTTCTATCAGTCGTCTCTCGTCCATTGTCAGTCCACTATGATGATAGGCTATTCCAAAGTGTACAAGCCAGTAAACACAGTATTCCCTCTGAGTAAGCATCTTATATCAGTCGTCTCTCGTCCATCGTCAGTCCACTATGATGATAGGCTATTACAAAGTGTACAGGCCAGTAAACACAGTATTCCCTGTGAGTAAGCATCTTCTATCAGTCGTCTCTCGTCCATCGTCAGTCCACTATGATGATAGGCTATTCCAAAGTGTACAGGCCAGTAAACACAGTATTCCCTCCGAGTAAGCATCTTATATCAGTCGTCTCTCGTCCATCGTCAGTCCACTATGATGATAGGCTATTCCAAAGTGTACAGGCCAGTAAACACAGTATTCCCTCTGAGTAAGCATCTTCTATCAGTCGTCTCTCGTCCATCGTCAGTCCACTATGATGATAGGCTATTCCAAAGTGTACAGGCCAGTAAACACAGTATTCCCTCTGAGTAAGCATCTTATATCAGTCGTCTCTCGTCCATCGTCAGTCCACTATGGTGATAGGCTATTCCAAAGTGTACAGGCCAGTAAACACAGTATTCCCTCTGAGTAAGCATCTTATATCAGTCGTCTCTCGTCCATCGTCAGTCCACTATGATGATAGGCTATTCCAAAGTGTACAGGCCAGTAAACACAGTATTCCCTCTGAGTAAGCATCTTATATCAGTCGTCTCTCGTCCATCGTCAGTCCACTATGATGATAGGCTATTCCAAAGTGTACAGGCCAGTAAACACAGTGTTCCCTCTGAGTAAGCATCTTCTATCAGTCGTCTCTCGTCCATCGTCAGTCCACTATGATGATAGGCTATTCCAAAGTGTACAGGCCAGTAAACACAGTATTCCCTCTGAGTAAGCATCTTCTATCAGTCGTCTCTCGTCCATCGTCAGTCCACTATGATGATAGGCTATTCCAAAGTGTACAGGCCAGTAAACACAGTATTCCCTCTGAGTAAGCATCTTATATCAGTCGTCTCTCGTCCATCGTCAGTCCACTATGATGATAGGCTATTCCAAAGTGTACAGGCCAGTAAACACAGTGTTCCCTCTGAGTAAGCATCTTATATCAGTCGTCTCTCGTCCATCGTCAGTCCACTATGATGATAGGCTATTCTAAAGTGTACAGGCCAGTAAACACAGTGTTCCCTCTGAGTAAGCATCTTCTATCAGTCGTCTCTCATCCATCGTCAGTCCACTATGATGATAGGCTATTCCAAAGTGTACAGGCCAGTAAACACAGTATTCCCTCTGAGTAAGCATCTTATATCAGTCGTCTCTCGTCCATCGTCAGTCCACTATTCCAAAGTGTACAGGCCAGTAAACACAGTATTCCCTCTGAGTAAGCATCTTATATCAGTCGTCTCTCGTCCATCGTCAGTCCACTATGATGATAGGCTATTCCAAAGCGTACAGGCCAGTAAACACAGTATTCCCTCTGAGTAAGCATCTTATATCAGTCGTCTCTCGTCCATCGTCAGTCCACTATGATGATAGGCTATTCCAAAGTGTACAGGCCAGTAAACACAGTATTCCCTCTGAGTAAGCATCTTCTATCAGTCGTCTCTCGTCCATCGTCAGTCCACTATGATGATAGGCTATTCCAAAGTGTACATGCCAGTAAACACAGTATTCCCTCTGAGTAAGCATCTTCTATCAGTCGTCTCACGTCCATCGTCAGTTCACTATGATGATAGGCTATTCCAAAATGTACAGGCCAGTAAACACAGTATTCCCTCTGAGTAAGCATCTTCTATCAGTCGTCTCTCGTCCATCGTCAGTTCACTATGATGATAGGCTATTCCAAAGTGTACAGGCCAGTAAACACAGTATTCCCTCTGAGTAAGCATCTTATATCAGTCGTCTCTCGTCCATCGTCAGTCCACTATGATGATAGGCTATTCCAAAGTGTACAGGCCAGTAAACACAGTGTTCCCTCTGAGTAAGCATCTTCTATCAGTCGTCTCTCGTCCATCGTCAGTCCACTATGATGATAGGCTATTCCAAAGTGTACAGGCCAGTAAACACAGTGTTCCCTCTGAGTAGGCATCTTCTATCAGTCGTCTCTCATCCATCGTCAGTCCACTATGATGATAGGCTATTCCAAAGTGTACAGGCCAGTAAACACAGTATTCCCTCTGAGTAAGCATCTTATATCAGTCGTCTCTCGTCCATCGTCAGTCCACTATGATGATAGGCTATTCCAAAGTGTACAGGCCAGTAAACACAGTGTTCCCTCTGAGTATGCATCTTCTATCAGTCGTCTCTCGTCCATCGTCAGTCCACTATGATGATAGGCTATTCCAAAGTGTACAGGCCAGTAAACACAGTGTTCCCTCTGAGTAAGCATCTTCTATCAGTCGTCTCTCATCCATCGTCAGTCCACTATGATGATAGGCTATTCCAAAGTGTACAGGCCAGTAAACACAGTATTCCCTCTGAGTAAGCATCTTATATCAGTCGTCTCTCGTCCATCGTCAGTCCACTATTCCAAAGTGTACAGGCCAGTAAACACAGTATTCCCTCTGAGTAAGCATCTTATATCAGTCGTCTCTCGTCCATCGTCAGTCCACTATGATGATGGGCTATTCCAAAGTGTACAGGCCAGTAAACACAGTATTCCCTCTGAGTAAGCATCTTATATCAGTCGTCTCTCGTCCATCGTCAGTCCACTATGATGATAGGCTATTCCAAGGTGTACAGGCCAGTAAACACAGTATTCCCTCTGAGTAAGCATCTTCTATCAGTCGTCTCTCGTCCATCGTCAGTCCACTATGATGATAGGCTATTCCAAAGTGTACAGGCCAGTAAACACAGTATTCCCTCTGAGTAAGCATCTTCTATCAGTCGTCTCACGTCCATCGTCAGTTCACTATGATGATAGGCTATTCCAAAGTGTACAGGCCAGTAAACACAGTATTCCCTCTGAGTAAGCATCTTCTATCAGTCGTCTCTCGTCCATCGTCAGTTCACTATGATGATAGGCTATTCCAAAGTGTACAGGCCAGTAAACACAGTATTCCCTCTGAGTAAGCATCTTATATCAGTCGTCTTTCGTCCATCGTCAGTCCACTATGATGATAGGCTATTCCAAAGTGTACAGGCCAGTAAACACAGTATTCCCTCTGAGTAAGCATCTTATATCAGTCGTCTCTTGTCCATCGTCAGTCCACTATGATGATAGGCTATTCCAAAGTGTACAGGCCAGTAAACACAGTATTCCCTCTGAGTAAGCATCTTATATCAGTCGTCTCTCGTCCATCGTCAGTCCACTATGATGATAGGCTATTCCAAAGTGTACAGGCCAGTAAACACAGTATTCCCTCTGAGTAAGCATCTTCTATCAGTCGTCTCTTGTCCATCGTCAGTCCACTATGATGATAGGCTATTCCAAAGTGTACAGGCCAGTAAACACAGTATTCCCTCTGAGTAAGCATCTTATATCAGTCGTCTTTCGTCCATCGTCAGTCCACTATGATGATAGGCTATTCCAAAGTGTACAGGCCAGTAAACACAGTATTCCCTCTGAGTAAGCATCTTATATCAGTCGTCTCTCGTCCATCGTCAGTCCACTATGATGATAGGCTATTCCAAAGTGTACAGGCCAGTAAACACAGTATTCCCTCTGAGTAAGCATCTTATATCAGTCGTCTCTCGTCCATCGTCAGTCCACTATGATGATAGGCTATTCCAAAGTGTACAGGCCAGTAAACACAGTGTTCCCTCTGAGTAAGCATCTTATATCAGTCGTCTCTCGTCCATCGTCAGTCCACTATGATGATAGGCTATTCCAAAGTGTACAGGCCAGTAAACACAGTGTTCCCTCTGAGTAAGCATCTTCTATCAGTCGTCTCTCATCCATCGTCAGTCCACTATGATGATAGGCTATTCCAAAGTGTACAGGCCAGTAAACACAGTATTCCCTCTGAGTAAGCATCTTATATCAGTCGTCTCTCGTCCATCGTCAGTCCACTATTCCAAAGTGTACAGGCCAGTAAACACAGTGTTCCCTCTGAGTAAGCATCTTCTATCAGTCGTCTCACGTCCATCGTCAGTTCACTATGATGATAGGCTATTCCAAAGTGTACAGGCCAGTAAACACAGTATTCCCTCTGAGTAAGCATCTTCTATCAGTCGTCTCTCGTCCATCGTCAGTTCACTATGATGATAGGCTATTCCAAAGTGTACAGGCCAGTAAACACAGTATTCCCTCTGAGTAAGCATCTTCTATCAGTCGTCTCTCGTCCATCGTCAGTTCACTATGATGATAGGCTATTCCAAAGTGTACAGGCCAGTAAACACAGTATTCCCTCTGAGTAAGCATCTTATATCAGTCGTCTTTCGTCCATCGTCAGTCCACTATGATGATAGGCTATTCCAAAGTGTACAGGCCAGTAAACACAGTATTCCCTCTGAGTAAGCATCTTATATCAGTCGTCTCTCGTCCATCGTCAGTCCACTATGATGATAGGCTATTCCAAAGTGTACAGGCCAGTAAACACAGTATTCCCTCTGAGTAAGCATCTTCTATCAGTCGTCTCTCGTCCATCGTCAGTCCACTATGATGATAGGCTATTCCAAAGTGTACAGGCCAGTAAACACAGTGTTCCCTCTGAGTAAGCATCTTCTATCAGTCGTCTCTCATCCATCGTCAGTCCACTATGATGATAGGCTATTCCAAAGTGTACAGGCCAGTAAACACAGTATTCCCTCTGAGTGAGCATCTTATATCAGTCGTCTCTCGTCCATCGTCAGTCCACTATTCCAAAGTGTACAGGCCAGTAAACACAGTATTCCCTCTGAGTAAGCATCTTATATCAGTCGTCTCTCGTCCATCGTCAGTCCACTATGATGATAGGCTATTCCAAAGTGTACAGGCCAGTAAACACAGTATTCCCTCTGAGTAAGCATCTTCTATCAGTCGTCTCACGTCCATCGTCAGTTCACTATGATGATAGGCTATTCCAAAGTGTACAGGCCAGTAAACACAGTATTCCCTCTGAGTAAGCATCTTCTATCAGTCGTCTCTCGTCCATCGTCAGTTCACTATGATGATAGGCTATTCCAAAGTGTACAGGCCAGTAAACACAGTATTCCCTCTGAGTAAGCATCTTATATCAGTCGTCTTTCGTCCATCGTCAGTCCACTATGATGATAGGCTATTCCAAAGTGTACAGGCCAGTAAACACAGTATTCCCTCTGAGTAAGCATCTTATATCAGTCGTCTCTCGTCCATCGTCAGTCCACTATGATGATAGGCTATTCCAAAGTGTACAGGCCAGTAAACACAGTATTCCCTCTGAGTAAGCATCTTATATCAGTCGTCTCTCGTCCATCGTCAGTCCACTATGATGATAGGCTATTCCAAAGTGTACAGGCCAGTAAACACAGTATTCCCTCTGAGTAAGCATCTTCTATCAGTCGTCTCTCGTCCATCGTCAGTCCACTATGATGATAGGCTATTCCAAAGTGTACAGGCCAGTAAACACAGTATTCCCTCTGAGTAAGCATCTTATATCAGTCGTCTCTCGTCCATCGTCAGTCCACTATGATGATAGGCTATTCCAAAGTGTACAGGCCAGTAAACACAGTATTCCCTCTGAGTAAGCATCTTCTATCAGTCGTCTCTCGTCCATCGTCAGTCCACTATGATGATAGGCTATTCCAAAGTGTACAGGCCAGTAAACACAGTATTCCCTCTGAGTAAGCATCTTCTATCAGTCGTCTCACGTCCATTGTCAGTTCACTATGATGATAGGCTATTCCAAAGTGTACAGGCCAGTAAACACAGTATTCCCTCTGAGTAAGCATCTTATATCAGTCGTCTCTCGTCCATCGTCAGTCCACTATGATGATAGGCTATTCCAAAGTGTACAGGCCAGTAAACACAGTATGCCCTCTGAGTAAGCATCTTATATCAGTCGTCTCACGTCCATCGTCAGTTCACTATGATGATAGGCTATTCCAAAGTGTACAGGCCAGTAAACACAGTATTCCCTCTGAGTAAGCATCTTCTATCAGTCGTCTCTCGTCCATCGTCAGTTCACTATGATGATAGGCTATTCCAAAGTGTACAGGCCAGTAAACACAGTATTCCCTCTGAGTAAGCATCTTCTATCAGTCGTCTCTCGTCCATCGTCAGTTCACTATGATGATAGGCTATTCCAAAGTGTACAGGCCAGTAAACACAGTATTCCCTCTGAGTAAGCATCTTATATCAGTCGTCTTTCGTCCATCGTCAGTCCACTATGATGATAGGCTATTCCAAAGTGTACAGGCCAGTAAACACATTATTCCCTCTGAGTAAGCATCTTATATCAGTCGTCTCTCGTCCATCGTCAGTCCACTATGATGATAGGCTATTCCAAAGTGTACAGGCCAGTAAACACAGTATTCCCTCTGAGTAAGCATCTTCTATCAGTCGTCTCTCGTCCATCGTCAGTCCACTATGATGATAGGCTATTCCAAAGTGTACAGGCCAGTAAACACAGTGTTCCCTCTGAGTAAGCATCTTCTATCAGTCGTCTCTCATCCATCGTCAGTCCACTATGATGATAGGCTATTCCAAAGTGTACAGGCCAGTAAACACAGTATTCCCTCTGAGTGAGCATCTTATATCAGTCGTCTCTCGTCCATCGTCAGTCCACTATTCCAAAGTGTACAGGCCAGTAAACACAGTATTCCCTCTGAGTAAGCATCTTATATCAGTCGTCTCTCGTCCATCGTCAGTCCACTATGATGATAGGCTATTCCAAAGTGTACAGGCCAGTAAACACAGTATTCCCTCTGAGTAAGCATCTTCTATCAGTCGTCTCACGTCCATCGTCAGTTCACTATGATGATAGGCTATTCCAAAGTGTACAGGCCAGTAAACACAGTATTCCCTCTGAGTAAGCATCTTCTATCAGTCGTCTCTCGTCCATCGTCAGTTCACTATGATGATAGGCTATTCCAAAGTGTACAGGCCAGTAAACACAGTATTCCCTCTGAGTAAGCATCTTATATCAGTCGTCTTTCGTCCATCGTCAGTCCACTATGATGATAGGCTATTCCAAAGTGTACAGGCCAGTAAACACAGTATTCCCTCTGAGTAAGCATCTTATATCAGTCGTCTCTCGTCCATCGTCAGTCCACTATGATGATAGGCTATTCCAAAGTGTACAGGCCAGTAAACACAGTATTCCCTCTGAGTAAGCATCTTATATCAGTCGTCTCTCGTCCATCGTCAGTCCACTATGATGATAGGCTATTCCAAAGTGTACAGGCCAGTAAACACAGTATTCCCTCTGAGTAAGCATCTTCTATCAGTCGTCTCTCGTCCATCGTCAGTCCACTATGATGATAGGCTATTCCAAAGTGTACAGGCCAGTAAACACAGTATTCCCTCTGAGTAAGCATCTTATATCAGTCGTCTCTCGTCCATCGTCAGTCCACTATGATGATAGGCTATTCCAAAGTGTACAGGCCAGTAAACACAGTATTCCCTCTGAGTAAGCATCTTCTATCAGTCGTCTCTCGTCCATCGTCAGTCCACTATGATGATAGGCTATTCCAAAGTGTACAGGCCAGTAAACACAGTATTCCCTCTGAGTAAGCATCTTCTATCAGTCGTCTCACGTCCATTGTCAGTTCACTATGATGATAGGCTATTCCAAAGTGTACAGGCCAGTAAACACAGTATTCCCTCTGAGTAAGCATCTTATATCAGTCGTCTCTCGTCCATCGTCAGTCCACTATGATGATAGGCTATTCCAAAGTGTACAGGCCAGTAAACACAGTATGCCCTCTGAGTAAGCATCTTATATCAGTCGTCTTTCGTCCATCGTCAGTCCACTATGATGATAGGCTATTCCAAAGTGTACAGGCCAGTAAACACAGTATTCCCTCTGAGTAAGCATCTTATATCAGTCGTCTCTCGTCCATCGTCAGTCCACTATGATGATAGGCTATTCCAAAGTGTACAGGCCAGTAAACACAGTATTCCCTCTGAGTAAGCATCTTCTATCAGTCGTCTCTCGTCCATCGTCAGTCCACTATGATGATAGGCTATTCCAAAGTGTACAGGCCAGTAAACACAGTATTCTCTCTGAGTAAGCATCTTCTATCAGTCGTCTCTCGTCCATCGTCAGTCCACTATGATGATAGGCTATTCCAAAGTGTACAGGCCAGTAAACACAGTATTCCCTCTGAGTAAGCATCTTCTATCAGTCGTCTCTCGTCCATCGTCAGTCCACTATGATGATAGGCTATTCCAAAGTGTACAGGCCAGTAAACACAGTATTCCCTCTGAGTAAGCATTTCTATCAGTCGTCTCTCGTCCATCGTCAGTCCACTATGATGATAGGCTATTCCAAAGTGTACAGGCCAGTAAACACAGTATTCCCTCTGAGTAAGCATTTCTATCAGTCGTCTCTCGTCCATCGTCAGTCCACTATGATGATAGGCTATTCCAAAGTGTACAGGCCAGTAAACACAGTGTTCCCTCTGAGTAAGCATCTTATATCAGTCGTCTCTCGTCCATCGTCAGTCCACTATGATGATAGGCTATTCCAAAGTGTACAGGCCAGTAAACACAGTATTCCCTCTGAGTAAGCATCTTCTATCAGTCGTCTCTCGTCCATCGTCAGTCCACTATGATGATAGGCTATTCCAAAGTGTACAGGCCAGTAAACACAGTATTCCCTCTGAGTAAGCATCTTATATCAGTCGTCTCTCGTCCATCGTCAGTCCACTATGATGATAGGCTATTCCAAAGTGTACAGGCCAGTAAACACAGTATTCCCTCTGAGTAGGCATCTTCTATCAGTCGTCTCTCGTCCATCGTCAGTCCACTATGATGATAGGCTATTCCAAAGTGTACAGGCCAGTAAACACAGTATTCCCTCTGAGTAAGCATCTTCTATCAGTCGTCTCTCGTCCATCGTCAGTCCACTATGATGATAGGCTATTCCAAAGTGTACAGGCCAGTAAACACAGTATTCCCTCTGAGTAAGCATCTTCTATCAGTCGTCTCTCGTCCATCGTCAGTCCACTATGATGATAGGCTATTCCAAAGTGTACAGGCCAGTAAACACAGTATTCCCTCTGAGTAAGCATTTCTATCAGTCGTCTCTCGTCCATCGTCAGTCCACTATGATGATAGGCTATTCCAAAGTGTACAGGCCAGTAAACACAGTATTCCCTCTGAGTAAGCATTTCTATCAGTCGTCTCTCGTCCATCGTCAGTCCACTATGATGATAGGCTATTCCAAAGTGTACAGGCCAGTAAACACAGTGTTCCCTCTGAGTAAGCATCTTCTATCAGTCGTCTCTCGTCCATCGTCAGTCCACTATGATGATAGGCTATTCCAAAGTGTACAGGCCACTAAACACAGTATTCCTTCTGAGTAAGCATTTCTATCAGTCGTCTCTCGTCCATCGTCAGTCCACTATGATGATAGGCTATTCCAAAGTGTACAGGCCAGTAAACACAGTGTTCCCTCTGAGTAAGCATCTTCTATCAGTCGCCTCTAATACTAATCCCATTAAATAGTCTCGATCTGTTTTGGTTTGTTCAGAAGAAAAGGGAAAAGTCACAACCCGGCTGTGCGATACCAATTCTTTTGCCGTCTTAAATATTACCTCATAAATGTTGTCCTCTCTCAATTTCCCAGGTCTTAAATCATTATGATAGACATCAGCCTTTAGAAAATTCTGTAAATCTTCAATCTTGTTCATAGTAGCACTCATTCCTATGATCTGTGTATTACTCTGCTTGTGAATAATTTTCAACAATGTTGATTCTAAAGTAGCACCGCGACTCCCATCTTCCACAATCATGTGGAGTTCATCCACAACAACTAATCCTAGAGAATCTAATATGTTGTTCTCTATCAAGCTGTTAATAAGTGAGTGAGCTTTCTCTATTGTAGCTATATAAAACGATCGTTTGTTCCGTCTTTACATTGGAGAAAATCTGCATTTACTGCCTGCATATTCATCGACCAAGAAATCTAATTCTAATGCAAATGTGGAAATTCTTCTAACCTTTTCCTGTACTATTGAAACAAATGGAAGTATAATGACTATAGTAATAGCATCTTTTTGTTGACACAGTATCTGTTTGAGTATCAGTATCTCAGCTACTAATGTTTTTCCATCACAAGTAGGTAAAGAATAGATTAGATTTATTCCTTCTCTCACACCTGGCAGATTCAAACATTCATCTTGCCAAAGTTTTGTAATTCCTCTATGTACTTGTAGAAGCTGCTGAACTTTAGATCGAAGACCATAAAATGGACAAATATCAAAAAGAGTTTGCAACAATAACTACACATTTAAATACATCATAAAATATGAAAATATAAAATGACATTCAGTCATGGCTGAAATTAATATTAATTAATAGTAACCCAAACATGTCTTAATATAAATTAACAGCTAATCATCTCAAGGCAATCATCATTTCTTATTACAAAATTTTCAAGCAGTGTAAGGGAGGTAATATAACATCTATATAGTAGTATGCTTTAAATGGAATTGTCTTACCTTCCTTACACTGCTTTTAAATTGTCCTTTAACCAGAAAACCCCTTGTTTTCCTTTTTTTTTCGCTAATTGCTGAATGATTTGAGCCATAACCCCCCCCCCCCCCCCCCCCCCACACACACACACACAAAAGGTCAAATAAAACCTGTGAGACTAACATTTACATCACAATATATTGCCATACATCAAATATAGTTGACCTGCATATAGTATTAGATAAAAAGACCAAAACTTAAAAACTGAACTTGACCACTGAACCATGAAAATGAGGTCAAAATCAGCTCACACCTGCCAGCTAGGCAAGTAGTATTTTGCACAAGAGGAAAAAAATAATTCTGCAACTATAAATGAATAAAGAAAACATAAACTGAAACAACTGTTTTTGTTGTTATAGTTTAATTGTATTCTCAGTTATGAATTGAACAATATAAAATAAAACATATAAAGGAAATAGAGCATCAACGCTACGCAACAAATGACATTAATTTTTTTTTAACGCAAAATGTGATGCTATCCAAAATTTCTGGGGAGAACACTGAAAGTACACCTTATAATCATTCCATACACCAAATATAGTAGACCTATTGCATACAATGTAAGAAAAAACACACCAAAACACAAAAACTTAACTATAACCACTGAACTATGTAAAAGAGGGCAAGGCCAGATGACAACTGCCAGTTTGGATTGAAAATCTTAGTCCTCCCATACACCAAATATACTAGATCTATTACTTATAGTATTTGAGATATGGACTTGACCACTGAAATTTAAACTTGTTCACTGAACCATGAAAATAAGGTCAAGGAGTAGGAAGCATCCAGGTTTCAACCTTCTAAATTATGAAGCTTTTAAGTAAACTTACACCACCTAATCACTTTAATAATCACACAAGTTCTACGACAAAAGTTGCAGGCTCAACAAAAATGACATCATTGATATTTTTAGAACAGATAGAAGATACCTGCTCCTTGCAAAAGTTGAAATGAAATTGTTATGACAAGTATTTTGTAACTTGAATATATGAGTATATATTGCATTGATAAGTTTCTGGAAATGTTCATGTATAGATAGAATTTTATGATCAATGCACTTTATTTTGAGTATTTCAAAAGTAGTGATTTACCTTGGAAGATATAGTTATCCAGTCAGAACCATAAGATTTTGATTGCATTTCATGCAATCTTTACCATGTCTACCAAAAAAGAATATTAACAAGAATGTGTCCTCAGTACACGAATGCCCCACTCACATTATCATTTTCTATGTTCAGTGGACCCTGAAATTAGGGTAAAATCTCTAATTAGGCATTAAAATTAGAAAGATCATATCATAGGCAACATGTGTACTAAGTTTGAAGTCGATTGGACTTCAACTTCATCAAAAACTAACTTGACCAAAAACTTTAACCTGAGGCGGGACAGACGGACGAAGGGACGAAGGGACAAATGGACCTCAGACCAGAAAACATAATGCCCCTCTACTATTGTAGGCGGGGCATAAAAAGTTCTCAACTACAGAAAATGAATAAAATATAAAGATGAGAGTTTATGTTTGTTTTATTTTCTTTGGACTACTAGGGGTTTCAGCTGAGTCTGTTGTTCCAGTGGTCTCGGCAGAGTCTGTTGATTGTCTCTTTTTCAATCCTTTCATTTTTCTTGTCTGTAATTTACCCAAGTCCTGTTTTGTCATATGAATTCTTCCTAGTTTACTTCCAAAGGCATCCTGGGAAATATTCTTTTTCTTTCTTGGCTAAAAAAAAATAAATTAAAATAATTATTGAGCAGTTATTTTTGAGATATAGTATCATGTCATGTCTAAATTTCATCTTTCTTATCAATTTTAGAAAGATAATAAGTTTCCTATATTTCTGAGATATGATTTTATTTGTTCGACTAAGTGGTGTATCTTATGTTTTCAAAAAGGGTTTAAGGGCTCATTTGTCATTGTTTCTGAACATTTATAACTAACACAGTTGTGTGGAAGGTAATTGATATGGTCCCCAGCCAAGTCATACTCAAACTTATATATATAGGTATTTGCTCTTATTCAGTCTGGTTTTAAAGAATTACTATTGTCTCTCTAGGTACTTTCAGGGTTTGTTTATATCAACACTTGGAGGCTATTTCAAGTCTTCTCATTAATAAGTCTAAAAGAAAGAGTGCTCTCAACAAGCTCTATTCTTAGTGTTTTCATTGACTAACCTTAGCCTCTCTAGGTACTTTCAGGGCTTGTTTATATAAATCATCAGAGGCTATTTTGGTTCTCCTCATTACTAGGTCTAAAGATGGACCCATCTCAGCAAGTTCTATTCTTGGTGTTCTGCTACCAGACTTTTTCAACATGATCCTGGAGAAAAATTGATTGTTAAATCAAATAATGTATATTTTGTTATGATACAATCATTTCTAGATACATAATTTTAGAATTATATTAAAGTCATTATTCATTATAAAGAATGTCCGTTTTATAAAAGAGGAAGATTACACACTTCAAAATTCAACCAAGTGAGAGAAAAAAATAAAGTAATATTTAGAAAGTTATGTAATACCCTATAATTGGAGAATACTGCCGTTAGTTTTTTCGTTTGAATTGTTTTACATTGTCTTATCAGGGCCTTTCATAGCTGACTATGCAGTATGGGCTTTGCTCATTGTTGAAGGCTGTACGGTGACCTATAGTTGTTAATGTTTTTGTCATTTTGGTCTTTTGTGGATAGTTGTCTCATTAGCAATCATACCGAATCTTCTTTTTTTATATAGATACTTATTGGAGCTAAACTCTTGAAACAAAGATTACTATTTATATTATTATTGGAGTTCTTGCTTAAAACAAAAACACATGTTATTTCAGTTTTAAATTAATATTAACATAATTGTGTATTGAAAAAAAACCAAAATATTAAGTGGTAGAACTTTTTTTTTTATTTAAAAGTCTATAAATCAAATAATGATATGTCCCCCATTTTACATCTTTGCACTGGTTGTAGGCCACTTAGTAGCTGAACTTGCCATGCCATGTCAGTTAACTGCAGGCCACTTAGAAGCTATTGGTACTAAAATCCTTATCCCTTACCCAAGCCATGTGATTGTTAGGCATTAAGTTGCTAAGTACTCAATCAACAATATAAGTCATGTGAGTAATTGATCAATATAAGTCATGTGAGTAATTGATCATTACTTGTAATTTCTGAGAAGGATCTTGTCTTTTATAGCTGTCACACTGATAACATGTTCAACACCTGCTAATCTGATATTCTTTACTGAAGGTCCTCGGAAGAAATCTGAAATTATAAGGTTTGTTTTTCAATATTTAAGGTGATGATGGTAAACTTATGTCTTCTTTACTTTTAATATTTAATGTGATAATCTTAGCAATATAATAAAACATTCCCTAATCTAAGCAATAAAATAAAGCATTCCCTAATCTAAGGAATATTCCAACGATATGATAGGAATGGTTGTAGGTCATTTGTGATTGAAAGTCCATTTGATGTATGCAAAAATATTTACAGAACAGAATCATTCTGTGAAATAGACTGTGAATAGACTGTGAAAATGGGGTAAAAACGCTAATTTGGCATTAAAATTAGAAAGATCGTATCATAGAAAATATGTGTTCTAAGTTTCAAGGTTGATTGGACTTCAACTTCATAAAAAACTACCTCAACCAAAAACTTTAACCTGAAGCAGGCAAACATCGAATGTACTAACTGAAGAACAATCAGATGAATGGACGCACAGACCAGAAAACATAATGGCCATAAATAGGGCGTAAAAATATGTTTGGATGCATGCAATGTTCATGAAATAGTTCATGTGCTATAATTCTGTCAAAATCAGTCAACTGGAATGAGACTTAAACTTAATAAGTAAGTCACTATTGTACAAATAAAGTTCAAATTCAGCTCCAGTTCAAAAATTGTTACACACAAAGTTCAGTCAAGTAAAATGTGTATGCAATTTCAAAGACCTACGGCTGTCATTCCTCAATCAAAGTGCTGGATAGCACCTCTGGAAAGTTTGCAACTGTAGCTGTGTATTATTCCAAAAAGGTTATAGACGTGTATTATTTCAAATGTGTATATTTCATCACAGCTTTGATGTTTAAAACTAAACCATTGTCTCGTCAGTAATTATCAAAAATCCCTTTTTTATGTTTATCATAAAAAGTTTTGATATTTGCTCATGATTGCAACCTTAAGCTGTAGATCTAAAATAATGAAATATACATGCAGAAAGCTCTGTTAATTTCCATGTCAAGTACCATGTCAACTTCATATTTGTTTTTAGTAAATTCACATGTAATTTTTTGTTTGTTTGAATTGTTCCACATGTTTCATATCGGGGCCTTTAAAAGCTTTCTATATATATACGGTACAAACATTTCTCATTTTTGACGACCTTTATTGTTGCCTATAGTTATTAATACATTTTCATTCTTTGAACTCTTTTGGAGAGCATTGGTTCTTTGCAAAAAATACTGCATCCCTACTTATAAATAAGACAATTACAGTAACTTAAATCAATACAACTGTAAAGAAAGTGAATTAATATTAAAGGCTTTTATCAAAAATAGGGAACATGTCCATGGGACTCAAATGATGCCCTCGCTAGCATTAACGTTATCAAACTCAAGAACTGTAAATGTGACACTACCAACATTTTTACTTGATCTGAATTATGGGTTAATAAACATTGTGTATTCATTCTAATTATACAGTATTGCGCAATAGAATTGTAAGATCTTGACATTTGTTTTGTGTCAGAAACCTATATGTTAGGTCAACAATTTGATCTCAATCCAAATTCAGAGCTGTATCAAGCTTGAATGTTGTGTCCATACTTGTCCCAACAGTTCAGGGTTCGACTTCTACGGTCGTATAAAGCTGTGCCCTGTGGAGCATCTGGTTCCATTTGTAACAAGGCACAACCCTAGAGCAGTAAAAATAAATCCACCAAAATTCAAACTTGATCAGTGTTTGTGGTAATGAGAATTGTGTATAAGTTTCATAACATTTGGTGAAGACAAACTATACTTAGAGAACAGAAACTTTAATTTATAGCAACTTTTCTTTTTGTATAGTAGCATTAAACGCTAGAATGGTAAAAGTTACGCAACTAAAATTAAAACTTGACTTGTGAATTGTGGTTATAAGCATTGCATATTAGTTTCATACAATTTGGTTCAGGCAAACTTAAGTAAGAGAACAGAAACGAATTTTGGGATATATGGAGATACTTATAAGTAAGGGAAGAATGTACATTACTTACAGAAGAACAAGGATAAAACTCAATATGGTGGGAGCATAACAACAGCAGTATGACCACATGAATAAAAAGTTTATATATACGCTAGATTCATAGAATTTTTGTTGTTAGCCATTCGTTTGATATATTATTGTAATCATTGGCACTGTGTTTGGATGACAAAGCAATTGAATTTCTATTTAAATAGGGCATGGCTATGCACATGTTTGTGACCTGTAATCTATATAAATTTTGAGGTGAAAATGCAGTTATTTAAGCCAAAGGGTACACATCATTAAAATTTCATGAACTTTAATTATTTCTACAGCACTTCTTCGTACCCTGAGCTTGTCTTCGTACCCTGAGCTATGTTATTCTAAGAAGTATATGCTCACTCGGTTGCTTTTAATATGGATGCTATATATGATACGAATTTGCGATAATACACCAGAGGTGGTCAGAGGTGGTATGATGTAAATTATTGGAGTGGACTGAGAAGACTGAAGAAGAATTGACGTTGGGTCAATGTTTTTCTGCTGTCAGTTTGATCCACTTGAGCATGCTGAACGAGTGAAGGCCCTTATATCCACATTGAAATGTATTTAAATAACGGAATTAAAGTTTTCAAATGATTTTTGGCATCAAAACCTTTCGATCGATGTTTGACAACAATGCCGCTATTTTAAAATATTTTTTTTTATGAAAGCCGGTACCGTATTTTCCTGTACTCGTCCATTAATGAGATATTAGACATATAATTATCGAGTATTTTATATTCTATCACCTGTGTTTTGTTACAACAAACTTGTCAATTATCCGACGGCTTGGCAGTCAAAATGTCAACTTGTTCTCGCATTTTAATCAGACTGAGTCATTCCCGATCTTTTCGATACTCTCGGGCTTTTACCACGTTTACGTAAGTACATAGTAAACAGGTAAAAGTAGAGCGGAAAAGGTTCATTCATGAAATTTTCATGAATGAAACTGACGCAATCTGGCGTAGATTTCTTGTGATTTTCTCTTAAGCGTATGGCAGATCCGCGAAGTAGTGTTTGAGATACTCAATTTCACAATGAACTTATATTCATCTGAATCGTCGGTGAACATTCAATTCTTTTTTATTAAAGCTGTAATCTTTTCAGTCAAATGAGTATTTACTCAAAATTTAAAAGAACCTTCCAAGAATCAGAATTCAAACACTAGTACTAGTACTAAATTATCTCGGATCAGAATTCATAAATGGCGATAATCTGTCACCATAAGTTTCAGGCCGATGGCTATGGAAAGTAGCAATAGCAAGCTATAGCAAACTTTCCAAAAAGTAGGTCAAACAGAAACCTTTTTTATCTGTAGATAATTATCTTACACAAGTTAACTTACCAATGAAGAGGTTTTTTATCTGTAGATAATTATCTTACACAAGTTAACTTACCAATGAAGAGGTTTTTTATCTGTAGATAATTATCTTACACAAGTTAACTTACCAATGAAGAGGTTTTTATCTGTAGATAATTATCTTACACAAGTTAACTTACCAATGAAGAGGTTTTTTATCTGTAGATAATTATCTTACACAAATTAACTTACCAATGAAGAGGTTTTTATCTGTAGATAATTATCTTACACAAGTTAACTTACCAATGAAGAGGTTTTTTATCTGTAGATAATTATCTTACACAAGTTAACTTACCAATGAAGAGGTTTTTTATCTGTAGATAATTATCTTACACAAGTTAACTTACCAATGAAGAGGTTTTTTATCTGTAGATAATTATCTTACACAAGTTCACTTACCAATGAAGAGGTTTTTTATCTGTAGATAATTATCTTACACAAATTAACTTACCAATGAAGAGGTTTTTATCTGTAGATAATTATCTTACACAAGTTAACTTACCAATGAAGAGGTTTTTTATCTGTAGATAATTATCTTACACAAGTTAACTTACCAATGAAGAGGTTTTTATCTGTAGATAATTATCTTACACAAGTTAACTTACCAATGAAGAGGTTTTTTATCTGTAGATAATTATCTTACACAAGTTAACTTACCAATGAAGAGGTTTTTATCTGTAGATAATTATCTTACACAAGTTAACTTACCAATGAAGAGGTTTTTTACCTGTAGATAATTATCTTACACAAGTTAACTTACCAATGATCTTACACAAGTTAACTTACCAATTATCTTACACAAGTTAACTTACCAATGAAGAGGTTTTTTATCTGTAGATAATTATCTTACACAAGTTAACTTACCAATGAAGAGGTTTTTTATCTGTAGATAATTATCTTACACAAGTTAACTTACCAATGAAGAGGTTTTTATCTGTAGATAATTATCTTACACAAATTAGCTTACCAATGAAGAGGTTTTTATCTGTAGATAATTATCTTACACAAGTTAACTTACCAATGAAGAGGTTTTTTATCTGTAGATAATTATCTTACACAAGTTAACTTACCAATGAAGAGGTTTTTATCTGTAGATAATTATCTTACACAAGTTAACTTACCAATGAAGAGGTTTTTTATCTGTAGATAATTATCTTACACAAGTTAACTTACCAATGAAGAGGTTTTTATCTGTAGATAATTATCTTACACAAGTTAACTTACCAATGAAGAGGTTTTTTACCTGTAGATAATTATCTTACACAAGTTAACTTACCAATGATCTTACACAAGTTAACTTACCAATTATCTTACACAAGTTAACTTACCAATGAAGAGGTTTTTTATCTGTAGATAATTATCTTACACAAATTAACCTACCAATGAAGAGGTTTTTTATCTGTAGATAATTATCTTACACAAGTTAACTTACCAATGAAGAGGTTTTTTATCTGTAGATAATTATCTTACACAAGTTAACTTACCAATGAAGAGGTTTTTACCTGTAGATAATTATCTTACACAAGTTAACTTACCAATGATCTTACACGAGTTAACTTACCAATGAAGAGGTTTTTCAGTCTTTTATGTTCTTTATCCTGTTCAAATAGTTCTCCTGTGAATATCAAACAAGGCTTGGTTCCATGAGAACACTTAGGACCCTGAAAATAAATTAAATCAAAGATAGTATTTGATATCAAGAGAACACTTAGGACCCTGAAAATAAGTTAAATCAAAGATGGTATTTGATATCATAAAATCATTAATAAAGAAATTATCAATTTCTAGATAAAAGTCAAGATATGAGGCCGACTTAACTATATCTGTTGTATCCTTTATCTCTAGTTGGATTGGATAGATGCATTCAACATAGTCACCAAATTTTGAATTATTTAGTGAGAGAACTGTAATGTAGTTCCTGAGAAGGATGCAACATAAAATTTTCATGGGAAGAACAGACAGACGTATGGACAGACAGAGATAAAATAGTATATCCCACTTTTTCATATAACAGATTGTACATAATTATAAATAAATAGTAACCACATGTAATTTGAGGTTACAGGTCTGGTCGATTTCTTGTCACAGGTTTAAAATTAATTATCGCTGCTTGTGTTTTTTTCCTTATGACTATGTTGTTGCTGTCTACTTTGACGTATAGAAGACTGCCTGTCTAACACTGTGGATTCATTATTTTTCGTTGGATACCGATTTTGGTGGATTTTGTGGGTACAGATTAACCACGAATTTAAATGATCAACGAATTACAATTTTTCAATAGACTTGCATGCAGACTTTGTCAGAACCACAAAATTAAATATCAACGAAAGTCCAAGTGTTTTTTAATCCACGAAAATTTGTACCCACGAAAATAAATGAATCCACAGTATCTTAAGTCTCTTTCTTTATAACAAAGGATAAACCTACCTCTATTTCAGCCATTGGTGTAAATTTATCCACACCCAATTCTATCATATCTAACACATGGAAGTCAAATAATCTTCCTACAATATATATTAAAGTGGATGTGATAAAAGATGTAATAAACTAATGCAAGGAAAGATAGTGTAATGTATGGTGTAGCATGTATCTAACACAACAATCCTACTCACACTTGATACACCACAACATCTTTATTGATTTTCTTTATTTCGTAGTGGAAGTAAAATTTTGTTATCAAAGCTGCAAAACATTTGTTTTTCAGACATAATAGTCTATACAAAAATATTTCTATATGAATAAGCAGTTGCAAAATCAACATTAAACATAGTAAAACGTAAATGGTAAAAGGTAAAATTCATTTAGGAATCGATATCGACTATAAATACAAGTACAGTTTAAAAATCTGTGTAATCAAAGATATGAAATAAAACAAATATGGTGATGCTAAAATGCACTCTCAAGATGATGTCTTCAAAGGATAATCAATGAAAGTGATTCTACTTATTTCTAATGGGGTCATATATAGCTCAACACTATATCACTTAGATAGAAAATTATGAAATTAAGCAGCATGGAATTTTCAGATTGACTTTTAGCATGTTTAGTTACAGATAAATTTGCAGATTTACTTATTTTTCAGATGTTACTAGTCATTTATATCTTTTTAACATTACGAGTACTTCAATATTTGATGTTTCCATATCTTTGTAAACATCACCCCTGTACTGTAAATTCTGCAAAGTGTTTTATGAAATAATTATTTCTGTTAATACTAAATATAATATCTACATGACCTTTGTACAAGAATTGAAATATAATCGCACAAAGTTTTGTCGGATCCCTTTGACTTTGACTTATTGAGGTTTGACTGTAATACCATACCTAATACTAAGTTGTCAGGTCTTTTCTTTGAATGACAGCCAAACATAAATAATGAGGCGTCAGATTTCTTGGAGAAAAACTCCTACAACACATTTTAAAATCACACTGTAATGAAACAAACATCTAACTTACTTAGTCATTCTATAAATGAGAGCTTAAACAAACTAATATTACAATGTAAAAGGTAGATTTCATATAATTGTTGTCCAACAGTTTCATTGAGTTTAATTTGAAGAAGCCAACAATCATCCTATCTTTCAGACTATATCCAAAGCGTTCATTGTTTTCTGTTCAGACATTATCCAAAGCGTTCATTGTTTTCTGTTCAGACATTATCCAAAGTGTTCATTGTTTTCTGTTCAGACATTATCCAAAGCGTTCATTGTTTTCTGTTCAGACATTATCCAAAGCGTTTATTGATTTCTGTTCAAACATTATCCAAAACTTTCATTGTTTTCTGTCATGACATTTATTC
Source organism: Mytilus trossulus (assembly GCF_036588685.1). NCBI lineage: Eukaryota > Metazoa > Mollusca > Bivalvia > Mytilida > Mytilidae > Mytilus > Mytilus trossulus. The sequence continues at coordinate 77,629,566 of NC_086382.1, read as the reverse complement.
AAAGCTTTCATAGTTTTCTACATTATAAAATGCCTGTACCAAGTCAGGAATATGACAGTTGTTATCCATTCGTTTTATGTGTTTGGACTTTTGATTTTCCTTGGTGTTTAGTATTTTTGTGTTTTTACTTTTCTGTTCAGACATTATCCAAAGCATTCATTGTTTTCTGTTCAGACAATCTTAGTCATTGTTTTCTTTTTAAATCAGAGTTTGTTTTTTTTTACGGTAGCCATGTGAACTAATGTTTAATTGTTTAATTTACAACTAAACTGGACCAGAAAGAATCAAGGAAACTAGTTTAACCCAACCACATGTAATGCCTCAGCAGTGTCTTGCTGGTTCTGTTTATTGTGATGTGATATTTTTTTTTATACTTTGATGTTATATTTTTTTACTTGAACAGGTGACTGATGACACTATATTTGGTTGGTTCAGTAAAAAATCAATATTTCCATATCATTTTGTGTTTGTGCTCCATTTCCCAAAGGAACAGGTCTAATGGTTAGTTCAGTCTTCTTTTGAGTGTTTCAAATTTATTCTAAAATGTTAACACGGTTTCCATGATTATATTGTTTTTGATGATTTTATAACCGTTGATAACTTACCAGTGGTGTTTCATCTTCAAATGGTCGCAATATATTTTTTCTGAAATTGAAAAAAAGCAAGTCAAGTAAATAAGGAGAAACACATTCATAGCCTTTTACATGTAAGGATAACAGGGAATTTAAACAATTCAATGAACACTAACTTATAATTAAACATACAATTATAACATGTACATGTATGTGATATAAACAGGTATATTTCTGGTTCCTGGTTTGGAATCTTAATTTAACATAGAATGATAGAAGGGGACAGGCCATTACCTGTTCTGTTTTCTGTCCGGCGTAAACATGTATTTAATTAATTAATACATTTAATCGGCTAAATCGTTAACTGCTGCATTAATCATATAGTTCTGTCACTTGTTGTCTCAAACAATAACTATTTTGTGATTATTACAACATCATACAGAATAACTGATATACTAATCATGATTACTACAGTGAAACATCATACAGAATTACTGATTTACTAATCATGATTACTACAGTGAAACATCATACAGAATTACTGATTTACTAATCATGATAACTACGGTACAACATCATACAGAATTACTGATTTACTAATCATGATTACTACGGTACATCATACAGAATTTATCAATTACTGATTTACTAATCATGTGCTAATAGGTTACCTTTTATACATCACTGCATGAGGTTTCTTTAACATGTACTGAAATACAAATAATCATAAGAAATTATATACAGTAGTATTCTAATGTTATCAGTTTCTTTGTTTTAGTTATAACAATTTGACATCTGAATATTCCTCTATTTCTGATATAGTACAAGTATGATAAAAGTTATGCATGGCAATCTCTTACTTATGATTTTATCTGTGATAAGTTATAAAAGTTTAATTCACATGACAGTTTGGGCCAAGTGAGCTAAACCAAGAATTACCTTCTCAAGCAAAGTATAAATCTCTGATTAATCACTTCAAGTTCAACTTATTATTTTTGTGACATAATTCAGTTATATCTTTTTTCAACCATTAAGGATGTTGTAACATAATTCAAGATCTATCTTTCACCAATACCTTCGGCTGTTTTCTTCTCTTTGGTCGGGTTGTTGTCTCTTAGACTCATTCACCATTTCATTCTCAATTTTATTATAGTTCTGTGATATAGTTACTATAGTTTGGTCTCTTACAAATATCTTTAACATGGAAATTAGTATGGCGTTCATTATCACTGAACTAGTATATATTTGTATATATATATACAGCTGAAGGACGTCTCCGGGTGTGGGAATTTCTCGCTACATTGAAGACCTGTAGGTGACCTTTTGCTGTTGTTTTTTTATTTGGTCGGGTTGTTGTCTCTATGACACATTCCCCATTTCCATTCTCAATTTTATATATGGTATCACTATGTATAGTAATTTATCTTTTATATCCTTAAAGTTGGTTATGGCAATTTTAAGTATTATCTCTTACTAATATCTTAATCTTGGATATAGTAGTTTAACTTTAATTTCTTACTAGTTCCTTTAAAATCTGTGACACAGTAATGCTGGTATTTCCACCTTTGATAAACATGGATGATTTTGTATTTTCTGTAATCTTGCCATCTCTGTTCTCTAAAAATCTTCTTCCTTTTTGTGTCTTAGGCTTTCTGTATTAAAAAAACATATATGTACAAATGTAGTGCATTTCAGTAACTGTTAGTAGTCCTTTATTAACTGGTGTATTATTATCATTTCCCTTAGTTTCTTCTGTTACCTATTTTGAAATTGGACTAAGATTTTTATTAAGCTGAGTTTAACTGTGCATATTGCTGTGTATTTGTTTATTCTGCCTTTGCTAGAAGTAAAGTGGGTGGGGTTGAGATCTCACAAAACGTGTTTAACCCTGCCACATATTACTTTATTTATATGTTTCTGAGTTAAGTGTCTACTGAAATGTAACTGAACTAGTACAAATTTTGTTTAGGGGCCAGCTGAAGCCCAACTAGAGTTGTTGGATTTTCTTGATATGTTAGAGACTCATTTTTGACCATGGGCTCTTTTCTGCTTTTTGGTTGGGTTGTTGTCTCTATGATACGTTCCCCATTTCCATTTTAAATTTTATACTCCCTGAAACCTAATTAATTCTTCAGGTGACTGCATTAGACCTAATTAGTTCAGTTTGTTTAAAATTGGGATTGCTGGTATAACCAGCTTGTTAAAAAGTGAAATAAAATTAGCTAGTTTGGACAGGATAAAAAATAGATTTTAAAAAGAAGAGATCAGAAAACATGAAATATAATTATTTTTAATAGCTTGTGACCGGTAGGTCTTTTCACCACCGAACACCCCAAAAGTTCATTATTTTGTCTTTTATCGTTATCAATGTGAATTACTTAAATATAATATTCAAGTGATTAATTCAACAATTCAGAAGATTAAAAGTCCAAATATCTACAGAAAACAGAAAGGAAGAGTCTTACAACACCCCACTTTTTGAACTCCGCTGACCCTCATGGACACTTCAAATATACTTTTTTCCATTTTTTCTTCTTCTAACTCTTTTATAAAATAGTTGTACCAATAATAAAAGAGAAAAATATCAAAATCTAACCAATGAACAGAGATCCAGGATACTTGAACTGATTACTATCATGACTATAAATTATGAATATATTTGAATTTTATAACACACACAATCATGACAATGTAATCCGGAAAGTGATGAATCTGCAGACGTTTTTCCTCATATTGATTTTCGATTTTAACATAAAAATGATGCCCATAAAAATCGGAAAATTGTTTAATTATAAGTAATTTAATTTATTTTATCGTATTATTGTATAATATCATAGTTTTTCTTAGTGGTAGGTGGTATTTGAGGTGTTCGGCGGTGTTCTGTGGTGTTAGGTGGTGAAAAGACCCACCTGCTTGTGACCTTAGATTTTGTGTGTGTTTTGTCAAGAAAATGAATGAGTTTATCAAAGTATATATAGACATGGCAGAGGCGGAGTTAGAGGGGGCATGTGCCTATCTATCTCTATCTTCATATTTCTGTACTCAGTCACAACTTTAACCATTACGTGTGACTGGCATGGGCCTACTAGTAGGCAGTCAATGGGCCCCCACTTATGAAAAATTCTGGATCCGCCACTGCATTGTTTTCAGAGATAAGTGTGTGTGATGTATTGTTCAGACACAAATCAAAACAAATAAACCTTTGATATGACTTGATTTATGTGTGAACAGTGTAAAGGTTAAAACACCTAGTACATGTATTGATAAGTATTCTGTATTTTTCTAAACTAAAACTAAAGCCTATGTTCATTAGCCTATGATCTAAAACTTTTAAACAATAAATGATAAAAAGAAAATCGACTTTCAAGTGTGTTCATTTTTTTTACACTGATAATGATATTTCATAACCTACACTACTCTTTGCATGACCATTTTTACTGTCTTGCAGTGTCTGTTTCTTGTTTACAAATTTTCCACGTGTGAATCTAATGTTAGAAACAACTTCGGTAAGACGTGCAAAACAACTTCCGGATTAGATTTGACTTAAGTAAATCTGGCTAAAAAATAATATTTTAACAAAAACATTTATTATTTCAGTAGAAAATTAATGAAAGAAATATGATTTTCAACAGTATGTTAATATCTGATAAAAATTATAAAAAAAATTATAAAAAATATATAAAGATCGTTGTTGTTTATACTTTTATCGGTCATTTTCGGTTTTTGTTTTAAAATAAAAATTGTCTCCCATATTTTTGTCAAGTACGTCACAAATTTATGAGCACAAAGAGCACATGTTGTCCAAGGCAACCAAGAAGCTTTACTGAACAATTTAGTTAAATTACCGTATTTTAATTGTTTACATACCAAACAGACTTTATCAGTGATAAAATAATCGTAAGTTTAAGTGGCTATAGAAAATTTGCATTGATAAATTTTATGAAAGATAATAAATTGGTTGTAAAAGTACAGTAAAGATGTTTTGCACATCATAATTTGTCAATTATATTCCTATTCATGTTCACAACTGTCAATATTTTATGATATTACATTGTTGGTCCTCTGTTATTTTAGGGCTCCCTTTATTTAAGGGTGAGGGAATTTTTACTTTAGGTGCTATGGCTATATGTTTGGATCAGGGACTTTGTAATGCCTAATGGTTAGGTATAAGTAATGTCACCTTATAAAAATGTACCATACCAAAAACTGTTATTTAATAGGGCTCTTCACGGTTAGTTCAACCATATTGGATAGGGGGCAAAAATACGGGAAAACATCATAGAAACAGAGCAGTTGCTTGGAAACACACATAGGATTTCCCATACTTTTATACTATTTCCACCTCTTTCTAAAAAATTTGCCCCCTATCCAACATGGCCAAACTAACCGTGAAGAGCCCTATTATACATGATCTTCTGATTGCTTCCTTTTCACAAAGCAAACAGCTTAATGTCACAATGTCTATGATGGCTCATCCCCTACACAGCTACAGGTCCCCAGATCTAGTACTCTACTGTAAGCATTTCATAAAGTTAAAATTGAAGTTGGAATATTTTTTTACAATTTTTGTACATTCAGTGAAAAAATAATACTTTTTTTAAAGGATGATGGCTGTCATGGGCCATATATTCATGTAAGAGCTAGATAAAAATTTCCATTGACCATTGTTGAAATGAGAACTCAATACATGTAGCAATATGTACATGTACACGTGTATGCTAATTGTCTTCCATAGCATCTAAGTACAGAGGGAATTGCTGAAAAAAAATGTCTTATCTCTTTTTAAATTCCTACAGAAATTTTTATGATTCTATTTTAAATTCATGAAATCTTTATTGACCTTAGTGTCATTGTTGTAACATTAATGGACTTTGTTAACAACTATTAAATGGTAAAATAAAGTATCTGAAGTTGAAAAAAAATCTTTATTGACCTTAATTGATTTCTGTTTAATTATTTTTTTCTCTGCTGAAGTGCTGTGGCATGTTACTTGAGAATGTCAGTTTGCACAAAGTAATTTGTACTGAAGACTTAATTATGTCACTTTTAGGATATTTTAAGGTTTTATCAAAGCATTATAGGAATAGGGTTTGTTAATTAAATTCTATTCTTACTAATGAGAGTACTATCTACATGTCGTGTCACATTGATTAGTTCTTTGTTGAGAATTTATTTGTACATCAGAGCTTTAGAAACCAGACCAAAAGTCTTGCACAAGCTTTTATCCAGTTTGGTAGAGAGTTTACATAAATATTATATTTCTGACAGTTCACATACATGTCTATTGTTTTGATCCTACAATTTACCCCTGGGACTGAAAGGTTTGGTTATTATTATAATGCAAATAGTTAATTTGTCTTTTCAACATAGAAATGCATAACATGAATTAAGAGGACCCCTAAATGACCTCTCACATAAAAAGAAATATCTACATTAATTCACAGTTTGCTAATCATAAATGTGAAAGTGAAGTAACAGGAAACTTTATTTATCACTATCTCACTATTCATGTTCATCTACATTCATTTATATTCCAGCTTTCAAACAAAGATGGGTCCTTTACCACAAGGAAGTAGAAATCTCCATATCAAGGCCAGTCAAGGTCCAGATATTAACATGATGAAATTTTACATCACACAAAATTCTACCACTTATGGTAGATATCATGAAAAATTTAAACCAAGAACTGGCCGACATACTGGGACTGGTTACTCTGCCAACTTCCGACCAGCCGTATATTATAACCAACGTCTTGATCAATCTGATAACCCAACTCTAGCGTAAGTACTTAAACTACAGACATGCATTCAACATATATTATACCACAGTACTTTCTATAGCCAATAAAATACACTGAGAACATGACTATAATTAATAACTAACAGCAGCTCATAGATTGCAGTCGATTTTTCTATTTACTGTGAATTTTAAAAGTTTGAAATTAGAAATGTTTATGAATTGAAAAAAAGACCAAATTACCAAAGAGGCAATAAAAAATCACAATATAAAAATGAGGAAATATCGTATGGTTGTCTTTTAGACAACATTCCAGCAAAGTTCAAAGAGAATGGATGTAAGCAATTATAGGCAACCATACAACTTTCAACAATGAGAAAAATCCTTGCCGTAAAGTCAGCTACAAATGGCCCTGACATGAAAAATATGAAACAATTCAATTAAAAAAACTAACAACCTAATTTGTACTAATTAAAAAAGTTTAAGAAAAACAAATATGACAGACAAGAACCAACCACTGAACTACAGGCACAGGCTCCTGACTTGGGACAGTTTCATAAATAAGGGAGGGGGGGGGGGGGGGGGTAAACATGTTTGTTAGCACTCAATCCTCCCTGTAACAGCACAACATAGGAACAAGTATTTGTCAGAAACACACAAAACCATGGCAAAACATTTAAAAAACCTTGGAGAAGACAAAAGAGACTGTTTAGAAATCAAATGATTGAGCAATATGAATAACTGTTTAACATTTTACCTAGTAATAACTGTTTAACATTTTACCTAGTAATAACTGTTTAACATTTTACCTAGTTCTTCAATTCTGTATAGTTACTGTCTTTACCCTTGAATTTGTTTAAGTTCTAAAACGTGTTATTTGTATTTACAGAGATATTTGTTCCAAGAACTACCACACAGTAACAGAGATAGCTTACCAACCGTACAAGGAGAACAGTGGTAGAGAACCTTTACCTGGTAATGTCCATCAAGTGGGGTCAGGATTTGTACGACAGAAACCAATCACATTTTCTAAAGATGCTGATGTAAGTTGGGTAGGGGAGTGGGGTTGTCATAAGGGAACTTTGTATTAGTTCTTATAAGAATTTTAATTACAGAAGCCTTAATAATATAATAGTTTGAGACTACGGTTTGTGACATATAATTTAAGGTTGTTTGGAATCATCAAGTCAATGGTATAACTGTCTCAAGCTTACCATAAAGATATATATTGTTTAACTTGTGATTATGTTTGTGAGATATATTATGAAAGAAGAAAACTGTTCCAATAACTGGATTAAGTATGAAACTTATAACATAATGCAATTATGGGATACTACAGCTTTGTATATCAGAAAGATCAACCCTATAATACAACCTATAGTTGTTGCATTACTTTTTATCTTAAACAAAATAATCATACATTTAGAACTGCATGTTAGAGTAGTTTAAGACTTGCACATATTTTATTGTTATTATTCAACACACATATAAATATTGTACACAAATTTATAAATAGATTTTTATTATTTTAGCACATACCCTTTTAACATACTATATTATCACCTCTTTAGTTTATAAATCATAATATATAGCAAAACAGTTTTGAAAATTCCACACATTTTCCTTTCACAATAATAAAGATAAATGTACCAATATAATTTTGATGGAGGTACAACATACATGTACAACTTATTGTAAAATGATTTGTACGGTTTTGCTATATATTATATATAATAACACTCTTATATTAGAGGGATTTATTGCAAGAACATTTAAAAATTAAAAATTCAATTGATACAATATATTAAGCATCTGTAAGAAAGGATTATGGTATTATTTAAAATATAGTCATGACACAGTTACAGATTTGAAATGTAAATTGATACAACCTGGTCATGTTTTGATTAAAGAGATAATGCATATAGCACTTACCGTTTCTTTTTTTTTTTAACTTTAAAGATGAAATGAAAACTCTATAAAAACCTACAGTAAGCCTTTGTCATAAGATGCCAATTTATACAAAATGCTGGTTAAATTTACTTAACCTCATCTGGCATGTCTGTTGACAAAAAGAAAAATCAAAGGGAAGTTGTAAAGGAAGCATTTTTGATTTACAAGAAATATATATGTTTTTGCAGTAAATCCAATATATTGTTTTTTTCTTACTTTTGTATTTACATTATTGTCTCCCTTTATTCTAGTTAAACATTTTTAAATAATGCACATCATTGTGAATATGTCTGCAAATTTACTGAATTAAATTATTATGATGTTTTATTACTGAGAGATGAAATTTAGGAAATAATTTTCTGTACTGGAATCAATTGAATTAAATTAAATCAAAAATGGTGTCTGAAATTGAGTGATAATTTCAAAAATTGAAGACGAAGAAAAATGATGTACATGTATATTAAATATAAGTTCGACAGACAACCTTTTGGCATTGATTTTCTACAAATTTTGATTTCTGTATATAGACATTATATTCATGGAGAATGATTTGCTTCTTAAGAAAGGGAGATAATATAATCTTGTACTTCAAAGACTTTTTAATTTTTTTTGGCTTATCTTTATTGCATGTTTAGACTTTGTTATTGTAGGTAAAGGCAGTATTTATAGATACTAGGGCTGCCTCTGCACCAGCCAATATTCTGCCGAGATCTAAACCTTTATTACATAGAATACAAGCTAAGGATCCGATAGAATTAGAAAATGAGGGCTATGTAAGTTTTTAAAGCTGGTGTGACTAATGGCCAACAATTCACATGTTTTGACACAGCACTGGAAGAAACGGTTACAAGCTCATCAAATTTCATGATTCTTGAGGACACTGGCACGTTTTTACACTCAAGTACTCTTTGTATTAAGAAAGAGATGATATCATAATAATACACTGAAAATCCAGTCTCTTACAGTAATGTACAACCAGTTAACTAGTATTGAGTGTTAAATTTCCAATTTCCAGTGACTCAGTTAGTGAGTTTCATTTTCAATCATTTTAGTTACTTTTTATATTCATATTTATAATTAAGTTGTACAAAAAACTTGAAAATTTGCATTTCTTTCAATGTTATAATGTACAAATGACATTCTTATTTCAATTTATAATTGTAGAATCCTGTACTTTATATTGTTTTTGATGCACTTTTATTATAGTTTTGCACACTTTGTAGTCTTAACACAACCAATACCTAGCAATGCACTTTATACACACATATTCTTCTATGTACACTAGTAATACACATTACTCACATTTATTTTATTTATGTCCAGATGGGTTGACTTGTTTGCCAGTATAGCTGTCATTAAAGATAGTATTCAGCATGTGATGTATATTTATACTGACTTGACTTCTGTTCATATAAAAGTGTAACTTTCACTGTTATTATATAATATGCATATTGGGTGAATTCGTATAAGTTGGACTAATTTGAAATCAAACCCTTACAATCATTTATGATATTCTTAAGTTAATGACAGACATGCTTGTCCAGACCAGACCTTACAGTTAAAGATATTTTGCGTATGATTTGTTAACAGTCCCAGTATTTGAACCTTTGAAATTCTAGACTTGGCACATGGTGTTTTGAGCATTTTTTTTTATTCCTTACACCATCTGGTGAAGTTGTTCATATTCATTGTATAAAAACACTGTTTATCCCAAAATTTACTTGTCATTTAACTCTTCTAATATGACTCTGGACCCCTTTCTCTCTGGGGTGCTATGAGGGTATAGACATACACTCTTTTTGTCCACTTTACTTTTTTGCTGTATAAAACGACTGCATTTTAAATTTATGTTAAATAAGTACTGCAAAAAAGTACTGCAAAAAGGTTTCTCAGAAAAAAAAACAATTAAAAAAAATGGCTCTAGTAAAATCAAAGTTTCAGTCCACTTTTAAGAAGTTATGGGGGCTAATGGAGTGCCTTCGAAGCCAGCATGTGTTATGATAATAGCATCAGAAAATACAGGTGCTATTATTGATAAGGTGTTTACAGTTAAGTAAAGTTTAAAAAGGTAAATGGTATTAATGATAAGTTGGATATTTTGATCTGGTTAAACATTTTAACAGAGCTGTTCTGACTGATGTTTTGACATTTAGGGTCCTCAGTATATGTTACATGTTCTGACTGATGTTTTGTCATTTTAGGGTCCTCAGTATATGTTATCAGAGACATCAAAGAGATTCAGGGGAGATCAGCCAGATAGAAGTAAGTACTAACATGATATTCAATTATTTATCTAACAATGATAGGTTTCTGATTTTCTGATACAAATATTGTACAGTTAAGAAAGTCAATATTAAAGTAACAGAATAACAATTCCTCATTGAGTAACTGAACAATATTGAATCGATATTGAATAAATGGTCACTAAAAAACTTTTTTGAAAGACTTGTTGAATTTCAACATCAAGGATATATAATACTTTAAAATTGATTTACCTTGTCCCATAACTTTGACCTTCAGTTTACAGATTGGTTACTTTATCCCATAACTTTGACCTTTAGTTTACAGATTGGTTACTTTGTGCCATAACTTTGACCTTCAGTTTACAGATTGGTTACTTTGTCCCATAACTTTGACCTTCAGTTTACAGATTGGTTACTTTGTCCCATAACTTTGACCTTCAGTTTACAGATTGGTTACTTTGTCCCATAACTTTGACCTTCAGTTTACATATTGGTTACTTTGTCCCATAACTTTGACCTTCAGTTTACAGATAGGTTACTTTGTGCCATAACTTTGACCTTCAGTTTACAGATTGGTTACTTTGTCACATAACTTTGACTTTCAGTTTACAGATTGGTTACTTTGTCAAGGTGAATGATATAAGGGTTGAAATACAAAATGTACAACTAAAAAAATCAGTGGACAATTATTTTGAGAAAATATAAATAGCTATATGACCATAATTACCTTTTTACTGTTGATTTACTCAGTGTTTTAGTTTACTTTCATTTAGGGTAACAGATATTCTGCTAGTGAACACCCCACCTCGTTCCCTGATCTGATCACTTGTATGAACTTTGTGAAGTCAATGATTCCACTGCCCTACCCAAGTTAGCTTAGAACTGTGTAAGTTATTTATGTTGTATTTTTCAGTGGATGTATCAATGAAGACTGTTGGTGACCCAGAGGGTACAGGATTTACACATGCCTATAACGTAGAACCAATCACATATTACCCAGGTGATCCACATAAGAATGATAGACCTGTGAGTATAATGGAAGCCCTATATATGATATTTTACATAACCATAAATAGTCAGTAGACTTAAATTAAGTTGATTGGGTCCATTTTCATCAATAATTTATAATATACAGAAATTAAACTCTTGGTAAAAAACGTTGAAGTTTACATGTAACATATTTTTTGTTATTAAATAGTTTAAGTTTAAAACAAACATACCCTTTAGATCTAGAAGAAGTAGTATGAGTGCTGATGAGACAACTCTTAACTCACAATTTGTAAATGTAAATCATTATAGGTCAAAGTACAGTCATCAACACAGAACTTGGCTCACACCAAACAGCAAGCTATAAAAGGCCCCAAAAAATGACTAGTAAAACCATTCAAACAGGAAAAACAACGGTCTAAACTATATTAAAAACAAGAAATACTTATGAAACACATCAGCAAATAACAACCACTTAACATCAGGTTTATACAAGTTGTAAAATTGGCTTGATAACTGATTATTGAATTGTATTTATAAATTTTCTAATTGTTAAATAAAATCGATCCTCCCAAGGAATGTGTGTGTGTGTGTGTCATTTTGAAGTGCTTATCCCCTAAACTATCATATTTATGTCCACACACATAGTCATAATAAATTGGTATATATATTATCTGACAGAGATGGCAGACACACAGACCAACAGGGATTACTATAATGAAGACAGATTTCCTGAGATCAGAATATCCACATGTAAGTAAACCCCTGACCTCTGCCTGGAAGTGACCTGTTTATAAGTGATAAGTATAATTAGAAAGACAGATTATTTAGATTGTTGTACTCAACAGTAAACCCCTGACCTCTGCCTGGAAGTGACCTGTTTATAAGTGATAAGTATAATTAGAAAGACAGATTATTTAGATTGTTGTACTCAACAGTAAACCCCTGACCTCTGTCTGGAAGTGACCTGTTTATAAGTGATAAGTATAATTAGAAAGACAGATTATTTAGATTGTTGTACTCAACAGTAAACCCCTGACCTCTGCCTGGAAGTGACCTGTTTATAAGTGATAAGTATAATTAGAAAGACAGATTATTTAGATTGTTGTACTCAACAATAATGTTTGAATAGAACTCAGACTTAGAAGGTACATTTGATGGCTTAATTGGTTGCAAATTCACAGAAGGAGAATATATATCATTGTTGGTAACCAATTTCTAAATTTCAAAGCAATGTCTTTATATGTCTGTAACTAAACAAAAATGGTTAAATTGTCATGGTGATGTCTTAAGGGAAAGTTTTCAAAACTTTGAAATTTAAAGATCCATTTGAATGAGCTCCACAGAGAACAGTATCTATTGTGTACAATGACTTCATTCAATGGGAAAATTCATGTTGCAAAAAAAATTTGAATACCCAAAATTAACTGGTAAATTTTCTAGGAAAAAAATTGTGTTTCTTTTTCATTAATATTACATTTCTGAAGAAAAATTCAGTTCTGTCCGGTGTTTGTGAAATATCTGTCTGTTTGAAAAACTGTTGTAAAACAACACTCTGTTACTTCCTTTTTATTGGAGATTGTTGTATATATAAGTTTGCATTGTTTATTTTAAGGGAGATGAACCATTACCAAACCTGGCTTCAGGATCTGAGAGGGGGACAGGATTCACAAGAGAAAAGGCAAAACCATTGTATGTCCATAGAAATCCTATTGATGTAAGTATTGGTACATGCTGACAATGCAGCTAACAACATATAATTATAGTATGTCCCCAGAAATCCTTTGGATGTAAGTATTGGTTCATGCTGACAATGCAGCTAACAACATATAATTATAGTATGTCCCCAGATATCCTTTGGATGTAAGTATTGGTACATGCTGACAATGCAGCTAACAACATATAATTATAGTATGTCCACAGAAATCCTATTGATGTAAGTATTGGTTCATGCTGACAATGCAGCTAACAACATATAATAATAGTATGTCCACAGAAACCCTATTGATGAAAGTATTGATACATGCTGACAATGCAGCTAACAACATATAATAATAGTATGTCCACAGAAACCCTATTGATGTAAGTATTGGTACATGCTGACAATGCAGCTAACAACATATAATTATAGTATGTCCCCAGAAATCCTTTGGATGTAAGTATTGGTTCATGCTGACAATGCAGCTAACAACATATAATTATAGTATGTCCCCAGAAATCCTTTGGATGTAAGTATTGGTACATGCTGACAATGCAGCTAACAACATATAATTATAATAGGATCAAAGAAATTTTCAAAAATCATTTATTTATTAAATAGGTCATTTCGTGATAGAATCAAATCCAACATAAGTTCTTAAATTACAAGGGCCTGATATGAATTTAAATTAATTACAATGGATTTAATACCTTTATTGTAATATTTGATTGATATATAGATATTTAAGTTTAATTTACATGTGTTTATAAAGTAAACGAATATATTTTTAGGCTTATGATAGAGCTGATGATATTCCTGGTCTCAGATTACAGAGAACAAAGAAATCAGACCCAGCTGATTATCTGAATATGACAAATCCAAACAACCATTCTAGGTAAAACTTTTATTACAATTACAAACAATAATTCTAGGTAAAATTTGTATGTATATGAAGTAAGACTGCATGCCTATTGCTATTGATAACAAGTGCTGCCAGGAAGAGCAATGCTATCTACTGGAAACCTCAAATTTAAATCTTATTACTGTAAAAATCATTTTAATATACCAAGTCATTTTTGCTTTTATTCTGTAATCTGAAAATCAGGTTTTGTTTGAATGTTTCAGAACAGTAAAATAATTATATTTTCACCATTCATTGGTTTATTCTCAATGTTGTGGTATTTCTGAACAATGATTATATTTCTGTTTTCCTGATAGCAGACTAACAAATGTTTTTGAAGTTATATAATCATTGTATGTCTTTTTCAGCATTACAAAAGATATATTTAAAGGTCAACAAAGGCCAAGTCAAAATGAGGCTGATCGTCTGGAGAGAACTGGTGTTGGGAAACAGGAGTTATCTGGATACAGTGAAAATAATGATAGATTTGTAGCTGTTAATGATGATTATAGACGATTTACAACACATTACATGACCAGGTAAGGTTACCAGATATACTGGGTAACAGTTAAAGGTAACAACCAATGATTATAGTTGATTTACAATTTCATTGCATGACAGGTAAGGCTATGAGATATACAGAGTAACAATGAAACTATTAATAATTTCCTAGGGATGAGCTTTAGTCCATAATGCCCCCAAGTAATATGTCTATACATTTGGCAGCACTTCTATGTCATAGGTCAAGTGGAGATTGCCTCTAAAGATTTCTATAAAGTAAAACCTTCATATTACAGACTTCAACATTAAACTTCAACATAAATTCAATTATGATAAGTAAAGCAGGCATAATATTTGGCATGTGCACTCCTGCTTTTATGGATTTTAGGATTGGACAATTCTTAAAAACATATTGATATGAGAACTATATTGAAAACACACGTAGCTTAATTATATAACCAATCTATTTTTAGGTTTGGTCCAGATCCCACACCTGTAGGAAAAGATCGTGAAGGTCATACTCGTGGGGAAATACAACGGCAAAAACCAGATGGATTTACCAAGAGTACATCTGTCCATTCTTATGGTCAAGATATACATAGCACAGATACTCTCAGAAGACTCGAGCCATATGTAGCAAGGTAAGTAATGGGCAACATAAGATATAAAAAAAGAAGATGTGGTATGATTGCAACAAAGAGTATACAGCTGAAGGACACCTACGGGTTGGGGAATTCTTCCTACATTGACGACTCTTTGGTGGCCTTTGGCTGTTGCAATTGTCTGCTCTGGTTGTTGTCGCTTTGACACATTCCCCATTTCCTTTCTCTATTTTATTTCAATGGCTGAAACATACAGAATACCTGGAAGGCTGGACAGAAAGCCAGAATTAATCATTTGTAGCAATCATAAGATATCAAAATCAAGTTGTATGGGCTAGTAAACTACTAGTTAAATATGACCATTGAGCCTTGTATTAAATATATTATTAGAGTTAACGTCAAAGCTTATACAAGGCTCAATGGTCATATTTCAAAGAAATGCTGACTTAAAATTTGATAAGTGCAAATTATCTGAAATGGAATTAGTGTAAATAGGTGGTATCAGAAATATGCTAAGTCTAGGTAAATTGAAACACTCATCAAAACTTATTAGACACCAGAGAAAATGGAATATTATCAGGGAAATATCAACAAACAAGGGAATAACTTCAAAAGTTCCAACAAACAAATATTTTATATTTATTTTATTTTACAATATTATTAAAGAGAGGTTTCACATACACATTTATGTATTTATAGGAGTATGAAAGCCAGAGATGTGTTTTATGATGACCATACACATGATGCTAAAATGAACAGGAGTTTAACAGTGTTTTGAGTAGAGTTATAAATGAGTGAGAGATGGTATGTGGCAGTTATAATTAGACAAACTAAATTGTTCAGTAAAATATAAGTTGCTGAAAACTTACATTTTATATTATTATGTGAATGTTTTTGTATCTTATAAAGACATGTGTCAAATGGATGTTATATTTTTACTGATTTTATATTGTTCTTGTGTCTTTAATTTACGGACACTTTACTAGTCTTATATATACAGAGTTCAAATTTCAATATTAAAAAAACCATAAGTTGACATTTTTACATTCTTTTCCACGAAATTGCCCCCTAATTAGATAATAATATCTGCTTACATGCAGGTTAGTAACATCACATGGCATTATCTGGCTGGTTTGTGTAATCTGCCACACAATATACAATTATTCGTAAACTTTCTTTTAATATTTATTTCTTAATGATATACTTAAATACAATTTTAGAAAGTTTATATGTTTGTGTATATATTCCTTATATTTATTTGCATATTTATGTTTATATACTGCAGTTATTTATGTGCAATATAAGGAAATCTTCATTTTATAATATGTTTTATGTAAAGGGAATGTTTATTAAAAATAGAAATGATACTTTATTAAGATTAAAAGAGGATGAAAAAACCCCAGTTTATCTAACATAAGACCTCCAGAGTTGAGTTTTAAACCCAACATTTACATTATAAAAGTTATATTTTTGGTTGATGTTCATTATATACTTTCCTAATCATCAAGCTTTAACCTACCTCTCTTCAGAAATCCTGTCAATAGTATTTTCTTCAGAACTTCTCTAGTTTTGTTTTTCGTCTGTAGAGAAGTTTTTGAAAACACAAAACAAACCATAATAGAAATGTCTAAAGAAGCATCCTTTATATGTAAAATTTATTACTGTTATAGAAACAGGGTGGTTTTAGGTTTACTGTTTATTGTCACAGAAATAGGGTAGTCAAATTTCACTGTTTATTATTCATGATAAACAAATTTTGTATGCTGCTTTTTGCACAAATTTGCTGATTTTGAAACCAATTTCTAACTAACAAGTTATGCAAGAATATCCTTTTCTTAACTATTTATGGGTGTTACTTTATTATATAAATATATCATAGTTTATATGCTTATTTCAGTAAGAAACGCAAAACAAAAAAGAAAAAGCCACAATATTATTGTAGATGACTGTATTCACATGCTTATCAAGGGTCACCCAACAAAATAGACAGCAATTTTAGACTTTAGAAATGTTTTATCTTTTTTGGTATTTCATTTACAAATGTATTATGTATTTTTCTTACATGTAATATTTTTAATCAGTATTTAAAAATTGTGATAAAACCTTTTGCTGTTAAGTTTGTGACATTCAAATAATTATTTTTATGATGATTTTATGTAATTCTATTTTTATTCTATGTTTATTTATACATTGTGTGTAATGACTTTACATGTCATGTGTTTTTTATTTGTTTATTTGTATCAAGATTGAACCATTCTGTCTGTCTGCTGTTGTTGGTTTTTTTTCTATATAAGTTTTTCTATTCTTTTATGCTGCTTATTTAACTTTTGAAAACCATGAGCAGTAAAACCTTATGTTGTAACTTAAAGGACAGGTTTGTTGAATCAAATCAATGTTTCTTGCTAAATTAAATTTGCACTACCTACGTTTATAAATTAAGAGATTGTAACTATTTTATTGAGGTTTGGATTCAGAATATATCACTGGATGTATATTATCAGTACCTAATGAAAAGATTTCCAGTGTTATATATTGAAAATGAAAATATGTTTATAATGTTATTTAAAACATTTAACCAATGAAGGTTGTGATATTGTAAAGTAACAACATGAATAGGTAATATTTATATGTCAAGGTCAGGTGATTAATCACTTGTCAAAGGCATGTGATCTATGGAATTGTAAAATAAATCATGATATGAAAAAATAAAAAAAAAAGTATCTGAAGTATAATTGTTTAAAATGTTTTTAGAAATATTATTGCCCCCTCTATCCTATTGTTAGTCCCCTACCCATGCAGTCATAGGGAGTTTTAGGTTAACATTCTGTCATCTATCAGTCCATCCATCTATCTGTCCATCTATCAATCAGGCAAATCAGTTTTCAACATTTTGTTCCTCATGCTTGAAGATATTGATTTGATATTTGGTTTATTGTTTTGACGGATCATTTTCAAATTTTGTTTTGATCTGGTGATATTATGCAGACTTATAGTTGGACGTATAGAATTCACTCAAATTATAAGTTTTTTGCACTTTTCGTTATTCTTGAAGATATTGATAATAGGTCATTGTCTCTTTGACACATTCCCCATTTCCATTCTCAATTTTTGTCGAACCTGCAACTTTGTTGCAGAAAGCTCGACATAGGGATAGTGATCCGGCGTCTACGTCGGCGGTGACGACGTTAGCTAACTTCTTAAAAGCTTTATATTTTAGAAGGTGGAAGACCTAGCTGCTTCATACTTTGTATATAGATGCCTCATGTTACGAAGCTTCCGTCAGTTACATGTCCATTGTCCTTGACCTCATTTTCATGGTTCAGTGACCACTTGAAAAAAAAGTTCAAATTTTTTGTAATGTTAAATTCTCTCTTATGATAAGTAATAGGATAACTATATTTGGTATGTATGTACCTTGCAAGGTCCTCATGTCTGTCAGACAGTTTTCACTTGACCTCGACTTCATTTCATGGATCAGTGAACAAGATTAAGTTTTGGTGGTCAAGTCCATATCTGAGATACTAGAAGCAATAGGTCTAGTATATTTGGTGTATTGAAGGACTGTTAGGTGTACATGTCCAACTTGCAGGTGTCATCTGACCTTGACCTTATTTTCATGGTTCAGTGGTTAAAGTTAGATTTTTCGTGTTTTGGTCTGTTTTTCTCATACCTTATGCAATAGGTCTACTATAATTGTTGTATGGAATTATTGTAAGGTGTACATGTCTAGCGGGCAGATGTCATCTATCCTTGAACTGATTTTCATGGTTCAGTGGTCAAAGTAAAGTTTTTGAGATTGGATGTTTTTATCTAATGCTATATGCCATAAATCAACTATATTTGGTGTATGGAAATATTTTACGATCTTTATGTCAGTAGTTCAGGTTTTATTTGACCGTGACCTCATTTTCACGGTTCATTGCTCAGTGTTGACTTTTTTGTGTTTTGGTTTGTTTTTCTTAAACTATAAGCGATAGGTCAACTATATTTGTTGTATGGAAGAATTGTTAGCTGTACATGTCCTCCTGGCATGGTTAATCTGCCCTTGACCTCATTTTCAGGGTTCATTGGTCAATGTTTAGTTATCTAGGTTCATGTTAAGTTTATGTGACAGTTTTAAAAGAGCTTTATATTTAGTTCTATCTACATAATATCAATTATAAATAAAGAAGGCGAGACTTTTCAGTGTGTGCACTCTTGTATTATATTTTTATCAGGATAAGTTACAGATCACTTTCAAATTTTGTTCCAGGCTTATGGTTTTGTGAAGAGTAATGGTGCCTGGACTTAGAAATTCATTTAAAAATTTATAATCAGTTTTACATTTTTTTGTTCATCATGCTTAAAGTATTGAATTGAAATAAAAGAAGATGTTGTATGATTGCCAATTCAGACAACTCTCCACAAGAGACTAAATAACACAAAAATTATCAGCTACAGGTTACCATACTTGTTATATAGTTTACACTATGACAAGTTGTTATTGATCAAGTTAGCATCTTGTTCCAGTACTATGAAATTTTGCAGGGGCGTAGCAGCCGGTACGGCAGGTACATATCTTGTCGTACCAATAATGTTCGTTAGTACGGCATGCCGTACCTAAAATTCATATAAAAAAAACAAAGGGAATAAAGAAAATAAATATTTTAGAGAAAATGATAATGATAGAAGCCCATGTTGAAGTCCTAGCAATATTCGGTATACATTCATAAATACTTAGCAAAGTTTGATAACTCGTATCAGTGGTACATATGGTAACGAGTTATGGAACATTGCCCTGTATTGATAAAAGTACGGATGTTTTTACTTACAAAATATTTTAACTGATCATGGTCATGAACAGTCATAGTTCTATCAATAGCATGTTATTGCCTCTGGTTTAAACACGAACGGCATGGAAGAACCAAAATTAGCACTCTTAAATGGAGAAACAAACATTGTGTGACAAGCTTGGAATTTTGTGTGAGTGTCATACAAGATAAAAGTTTAGCTAGCTATAAAACCAGTTTTAGTCCAGCATTTTCTACATAAGAAAATACCTGTACTAAGTCAGGAATATGACAGTTGTTATCCATTCATTTGATGTGTTTGAGCTCTTGACTTTACCATTTGATAACAATATTTTCGTTTTGAATGTTCCTCGGTGCATTTTTGTTGTTGTTATTTTACTTTTTGTAACAAAAATATTGCCAGTTAATTTGTATCAATGCACCATTAAATTTAAGTAATCATGAATAAACAAGTCGTCCCAATCTGATCTTTACGCAACAGAGACAAATAAACGATCTGCACATTGTTAAACAGCACATTTTGCTTCTAGGCACCAAGACGATGAGAAACTGTCATTTTTTGGAAATATAAATTTGATGTGGCTCGGTACTTATACATCCCACCATTTGGATATCACCGTGTAGAACACCACATGCGGGGTTTCAGCTATGTGTGACATGGGGTGGCAATTTTGAAGCGACGAATAAGTAACAAGGTAAGTTCAAGCATCAAAATTTCTCTCAGTACCATATAATGTATTGCACCGAAGGAACCACAACATAATTTATTTCCTTAAAGCTGAAGCAGTCGTTCTCAGTTTTCTCAAACACCTCGCCCTAGTTTTCCGTGTTGCAGATTTTGAGGCTTTATATGCAAATTTCTGTATAAAAAACTACTTTATACAACTACTCTGTATTATTTATATAGAATTGTATGACTGTATTCCTCTCATGGACTTCTACCAAATATCAGTTTCTTCGTTAAAATTAATTGGTTTATAAACTATTATTCATCAAAATATAAAGTGTTGCATTTATATATATTGGAGTTCACTGAACTAGTACAGATATTTGCAGTGTAGGATCTAGAAATTTTCATAAGGGCCCACTCCCGTCACACTTCAGTGATTCCCTATATAAACAACCAATTTTTTCTCTCAAAAGGGAAGCCCCCCCTTAAATCCGCCTCTGATTTGTTATGGGGCAAGCTGTAGTCCACCTCGGGGTGCAGGATATTCTTGCTGTGTTGAAGACATATTAGTGGCCTGTCTTTTTACTCTATGGTTGGGTTGTATTCTCTCTACCCCATTTCCATTCTCTATTCCATTGTGTTTATGTTTGATGGGTTTCTGTTTATGGAGGATCATTATGTCTAACTTCTCCTCAACAAAATATAACTGACAAATATCATATGTGAATGACATATATAAAAGCCAGAAAAGAAGAAGAAATCAGATAAATTGCTTTACTACTGTTTTGAACATATTACATCAGTAAACAGTACATGTATAAGAAACAAAAGTCATACATAAAGCTTCCATTTACATTTAATGGAGAATAGTAAACAGTACATGTATACATAAGAAACAAGAGGCTCTCAAGAGCCTGAATCGCTCACCTTAATTCTTTTGGTTAAATCTCTC
Source organism: Mytilus trossulus (assembly GCF_036588685.1). NCBI lineage: Eukaryota > Metazoa > Mollusca > Bivalvia > Mytilida > Mytilidae > Mytilus > Mytilus trossulus. The sequence continues at coordinate 77,607,963 of NC_086382.1, read as the reverse complement.
ATCAATGATTATTTTGGCTTTTCAATTTATTTAAATGTTTTTGGATCAACCTATTTTCTTCAAAAGCAAAAAAAAAAAATCATTTTCTCCTATGTTCTATTTTAGCCATAGAAGCTATGTTTCTTGACATACAAGGAAATAAAATATAAATTTATACTAGATACTATGAAACTCATTTAGCCTAAGTTTGGCTGAAATTGATACAGCAGTTTCAAAGGAGAAGATTTTTTAAAGTAAGTCAACATGATGAACAAATTGTGAAAAAAAGTCTTTAAAGGGCAATAACTCCTTAAGGGGTCAATTGACAACTTTGGTCAGATAGACTTATTTGTAGATCTTACTTTGCTGAACATTATTGCTCTTTTTACAGTTTATCTCTATCTATAATAATATTCAAGATAATAACCAAAAACAGCAAAATTTCCTTAAGATTATCAATTCAGGGGCAGTAACCCAACAACAGGTTGTCTGATTCATCTGAAAATTTCAGGGCAGATAAATCTTGACCTGATAAACAATATTACCCCATGTCAGATTTGCTCTAAATGCTTTGGTTTTTGAGTTATAAGCCAAAAACTGCATTTGACCCCTATGTTCTTTTTTTAGCAATGGCGACCATGTTTGTTGATAGATCAAAACTTCGGATACAATTTATAAACTAGATACGCTAAGGAACATTCAGTTAAAGTTTCGAAGTATTTGGCCCAGTAGTTTCAGAGGAGAAGATTTTTGTAAAAGATTACTAAGATTTACGAAAAATGGTTAAAAATTGACTATAAAGGGAAATAACTCCTAAAGGGGTCAACTGACCATTTCGGTCATGTTGACTTATTTGTAAATCTTACTTTGCTGAACATTATTGCTATTTACAGTTTATCTCTATCTATAATAATATTTAAGATAATATCCAAAAACAGCAAAATTTCCTTAAAATTATCAATTCAGGGGCAGCAAACCAACAACGGGTTGTCTGATTCATCTGAAAATTTCAGGGCAGATAGATCTTGACCTGATTAACAATTTAACCCATGTCAGATTTGCCCTTAATGCTTTGGTTTTTGAGTTATAAGCCAAAAACTGCATTTGACCCCTATGTTCTATTTTTAGTAATGGCGACCATGTTTGTTGATAAATCAAAACTTCAGATACAATTTATAAACTAGATACCCTAAGGAACATTCAGTTGAAGTTTGGAAGTATTTGGCCCAGTAGTTTCAGAGGAGAAGATTCTTGAAATAGTTAACGACGACAGACGACGACGACAGACGACGACGACAGACGACGACGGACGCCAAGTGATGGCATAAGCTCACTTGGCCCTTCGGGCCAGGTGAGCTAACAAAAGTTATACATAAAGCTTCCATTTACATTTAATGGAAAGTAACATAAAAAACAATTGAATTAAATTGGTGTTCAGATAATGGTTTTGTAGAAAATTAGGTTACACATTTTCATCAGATACAAGTGAGTCATAGATTTTCTATGAACAACTGTGTGACTCTGTTGACATATACAGTGTACATTTTAGAGATAACTGAAGCTTTGCAGACATCAATCTGTTGTTCTACTGTCACAGATTAAATTTACCTGGGAAAGCGTAGCTGAGATAGGTTAAAACATATTTGCAACAGTAAAACTACCACAGGTTGTAGGCAAAGCTTCAAAAACATTACAGTTGATCTCCATTCTAATGCAAAATAAAACAAATAATTCAACTTAAGTCATTATTTCTGTGTAAAATTTTCATTAAACAAAATTTCTACATATCAGATACTGAGCCACTTTTCAAATTAAAAGTATAAAATATTGTAAGCAGATATGGTGTGTAGATTTTCAATATAAAATAAATAAAATATTGGGACTATATTTTCACATAAAAAAATCACTGTAATTCAGTTAGTAATGCTTGCATTTAATATTGTGATTGTTTGAAAATGATTAAAAATTGCAAGATCAATTATTGTGATTTCATAAAAATGTTGTATACAAATAATGTGATTAAAAATGATGAAATGTGCATTTTTTGTTTTTAAGAATCTGATCCGTTAATCGAAACATTTCTAAATTTACAGTAAATCATAAAAAAATAGGCATTGACAGGAGTTTTTGGTTACTTTGAATACTGCTTGTTTTTAAATTGAAATATAAACTAAATAAAAAATTAAAACACTAACACCGTCAAATAAACAAAAATAATACTTTTTATAATATAACTTTTCTGACATGGCACAGGTATATATGGGTAAAGGTATAAAAGTAAATGGTTTTGTGTCTCCAAAAAACAGTTATCCCGATTTAAGGGCATATATTCTTTTAAAGCTATAAATAAGACCTTAATACAAATCGGAAAATAAATTAACTCCCCATGAAATGAACTTGTATCTCAGCTTTATTGCACATTCTAGACCAAACAAAATAAACCAGCTAATCTGAGTCCTCTCGTCGATTAAAAAAAATATGATAAATTCAGATGTTTTTTTTTACAACCAGAATTTCATAGGAAAAACTAAAACAATGATATAAACTATCAATATTTAACTGATATGGTTTTCCAAAGGGAATAAATATGGCAAGATATGTTTATTGTTAATTATTAAGAAACTGTGCGTCGATTAAAACCCATTACGAGGAACATATTCAAATAGCTTGAGATTCATATTTAACCTAAGAACACAAAATAGAGAGCCACTATTTGATTTAAGATGTAACTTAACAAGTTTTAACATGGATAAAAAGGTATCAAGTATTTCTGGTCATGTGACCTTGACAATCATTACATCAATATAATACAATAATTAAAATTGACAGCAACACTTCAAAAGATCTGCAATTTTATTATCTATGTCTACATGTTTCGCCTGCAAGGCAGGCTTCATCAGGACAATTTTATACAGAAATTGAGCCCCTGAAGTACTCAAAGTGGTGCATTGAATTTGACGTCGTCATGGTGAGAGAAACAATGAAAAGTGAAAGTAGCAATACAGAGTTATAAATAGATAACATAAATATAGAAAATTAAAGTTTGTATACAATGTAACTTGAGTTCGTTTTACTATTATATGATACATGAAATTGTTCTAAAGGCTTGGCATCTAATAGGACGAACTTCCCATGGTTCCTACCACTTCGCAAGGCTTCTCTTCCCACCTGGCCATAGTTGGAGGTTACTACTTCCCGGCGCATGGGCAACAATAGGAAGATTATGATCGCCGCTGTGGATAATACAATTGTCAAAAACTGTTCCTTTGTTAATTATTTGGTGACTATATAATTTTTGGATCGTCTGCAGTAGTTGGTCTGTATAATGGCATAGTTGTGAATTCCTAGTTCATTTAAGATCGGCGCCCATGGTACGTTTCTTCTGCAATCATTAATATCTGCTATCATTTATAGATGTATAGGTGGTATCGGACATCTTGGTCATCTTGATTCAGTTGTTATTTCGTTGTAAGTATGGAATATTCCTTGGTCCATGTATACGCTGGTGGCCTGTAGCCTTGCGAAGTGGTAGGAACCATGGGAAGTTCGTCCTATTAGATGCCAAGCCTTTAGAACAATTTCATGTATCATATAATAGTAAAACGAACTCAAGTTACATTGTATACAAACTTTAATTTTCTATATTTATCTTATCTATTTATAACTCTGTATTGCTACTTTCACTTTTCATTGTTTCTCTCACCATGACGACGTCAAATTCAATGCACCACTTTGAGTACTTCAGGGGCTCAATTTCTGTATAAAATTGTCCTGATGAAGCCTGCCTTGCAGGCAAAACATGTAGACATAAATAATAAAATTGCAGATCTTTTGAAGTGTTGTTGTCAATTTTAATTATTATTTAAGGATTGCATTCATTTGCATGATTTGACAACCCGGCATACCAAGGTATCCACTTCAGGGACTCTACCAAAACGATTTCACAGGCGTTGGTTCACCTCGCGGAATTCAATATAATACAAGTATAAAATAACATAATTGCACTGCTTCATGTGAACACAATAAAGTTAACATTTAAATACATAAAAAAAATCAAATATTTTATCGCAACAAGATAATCAAGGGACTATAAAAATGTCTTCAAAATATTATTTATTAAAGAGCTGTTCCATTTTTTTTAAAGTCTATGTGGAAAGGGATAGGTATATATAATTTAATTTCTAACCTAAAAAAGTTGTTTCTAAAATTAATGCAAAAACAAGAAGGAAGTTTCTCTGCTTTCAACAGAAATGCAAGAGTTGTCTCCACTTTAACACCACTACAAACGAAGTCATATTATGCATACAAATTTCTTCTACAAAAATTATTTTGTATCAAGTTGAACACATTTTTTAATTGCTTAAAATTGTAACATTGGAATTCAGACAGATACATGAACAAAATGTAGTGGTTTTAAATAATCCAATAAATTATATTCAAGAATATTTACACTTTTTTATGAAATGGCAGATACAATGCTATATGCATCAGAAATAAAGACTAGAATTCAATTTGATAAAATTTGGACCAATTTTGATAGTTTTCTGTAATATATATATATATAAAGACAATAGCCAAAAAACAAAAGAATAAATAATCAATCTGTTGACAGGAGGATTTAAAACATGAAACAGAACATCATCACTCATAACAGATATTTATCTCTTATATACATGATATATATAAACACCACCATGGATATTAAAACACAAATTCATCTCTTATAAATAAATACGTGACAACAAATATCAAATGCACCTCGTAAAAAAAAAAATGGATATGAAAACATCAACAATTTTTTTTGAATAAATACACCACCATCAAAAATCCCGAAACATAAAAAAAATAAAATTTTACAAATCAAACTTAACAACTAACAACATATGATATAAAAGGCATTGAAAAATGATATAATACAACATGTATATAGATATGAACATCCTATCAAACAAAAAGGTTGGATTTTTTTTATCTAAAACTGCCCCTCAATAAAGCATCCAGAGAACATGTGAAATATTGTGCTTTTGTCAGTTATGGGAAGGTTTTGTGAAAATAAGAATCTCCAAATTTCAATTTAATAAATTCTTTCTAAAAAACATATTCTCTGTATAAAGCATTTTTTGTTTGTTTTATGAGATGAAAACAGAAGAAACATCTCTTTTCTTTGAACAAAACAACCTCAAAATTTAGAAGCTTCATCTATTTCAAAGAAAAGTAACATTTTCTGTCCTAATATGGGTGGAAACGAAAAATCCATATAAAAACCATACAACATATTTTCACACTAACAATATTAAAATACTGATAAAGAGTGTATTAGTTTTAGACCACTAAAAATGTCCCTTTGTCTAATGTATCCTACAGTTATCAGGTGAGTGAGCAACCATAGGTAATATCTTACACTTATTTGAGCTTATGTGCTACAGCAGCAAATATTTACTTTTATGCCTTGACAAATATGAAATAAGTAAATAATCAGATGATATTAAAACACACTCTACAAATCAATGTTATCAAGTTTTTATGAACATTATGTTGACAGACAGTAGTATCCTATGGAACTTCACACATCAGTTTCTTCAATAGGCATATCAAATATATCATCCGAATGTGATGTGGACAGTCTTAATTCAGAGTCCTCCTCCGCTGATATCGAACCATGTGATCCATTACGCTGAACATGTGATGTTGACATCCTCATATCAGAGTCTTCCTCCGCTGATATTGACCCATGTGACCTATTATGCTGATCGTGTGTACAAATAAATGGTTGATTACAGTTTACATCGTGAATGGGAATTAAGTCTTCAAACACGTTATTTATATCTTGTAAATGAGCAATATCTCCCTGTTCCTTAGACCTTCTCATCTTGTACTTGTCTGACAAACTTTGTAGATAAGAATCGGACTGAGAACACTGGAGAGGTTTCTTCTGTATTTTCACACATTCAGAGTGAGAAACTTTTAACGGCTGGTGAATATTTTCACTTTCTTGTTCTATTAACTGGTTCATTTCTGATGTCTCTGAGCTGTCACTCATCATTTCCTCTGGTTCCTGGTCGTCTATAAAGTGTGGATAGCCTAGTCCTGCAGGGGAATAGAAACAGTTAGGACTGCCATATTCTACCTGATAATTACTTTCTACAGGTGAATGTCTGTCAAATAATTGGTCATCAGTATTGGTACTATCGGTACGCTCAGTCACATGACTATCTGTCACATCTGACTGATCAGTCATCACATGATCAGAATTATCACTGGTTTTTGATTCTTGTTTAATAAAAGGCATGTCAAAGCTTGTTTCGTTAGGAGATTTGACCATTGGTGATTGTTGTATTGTCTCTAACGGACTTTGTAACGATTTCCGTAAGCTGTCACGGTTACTGCTAACAATGTTTTTCAAACTACCTGAGCTTGCTAGGCTTGACCGGTCTGATAAAGTTTCTGGACTTGCTAAAGGTGCATCTGTATTTTCATTCAGGTTTAAGGTCATCTTTGGTTTATTTTTAGTGATAACAATATTTCCTTCAGCATCTAATGAATATTCATTTTCATTATGATAGTTACTCATATCATAAACCGGTAAATGACCTAAAGATTGATCTGCAATCTCTGGTTCTATCAAGATATCCACTTGTCCCAGACCTAGCACAGAATCAACAGAAGGCGTTCTATTGTTTAATAAATTCTGACGTTCATCTTCTGTTAAAGTTCTGATTGGTTTTGGTGGAGCTACATTAACTAAAACCTGAAATAAAACACTAAATCATTTACATTGTAACACACAAAGTTAAATAGCTAAAACATGTCTCCCCTTCAGACAATGTGACATAAATAAACCTTCCTAAAACTATGTTTGCCTTCTAGATACAGAAGATCAAAATCTATAAAAAGCTTGCAATAGATCAACTTTATTACCCAAAAGGCCAATTTCAAATAATAATTTGTGTTAGTGTCAAATAAGCAAAAATAACCCCAAGATTATTTGACGTTTACGGTAAACTAAAATTGTGGGATTTCTTTTCAGTCTTTCAGAGCAAATTTAGCTAAAAATTAGAAAGTGAAAATAAGTCCATCATAAATATGTAGATAGAATTTTAATGGGATATTACTTACTGGATTAGATTAACACCTGGTACAAAATTTAAATGGAACTATACAATTGGCAAATAGATTATTGAAATGGGAAACCCAATGATATGGTTTAACATAGAAAATATTTAAACCAGAAACAAATATGACAGACTGATAACAAACAACTATGAATAAATAACCCAAGACTTTAGACAGACACAAACTATAAATAAATAACTCAAGACTTTAGACAGACACAAAGTCAGGAGCCTCTGGCCTTTGTTAGTCTTGTATTATTTTAATTTTAGTTTCTTGTGTACAATTTGGAAATTAGTATGGCGTTCATTATCACTGAACTAGTATATATTTGTTTAGGGGCCAGCTGAAGGACGCCTCCGGGTGCGGAAATTTCTTGCTACATTGAAGACCTTGTTGGTGACCTTCTGCTGTTGTTTTTTTGTTGTCTCTTTGACACATTCCCGTATTTCCATTCTCAATTTTATTACAAATGTATTATGTGATGTGGTTGAACATCTTTGCTAACACTTAATCCTTCGCTTTCCTAGTCATATCTATAATGGAGTGATTGTGTTGTGGGGTTCCTGACTAAATTACATTTACCCATTTTTCATTTCATCCATTAAAATTTGACTGAAATAGTTTTGTCCATACGATACTTAAAAAAAATTGTGCTGTTGTCACATTATGTGTGATTATAAGTATAAATATAAACATTTTAATAGTATTTACCCCCAGTGGGTCTTTAGTTTGCCTGTCACATTATTTATATTCTTTATAATTACATTATAAATGCCATACAGCACTTTAACTCAACAAATAGTATAAAGAGTAGAAAAATCACCCAAATAATGAAATAATTCCAAACTGGATAAAGACTTGATTTTAAAAGTAGTAGGTCATTTAAATTTGTAAAATTGGCAAAATATGTGCAACTATTAAAAATAATGTCTCAGTTATATTCTAATCCCTATATAAAATGTTACAGTTACTGTAATCAATATTAAATGTTATATAAACCATATGTTTGTATTGTGTAGCAAAAAAATGTAATGGCAGCATATCAGGGGAAGTAATTCAATATATTTTAAGCAGTAGACAAAGTTAAAGTTACCATGAAAGGGGAAGACATCAATATTAGTCAATACACAGAAATTTAGCTGTTTTTGTGTTTTTGTACTGAGGTATACATTTTTCTATAATGTTTGGTAAGCTTATGATATTCCATTAGTCCTTATTTTATGTAAAAACTTAAGTTTCCTTAGGACAACATCAAAAGATCAATGTAAGATAAAAAAAACTTAATTAAAATAGTTTGGGCCGGGGTTGAACTGCTGCAAGATTTGGTTATCCAACATTGATTTTTACATATATCTGTATGGGTCAATCAATTTTTCCCAAATTAAGTTAAGCGTAGGGGGTCAGTGAAAAAAATATGTGAATTAAGTTTTTTATCCTTCATTGAACTTTTGATGTGTCTTTATTTGATATGACATTGAAATAATTCAGAGTTTTCTCCTTTCTGATGGGTGATCACTTTCGGGTAACTAACTCTGCTCTGTTGAGAAAAATCTCTATATCATAATAAGCAACACACAGCCCTAACAAAAATAAACAAAAATTTAGACGAAAGATTATAAACTTTGAGGTTTGTCATGAGGTACATTGAGTGTTTTTGTTTCAGTACTGACATGTAGATAACCAGTGAATGAGGTACTGTAAATTCAGCAATTATTGTGAGGTTTTCATTATTGGGAAAAATGTGACAACAATTTAAACTTGCATTTTGAACTATTTTATATGAATTAATCAGGATTTTTCTCAATATCATAAAAATCAAAATCACAATTAAGTCTGAAATGATGAAATTGCAATAATAAATGCACGCAATAATTTCTGTATTTACAGTATGTAGAATTTTGTGTTTATGAGAAATGTATTTAAAACAAAAATAATAGAAAAATACCAATTTAGTCTGACTTAATCTCTTAATAGCTTAGAAGAAAGAGATCAAATGTTGTTATCACTAGACAACACCAACCAAACAATACCAATGGCCTTCAAGAGCATACAATAACCATCAAACAATTGGATATTTGTTTTATACCTTTTCCAATGCATCCATAACATAATCAGGCATATGGTCATTTATCATTGTAGGGGAGACAATCACTTCATCAAAACTTCTGTTGTCAGCCCAGATAGCTTGGTACACTGGCTCATTATTACCACAACATAGACTTGACCTGTGAATAAAGAATAAACTTTTATAAAGCATGTATTTCCACCTGTATTTACCTAGATTTATCCAGTACATGCATTACTCAATGTACGAAAAACCAATCTTGATCTACATATAAATATAATCCAGTTTGATGTGTGTTAGGAATCACATCCCAAAAGTTTGATACCCTTAGAAAAACGGGTGGGTCTTTTCACCACCGACCACCACCGCCGAAAACCTCACAAACCACCAACTACTAGGAAAAACTACGATATTATACAATAAAACGATAAAATAAATTAAATTACTTATAATTTAATCAATTTTTCAATGATTATGGGCATCATTTTTATGTTTTAAAAAATTGAAAGTAAATATGAGGAAAACGTCTCCGGATTCATCACTTTCCGGATTACATTGTGTTTGTTATAAAATTCAAACTATATTCATAATTTATAGTAACCAGTTAAAGTATCCTGGATCTCTGTTCATTGGTAAGATTTTGATATTTTTCTCTTTTATTATTGGTACAACTATTTCATAAAAGAGTTAGAAAAAGAAAAAATGGAAAAAAGTATATTTGAGTTGTCAGTGGAGTTCAAAAAGTGGGGTGTTAGCCTAAGACTCTTCCTTTCTGTTTTCTGTAGATGTTTGGACTTTTAATCTTCTGAATTGTTGAATTAATAACTTGAATACTATATTAAAGGGCATACGATACAGTTTTGATCCTGTATTTACAAATTCGTGAAAATTTGCATATAAGCTATTTTTTACCTGATTAAATCAAATATGTAATAAAAAATATACCTTCATGTGCTACTTTTTGAGTAAAATGAGGTCGAAATTTTGTATATTTGCTCAAAATTCAGATTTGTGGACGTAATTTCTTTTTCGAAAGAAAGACATAACTTTTTTATTATAAAAGATAAACACAAACTTTTGTTGTTAAATAATCAGTAATTTCTGTATTTTATAAATATCCTAAAAAATTATGCATTTTTTTATTCGGAAATAACTCATATTTATCAAATGTTCATGAAATGAGGAAAATACGTCATTTTTTGCTGCATGTTTATCAAAATTAAAAAAAACCCTCTATTTACAGTTTTATAAAATTTGGGTCACATAATCTCCCTGTAAAATGAAACAAATTGCTGTTTTGAAAAATAGGGGTCCATGAAATCGTTTTCAAATTAAATCAGTTTGAATGATAAAAATCAGTCGAAAAATGCATCTTTTCCCGATATGTCAGTTTGACGTCGCGAAAATAACAAATTACGTTAACAACGTCATAACCTTCCCTGTATCTGAGTCTGTATCGTATGCCCTTAGTTCACATTGATAACGATAAAAGACAAAACAATGAACTTTTGGGGTGTTCGGTGGTGTTCGGCGGTGTGCGGTGGTGTTCAGTGGTGAAAAGACCTACCGCAAATACAAAGGTTTGCCCATCTTGTGACCCTACTTATTGAACCTCAAGACTTAGAGAGGCTGGTAGATAGTTTTTTTTGTGGCTTGCTCAGAGTGGTATTCGGTAGCAACTTTACCCACAGAGTGATATTACTAAAAGAAACCAGTACCTTGCTACAGTAGTCTTAGGAAGGCTATTGCGCAAATGGCCAAAATTCAGCTTCAGAAAACTCTTACAGTAGAAGTATTTCTGTATGTTTAGAATTTTTCTGAGCTTTTCATCTCCTTTAATTACATGTGTGTGAGTGCAGAAAGTCGATATACTGTTTTTTCATATTAAAAAACTTTGCACATAAAAATAATCATTCAAATGCATTGCTGATGAAACAAAATTTAAGTTGTGGTGATTTGGTTATTCTTTAAAGCCCCTTTTTGGTCATATATCTTTTTCTATGTTTAAACAGTTAAAACATCCTTTACAATCCTGATCAAGGTCAATCCAGAAAAGCACTTGGAACACACATTTATAAAGTGTTATTTGCATTTGAAAAATCTTTATATTTGTCAATAAGATATTCTTACCCATTATTTTTAGGATGACTCCTGACCACATGTATAATTTTACCAGGAGGATACAGCGGTGTATGAGCTACGAGTGTTATGTCATCATCTGATGGATGGGCGTGAAGATCTCGTTCTTCTATTTCATTTCGGACTTGTTCAAGATTCATCTTGTCTGTCTCAGAGGATCCACAACATATACCTTTCATTATTATCTTCCACTGTAATACAACATTTCAGGTTCAAAGAATGACCAATTACATATATTTCAGAAGGTTGTTTGAGAACGAAATATTCTAGTGTTTATAAACATAATAATATGTAACTAATTACAAGTATAGAAATATCATATGTCTTTCAGCTTGCTAGAAATCCAGCAAGTTTTGTCAAAAACATCGTACATAGTATTTTTTGTCTTTGATATTATATTTTATCTATATATTTTTTTGATAAGCCTGTTGAAGTGTCAGTGTGGTTTTTCTGTACAATTATTTCAATCCATATTGTGACCATTTCTGTGACGTTTTTCTGCCCATTTGTCTGGACTAATTCTGTGGAATTTTCTGGGTGTTTTTTTTTTTATACTTTTAAGTCCGAATCTTTTATTATACTGTACTTTTTCTTTGAAAGTCCTATAGATGTTTGGTTGCCAAAAGTTCTCCATTAGCCTTCGTCAACTATCTCATTTATATTCATACTACATTCTGTGTTCATTAATAATCAGTAACTGCCAATTCTAAACAAATTGTGTGTTACTCTAAAGAACATTACCTTGGAGTTATTACTCATCTTTATAACATTGATTAAATCTGTACGCAGTACTTCCATTTGGAACAGTCCTATTCTGTAATGCAAAAATACACAAGTCAAAGATTATAGTGGGAAGTAAGAATCTAGTAGTGTAACCCCCATGACCTTCTGAGGTAGCGTGCACACCTTGAGTACTGGAATCCAACCCTAAACGGGTTGTTTTATTTTTGTTAATATGTCTTTCGATTGAGTTAAGCTACTGTGGATTCATTTATTTTCGTGGGTACCAATTTTCGTGGATTAAGGAATACTTACATCTTCGTGTTATTTCAGGTTAGGGTGAAGGTTGGTGTCTGTTAAAACGTTTAAACACACTGCATTTGTTTGCACCTGTCCTCAGTCAGGAACTTGTTGTTCAGGGGTTGTCATTTGTAGTTTTGATGTGGTTCATAAGTGTTTCTCGTTCCTTGTTTTTTATATATTTTATTTTTATTTATTAGAAAGTTGGTTATCTGGTTTGAATGGTTTTACACTAGTCATTTTTGGGGCCCTTTATAGCTTGCTGTTTGATGTGAGCCAAGGCTCTGTGTTAAATGCTGCACTATTATAACTTAATTTTACAAATTGTGACTTGGATGGACAGTTGTCTCATTGGCACTCATAACACATCTTCTTATATCCATTTAACTAAAACTGCTTCATTGTTTCACAAATTATTTTAAATGACCCTTATGTTTGTTGTTTATAAGTCAAATATAACATGAATAACTACCTTGGTACAACATCTTTTCCTACAACAACAGAAGTTATAAAGGACTTAGTCTGCTCTACACAAGTTTCACTAAAATATACAAAACATGTCATTAAACTTTATTGGTGTACTAGCATCTTTGATGCATTCCTGCCAACTTTTGGAAATCTCAAACTGTGACTATTATATAGTGTGTGACCACAATTCAATATACAATTTTAGCAGCATTTTTATGTGCATGTTCTTACTCTTGACAACCTTGTCAATATTTAAATGTTTCACGACCAGACAGAAAATGTGATAACTATAAGCTTTTCCTTAAAGCTTGTTCCATAGGCTCTATACAAATGTAAAATTAGCATTTTTACTTTTGAATTCTTTACATGCTTTTTCTTAATCAGTTAACTCATACATCTATCTGACAATGACCAATGCTGTATACCTTAAGAGGTCCCCAGAAGGGGAGTAAGCGTAACAATGTAATCCAGGATATTCTTGCTGTAGTATACAAACCTTAGGAGGCCCCCCGGAGGGGAGTAAGCGTAACAATGTAATCCAGGATATTATTCTTGTTGTAGTATACAAACCTTAGGAGGCCCCAGGAGGGGAGTAAGCGTAACAATGTAATCCAGGATATTCCTGCTGTAGTATACAAACCTTAGGAGGCCCCCAGGAGGGGTGTAAGCGTAACAATGTAATCCAGGATATTCCTGCTGTAGCATACAAACCTTAGGAGGCCCCCAGGAGGGGTGTAAGCGTAACAATGTAATCCAGGATATTCTTGTTGTAGTATACAAACCTTAGGAGGCCCCCAGGAGGGGAGTAAGCGTAACAATGTAATCCAGGATATTCTTGCTGTAGTATACAAACCTTAGGAGGCCCCCAGGAGGGGAGTAAGCATAACAATGTAATCCAGGATATTCCTGCTGTAGTAGTATGGCTAGTATTACTGCTGCTCCTGCACCTAGAGAATGTCCTACTAAAACAAGATCATATCTCTCTGCTCCAATCTCCTGAAAAATAAAACAAATATAACATACAAGAGGCACAACCTGTATAAATCTGTATAGCTGCTAATGAGGACTTTTATAATATGCACATACTCATTATACTTTATGTTTATGATAACTTTTTCAATAAACGTGTTTAGTGTAGCTTCTATACATATTTAAGTTAAAAGATAAAAGCCAAAATTTTCAAAAATGCAACAATTGTTTTCAAGTGATGTGTTTTCTAAATCCTACTCTTTAGTTTTTATTTGGTCAGATTGTTTTTCATCACTTTACCTAGAAGACTTAAAATGTGAATAGTTGTAACATGTTCACTCTCCTATTTATTTGTATTGTAGTTCTGTTATATTATGTTGTCATTTCAATGTTATATTTAACATTTCCATTAAAGTGCGAGGTTTGGCATGCCAAGAAACCAGGTTCAACCCACCATTTTTTCCTTTAAAAATGTCCTGTACCGAGTCAGGAAGATGTCCATTGTTATATTATTTTTGTTTGTGTGTGTTACATTTTAACGTTGCGTCGTTTGTTTTCTCTTAATTTTGGGTGTAAATTCACATTGCGACAACACGTGTCACGGTACTTGTCTATCCCAAATTTAAGTATTTGGTTTTGATGTTATATTTGTTATTCTCTTGGGATTTTGTCTGATGCTTGGTCGTGTCTGTGTGTGTTACATTTCAGTGTTGTGTCGTTGTTCTCCTCTTATATTTAATGGGTTTCACTCAGTTTTACTTTGTTACCCTAATTTTGTTTTTTGTCCATGGATTTATGAGTTTTGAACAGTGGTATACTACTGTTGCCTTTATTTACCCTACTGACACTCTAAATAAACAATAATTGTATATAAAGAATGGTCTACAAGAACTAAGTAAAAGTTATAGCTACAAGATAAATCTTACAGAACACTTTCCAAACGCCTGTGATAAAACCATATCTTCTTTTATCTTCTTCTTAATGTAAACAGCTGCATGAACCATGCCCTTTGGAATAAGAAAAAACTCAAATTAAGTTAAACATAATATTTTTTTTATATTTGTTGTGTTGATGCTTTCATACTATTACCATTACCTGAGTATTCAGCCTTAATATCTTAATTTACCAAGAATGTTACCAGTATGTAGGTATAGTAGAAGGCAAACTGGTTAACTTGCCTTATTGAAGCTAGAGCAGTCTTTAACAGTGAGGTGTATGTTTTTATTCTGTGGTGAAGCCATCACTGTGACTTTGAGATAAAGAACACCACTGTATAATTAAATTTTGAATGTAATGCGTCTTCTGATTGGCTGACATCGTTTTGTTTATCATCCTATAGACATTATTTAGTCATGAATGTGATCCTGACATTGTTTTTTCATGGTTTACCACAGTTTAAAATGGAATTTTGAATTAAATTATAAGAAATGACTAATATTTTTTCTGTCTATTTGAAATAACATAAACAAGAGAGTACACAGATGCCCCACTTGCACTAGCATTTTCCATGTTCAATGGACAGTGAAATTGGGTAAAAAATCTCATTTGGCATTGAAATTAGAAAGATCATATCATAAGCAACAAGTGTACTAAGTTTGAAGTTGAATGGACTTAATTCAACTTCATCAAAAACTACCTTGACCAAAAACTTTAACCTGAAACTCTCACTTTCATATTCTATGTTCAGTGGACCATGAAACAGGGGTCAAAAGTTTATTTGGGTATAAAATTAGAAAGATCAGATCATAAGCAATAAGTGTACTAAGTTTCAAGTTGATTGGACTTCAGCTTCATCTAAAACTACCTTGACCAAAAACTTCAACCTGAAACTCCCACTTTCATTTTCTATGTTCAGTGGACCGTGAAATTGGGGCCAAAAGTCTAATTTGGCTTTAAAATTAGAAAGTTCATATCATAAGCAACAAGTGTGTACTAAGTTTCAAGTTGATTGGACTTCAGCTTCATCAAAAACTTCCTTGACCAAAAACTTTAACCTGAAGTGATAGTGAAAGGACGCACATGTGCAGACGAAAGAACGGAGGCACAGACTAGAAAACATAATGCCTCTCTACTATCGTAGGTGGGACATAAAAATTTGGTGCACACTGTAAAATAACCTGCTACACAGGTTATTCAGGTTGCACCCCATTTTCTGACAGAAAAAATATTACAGTCATTTCTTAAATAATGTGTGATATCCTTTGGTTATAGATTTTAGTATGAAGTAATTTTTTGAAGGTTGTAATACTTTATAACCCTTCTTTTACATTATAATACATCCTCAGTCTCTCAATCATGTTGCAGTATGAAAAATTCTATTATCTTGCAGTGCCATTTGATCAAGTGATTTTTGTGCTGAGATTTATAAAAAGATTTATTTCTTTTTTCTGAACAAACAACCTTTACCTTATGTCCAACCCAATCTTCCTTTATAGGGTCTAATGGTAGAATCTCAGCATCAGCCTTTAAATCTGTTAACACATCCTACAACATAACACTTACATCAGGTTGGCTGTCATAGCTTCATTTCACTAAAAACATAATGCTGGCTCACTCAACAGTTTGAATATAACTTTTTTCTGACACAAGTTAGGGTTTTAATCAAAATCTCCACATCTAAAAGTATATATATGTAATGAAAATTTCAGCATCAAATCGTATAACAATTATCACTTCCTTTGATTCTACGGTCACTGACTGTATAAAATTACAAATTATTCAATAAAAGCTGGTTCCCCTCTTTACAATTGTAAAGTCATGGTTCCAGAAGACTTACCTGCAGCGATAGAGTCCCTCTGATACAGATAATTACTTTCTTGTGTTTGTGGTCCAGAGCAACATAAAATGGTGTTTCACCAATCTAAATAGGTCAAAAGAAAATTTTGTCAGATAAACAAACATCCATCATTTCACATTTATCAGAAAAACTCTTTTTGAATTCAGATGATTATCCTTAAACTTGTTTTTGCATTTAACTTTATGTAAACTGAAGAATAAACTCACAACATTGATCATTATCTTGTCTAACATATAGTGAGTTCATTAAACAGACTTTGATGTTCAGTCTTTGGTATCTTTGTGGATTGATAATTTGGAGAATTTTTTTTTTAAATAATTTAAACATAATACAATGTAATTTACTGGGTTATGGTGACCAATTAGTTGCTTAATTAGGGGTGGAATGTATTAATCTCTAATCTTTTTATATTCAAATGGCAAATTTTATGAAAGGTTTATGGAATGACAATTCATATGCTAAGGGGGAAGAAACATTATGGCCATGTTGTGGCCCTGACTTCAAATAACAGATTTAAAACTGATTGCCATGAAATAGCCTAAATGCCATGCTTAAAAGTGGAGTTAAAACACCAAAAAATCAAATAACAGAAAGTATTATTATTAAATATATGAAATAAAACACTTCAAACGTTAAGACACATTATCTATGGGATCAATGTAACAGTCTTAGAGCGATTATCACTTAGGTTAAGGCTTACTCTTGTATATGACATCACAAATGACATTTCTGCACGTTGGTTATTAGATCATACCATCTTGATAAGTCTTCAATAAAATTTACATCATTTTGAAAATCTTTAAGAATTTGTTTTTCCCATTTGAGGTTTAAGGAAGTTTGCTCCTCCATCTTTTTATTTTTTGCCAGATTTACGAAATCCTCTGGTTTTATCCATGTATTGTCATTAAAAAAAATTGCCCACTAACCCCTACTTTTCTTTTTATATTTTTATAACATACAGTTTAAAAAGCCTTATTTCAAAATTTAATAAAATTCTTGTTATTTTTTCATACTTTTTGAAACGAATAAGGTGCCAATGTTAAATATATGAAAAATCTAGAGAAAAGTATTTCCCGCCAAATTTTCAATGGCTTATATCTTGAAAACGAGCACACGGACCCTTCATTTTTTTCTTCTTTTTTAGTTACTATATTTATATACTATCAATTTATAATAGTCTTTTAAAAAGCTTGTTATTTTTTAACAGAGTAGCGAACATCCTTAAGACCTCTTATAACTCATCCTTTTGTTAAATATATTAATCAAAGATGAAATGTGTACATACATCAACATGGTAAGTCACATAAACCAAATCAGCTTGTTTCAGTCCACTCAGGTGTAACAATGCGGCAAAATTACACTGGCAACAATTATCATCAATTAATTCTACTCCCTTAGGGTGCCTCAATCCACAACAGGAACAACAACACCTGAAATATAATTATCATCAATTAATTCTACTCCCTTAGGGTGCCTCAATCCACAACAGGAACAACAACACCTGAAATATAACTATCATCAATTAATTCTACTCCCTTAGGGTGCCTCAATCCACAACAGGAACAACAACACCTGAAATATAACTATCATCAATTAATTCTACTCCCTTAGGGTGTCTCAATCCACAACAGGAACAACAACACCTGAAATATAACTATCATCAATTAATTCTACTCCCTTAGGGTGTCTCAATCCACAACAGGAACAACAACACCTGAAATATAACTATCATCAATTAATTCTACTCCCTTAGGGTGCCTCAATCCACAACAGGAACAACAACACCTGAAATATAACTATCATCAATTAATTCTACTCCCTTAGGGTGCCTCAATCCACAACAGGAACAGCAACACCTGAAATATAATAACAATCACTGAAACGTATAACACAAAACAACTTTTTGATAATTGAAAATAAAATTTCAATATTGATTTAATTCTGTTCCCTTCTGATGATGAACTATAATTGAAACATATTGTTATAAATTTGTTCTTAAAAGATCTTCCCTATATATATATTGTTGTTACAACAAATGAAATCTATAAGATCCCACATGTATATTTACTTTTTTATTAGATAACACGTACACATTTAAAACAAAATAAACGTGTTTTGATTATCAAACTTAATCCAATTTCTCCCTCCATTTTTTGTCTCTCTAATACCATACTAATAGACAAATGAAATATAATTGCTTTGGGGACCAGTCTTACAAATGTCAACCACAGATGACTGATATAGAAGCAAACAAAATGTGACGTGTCAATTCCAGATAACTCTCAGGACAATAACACGGTCAACAATCATTGATTCTCAAAGAATACAAACACATTTTTGTTATTTGTCGAGTCAGCTTCGGTTAGTTTATCAATAGATTTTAAGAGACTTTTGTTATTGTTAATTATACAGTCATTTTGTGTTAGTTTATCAATAAATTTTAAGAGACTTTTGTTATTTGTAGAGTCATTTTCTGTTAGTTCATTCGTATATAGATTATAGTACAAATTGCTGTCAGTTCATAAGTAAATTTAAAGATTTATTTTATTAGTTGTTGAGTAATTTTCTGTTTGTATATCAATTTGTCTTGTGATTTATTTTGGTAATTGTCCAGTCATTTTCTGTAAGTTTATCAATCGATTATACCCTGTGACCTCTCCCACTCGCCAAAAAACAAATGGAGTGAAAAATACACTTTTTTGTGAATAATATCTCATAGATATATATATAAATTTGAAATTAACTATGAGAAGACAGATTTGATAATATGCTAATAGAAAATAAAATAAAATAGTTTCTTGCTACAAGTAAAATTAAAAAAAAAAAAAAATTCCCTTACAAAGTATATTTTTTAGTTATCTCCCCTTACATTGTGAAGTTGAAAAAATTGATTCTAACAAATATTTGATATAATTCAAAATAGCCTTAACTATTCAATAAATCTTTTATTCTTCTTTATTCAAATAAACACATTAATTGCTTATCTGTCTCAAACTTCCCCTACACAGTATTCTATTTGAGTTATCTCCCATTAAATTTACACTAAGCTGAAAAATTTATTCAAACAAAGAAAAAAATGTTATTTGTTAAAACAGTCCTACAATATTTCAATAAATCACTTATTTTTACATCCTTATGGCAATCTGTCTCAAAATTTGTGGGTTTAAGAAAGAACTAGACTCATTGTGTACTGTTATTTTACAATTTAAAGTTAATCCACCTCATTTCAATTTTCTTGTAGACATTTTAGTATCAATTTGAAAGAAAAAAATCATCATAGCATACATGCATTATAAGTTAGCATAAAATATTCTGTTCATCCTTATAAAAAAAACAAAGCTGTCAAAACATATATCACTAACAAATATTTTTGCTCATAATTCAAATGTCTTTACACATAATGGCATATACATCAAATAAATAGTTTTTGGTCCTTCAAGATCTTGAAATACTTCATGTAAATAAATCATCATCCTTCAGGCTTAGTAAAGGTCAAGAGTAGAAAAAGTAGGATGGTTTGAGAAACTTATGAATACAACATAAATGAAACAGAAATCAATAACATATCAACTCTCATTTACTTGATGTCCAGTTAAGATTATGGCTTTTTGTCTCAAGTATTTTGATGGATAAAAATATTTGTCACTTTATGGTTTTTGTTTTAAAAGATATGTAAATGGATGCTATCTTTTGGCTTCAAAGTTCAGCAAGTATTTATAACAGTGGTATGAGTACAAATGAGAAAAATCTCCACTCAAGTCAAACATTGTTAAGATTCTACAGTTTGAAATTTGAAGACATAGCTAGATTTTTAAACCTCATGTAATGGATGACCTTGTGACCCTTAGTGACCTTGACATTTACCTTAATTGTGGTGTTATTTTACATAGACCACACCCAGTATTTGTCATCATGAAGACTGGCCATCCATATGCTGCCAATGCAAACCTCATGTAATGGACGACCTTGTGACCCTTAATGACCTTGACATTTACCTTAATTGTGGTGTTATTTTACATAGACCACACCCAGTATTTGTCATCATGAAGACTGGCCATCCATATGCTGCCAATGCAAACCTCATGTAATGGATGACCTTGTGACCCTTAATGACCTTGACATTTACCTTAATTGTGGTGTTATTTTACATAGACCACACCCAGTATTTGTCATCATGAAGACTGGCCATCCATATGCTGCCAATGCAAACCTCATGTAATGGACGACCTTGTTGTACTCATCCATGACGTCTGGGTGACTCAGCTGTAGGAATTCTGTTTTTGGTACAATAGGGACTCCTGATAAATATTGGTATACATCATTCTCTGACTGAAATAGAAAATAGGAACTCCTGATAAATACTGGTATACATCATTCTCTGACTGAAATAGAAAATAGGGACTCCTGATAAATACTGGTATACATCATTCTCTGACTGAAATAGAAAATAGGGACTCCTGATAAATACAGGTATACATCATTCTCTGACTGAAATAGAAAATAGGGACTCCTGATAAATACTGGTATACATCATTCTCTGACTGAAATAGAAAATGGGGATTCCTGATAAATACTGGTATACATCATTCTCTGACTGAAATAGAAAATAGGCACTCCTGATAAATACTGGTATACATCATTCTCTGACTGAAATAGAAAATAGGGACTCCTGATAAATACTGGTATACATCATTCTCTGACTGAAATAGAAAATAGGGACTCCTGATAAATATTGGTATACATCATTCTCTGACTGAAATAGAAAATAGGGACTCCTGATATATATTGGTATACATCATTCTCTGACTGAAATAGAAAATAGGGACTCCTGATAAATACTGGTATACATCATTCTCTGACTGAAATAGAAAATAGGGACTCCTGATAAATACTGGTATACATCATTCTCTGACTGAAATAGAAAATATCATTGTACCTAAATATATGTACATTTTTTTTTAAATTTCTATTTCTTACTAAATAGAATGCAGCAATATTTTTCTATTAGTTTCATATCCTAGGTTCATAAACCACTGAGCTTACAAGACCCTTATTTATAGTCAAAGTCATTAAACCAAATCCCCCTGATCATTAACCTAGCAAAAATATTTAAAAAAAAATTAAAAAATAATAATAATTCAAGTGTGAAAACAAGAAATCAGGGTTATAGGAAACTAAAGGATTGACTTTATATAAATCATTAATGCATCTGCAACTATGACCAAAAAAATAATAATGATAAAAATCTTTGGTAAGAAGCCAACTGACAATTTCAGCCTGCTGACTTACTTGTAGATCTTGTCTTGGTGATATTTATTTTCTATTCATACTTTCTGATATATTGATATATTGATAAGTATCTATCAATCTGTAATAGTTTTGAAGATAATAAATAGGCAAAACTGCTAAAGAGGGTCAAGAGGGTAAAAAATCTGCTTTACAGGCATCAGAAGTAGATTTTAAGATAATAGACAAAACTTGAATTTTAGTCTATGCTCTATATTTAGCCATGTCAGCCATGATTGATGGCAAGTGGGATCATATGATACAATGTGGCAAAGCTGGGTTACCAATTGGCTCAGTATAGTGTCATAAAACTTTTGTAAAATTTAGTGAACCACTGAGCCAGTAGAGCTAAAAATAAACCTTTCTATTGTCTCCCTTACATAATTGTCTCCATAGCAACTCACATGTGATACAACATGTCTCATTAGCAACACTCACCTGTGTTACAACAAGTCTCATTTGAATCTTCTGATGTCTCCATAGCAACACTCACCTGTGATACAACATGTCTCATTCAAATCTTCTGATGTCTCCTTAGCAACACTCACCTGTGATACAACATGTCTCCATAGCAACTCACCTGTGATACAACATGTCTCCTTAGCAACACTCACCTGTGATACAACATGTCTCATTCGAATCTTCTGATGTCTCCTTAGCAACACAATTCCAGCAAAAACATCTGATGGAACAACATCTAAATCACGGAAAAACTCTTGTAGTAATTTTGCTATCTCGGCTATAGAATTCTGAAAAAACATGAAAATTTTATATTTTGAGAGTCACTAGATAGTAATGCAACTTTTACAATTACTGTTTCTAAACAAAATATTTTGAGTTAAAACATCAATTTTAAATTATAATGAATTAAAGGTGATACTGTGACCTTTCAATGTTAATTTCTATGTCTCTGTGTCATTTGGTTTCTTAGTTTTATCGTTTCAATTGTTCTACATTGTCATATTGGGACCTTTTATAGCTGACTATTCGGTATGGGCTTTGCTCATTGTTGAAGGCCGTACAGTGACCTATAGTTGTTAATGTCTGTTTCATAATGGTCTCTTGTTGACAGTTGTCTCATTGGCAATCATACCACATCTTCATTTTTACATCTTGTAAAGAGTTGACAATCATACCACATTTTCTTTAACATATTGAAGCAGACAATGTAAAAACCTGTATTCTTAATTGATATTCTTTATCATAAAACTATTTCTACACAATGTATTGTCAAGGTTATAAACAAGGTTAAATGCAGTCAGTTACAGTACAATTACCACAAAAGAATTTACATTCAATGCAATTTGCTTGCGCATACAACACAGTTACAGTATAAATATTGATAATTAACTTTTTTAGGGTGTACCCTTCTTTACAAGCAAACATTCTACATAAAATGTCCAATCTTAACATCAGTCTGTTGCAACAATAGATAAACCCCAATGCTGCTTATCCTTAGATCCTATAAATTTGTCATGACCATGCATATCTTCAATTTGCTATATTACTTTGTTTCAGTCTGCAGTTCAAGTTTTTTTTATTTACTTTGGCTGCATCTAAAAATTAATTACCTTGAACATCACATTAGTGACTTATTATCTTAGAACCAAGGCTATATATTGGATTAAAACTTCTTGTAACCAATTTTATATTGAATAAGTTAGACCAGATAACCTAATCAAACTGGAAATCCATATGTTATAAATTAGGGTAATAGAAATATTTGATTCCTGACTTCAGGACGGAGCGTTATTGATCTGGTTCAATGTTCTCGTTGATTTCTGATGCAGAATGATAAGGAAATTACTACAGGATATCTGTGTTACACGTTACGACACAACGATATCCTGACGATGCAGGCTTAATACAATAACTCTCTACCATATAGAACATTTACACGTTACGACACAACCATATCCTGACGATGCAGGCTTAATACAATAACTCTCTACCATAATAGAACATTTACACGTTACCACACAACCATATCCTGACAATGCAGGCTTAATACAATATCTCTCTACAATATAGAACATTTACACGTTACGACACAACGATATCCTGACGATGCAGGCTTAATACAATAACTCTCTACCATATAGAACATTTACACGTTACGACACAACCATATCCTGGCGGTGCAGGCTTAATACAATAACTCTCTACCATATAGAACATTTACACGTTACGACACAACCATATCCTGACGATGCAGGCTTAATACAATAACTCTCTACCATATAGAACATTTACACGTTACCACACAACCATATCCTTTCTGACGATGCAGGCTTAATACAATAACTCTCTACCATATAGAACATTTACACGTTACGACACAACCATATCCTGACGATGCAGGCTTAATACAATAACTCTCTACCATATAGAACATTTACACGTTACCACACAACCATATCCTGACGATGCAGGCTTAATACAATAACTCTCTACCATATAGAACATTTACACATTACCACACAACCATATCCTGACGATGCAGGCTTAATACAATAACTCTCTACCATATAGAACATTTACACGTTACCACACAACCATATCCTGACGATGCAGGCTTGATACAATAACTCTCTACCATATAGAACATTTACACGTTACGACACAACCATATCCTGGCGGTGCAGGCTTAATACAATAACTCTCTACCATATAGAACATTTACACGTTACGACACAACCATATCCTGACGATGCAGGCTTAATACAATAACTCTCTACCATATAGAACATTTACACGTTACCACACAACCATATCCTGACGATGCAGGCTTAATACAATAACTCTCTACCATATAGAACATTTACACGTTACCACACAACCATATCCTGACGATGCAGGCTTGATACAATAACTCTCTACAATATAGAACATTTATTACACGTAACGACACAACCATATCCTGACGATGCAGGCTTAATACAATATCTCTCTACCATATAGAACATTTACACGTTACCACACAACCATATCCTGACGATGCAGGCTTAATACAATAACTCTCTACCATATAGAACATTTACACGTTACGACACAACCATATCCTGACGATGCAGGCTTAATACAATAACTCTCTACCATATAGAACATTTACACGTTACCACACAACCATATCCTTTCTGACGATGCAGGCTTAATACAATAACTCTCTACCATATAGAACATTTACACGTTACGACACAACCATATCCTGACGATGCAGGCTTAATACAATAACTCTCTACCATATAGAACATTTACACGTTACGACACAACCATATCCTGACGATGCAGGCTTAATACAATAACTCTCTACCATATAGAACATTTACACGTTACCACACAACCATATCCTGGCGGTGCAGGCTTAATACAATAACTCTCTACCATATAGATCATTTACACGTTACGACACAACCATATCCTGACGATGCAGGCTTAATACAATAACTCTCTACCATATAGAACATTTACACGTTACCACACAACCATATCCTGACGATGCAGGCTTGATACAATAACTCTCTACCATATAGAACATTTACACGTTACGACACAACCATATCCTGACGATGCAGGCTTAATACAATAACTCTCTACCATATAGAACATTTACACGTTACCACACAACCATATCCTGACGATGCAGGCTTGATACAATAACTCTCTACCATATAGAACATTTACACGTTACCACACAACCATATCCTGACGATGCAGGCTTAATACAATAACTCTCTACCATATAGAACATTTACACGTTACCACACAACCATATCCTGACGATGCAGGCTTGATACAATAACTCTCTACCATATAGAACATTTACACGTTACGACACAACCATATCCTGACGATGCAGGCTTAATACAATATCTCTCTACCATATAGAACATTTATTACACGTTACGACACAACCATATCCTGACGGTGCAGGCTTAATACAATATCTCTCTACCATATAGAACATTTATTACACGTTACGACACAACCATATCCTGACGGTGCAGGCTTAATACAATAACTCTCTACCATATAGAACATTTATTACACGTTACGACACAACCATATCCTGACGATGCAGGCTTAATACAATAACTCTCTACCATATAGATCATTTGTTACAAGTTACGACACAACGATGTCCTTTCTGACGGTGCAGGCTTAATACAATAACTCTCTACAATATAGAACATTTACACGTTACGACACAACCATATCCTGACGATGCAGGCTTAATACAATAACTCTCTACAATATAGAACATTTACACGTTACGACACAACCATATCCTGACGATGCAGGCTTAATACAATAACTCTCTACTATATAGAACATTTACACGTAACGACACAACCATATCCTGACGATGCAGGCTTAATACAATAACTCTCTACAATATAGAACATTTATTACACGTTACGACACAACCATATCCTGACGATGCAGGCTTAATACAATATCTCTCTACTATATAGAACATTTATTACACGTAACGACACAACCATATCCTGACATTGCAGGCTTAATACAATAACTCTCTACAATATAGAACATTTACACGTTACCACACAACCATATCCTGACGATGCAGGCTTAATACAATAACTCTCTACAATATTGAACATTAAAGCATAATATAGCTATAAATCACATCCAAGCTGTATTTACTGGGTATAAAGAGGATAGTTTATGTCTGGTAATGGTCATTTTCATTCATACTTTCTGATATATTGATATATTAATTGTTCCGGAGAAGTTATGGTTTCTTTAGATTTTAACTTCTATTTTGTCATCTTATATTGATACATCAATCTTGGTACTATTTACATTGAACAACAAGACTTGTGTACAGTGACATAGTGTAGTCACTTTATTTCTCTTACAGTGGATAGTTTCTCATTGGTAATCAAACCATATATATATATATATCCGGTTTATATGATCCGTTCATCCTATATATTGACTCTTAAAATTCAAGAGTTAATCTAAAAATGAGGGTACTTTCTCTAAAAATGAGGGTACTTTTTATATGGCCTTCCAAATACCGTTTCGATCCCTAATTAACATCATTGAAGAGACATTTATTGTCGAAATCCGGATATGGTGTACTAAAGAAATATTGACACCGAATGTTTGTGGCACAACATCCTGTCCACAAGTTAACAATTTTTTTTTCTGTGACGTATTAAATTTATATTAAGATCCATTTTGTTACATCTTGTGATCAATTTTTTTTGGCAATCGCCAATGGCAGTCAGCAGGGCTAAAGAACATCAGTTGTTCGACCTGTTAGTCAAATGCGTTTTGTTTAAATATACTTTTTCACTCTTTTGGTCTTTTGGAAAATGTTGTTTGTGCTGTTTTTAGACCCTTCTACAACGAAATTTGTTTGACACGCACACATATAAAAATTGCGGTTTTTATCCAATGCAGTCATAGGTTTGAACGTAGTTTTCAATTCAGACTCGTTTATATTTTTTGTTTGGGCATGTATCATATTTTCCCTCCAGTTTATATGATCCGTTCATCCTTTATATTGACTCTTAAAATTCAAGAGTTAATCTAAAAATGAGGGTACTTTCTCTAAAAATGAGGGTACTTTTTATATGGCCTTCCAAATACCGTTTCGATCCCTAACATCACTGAAGAGACATTTATTGTCAAAATCCGGATATGGTGTACTAAATAAATATTGACACCGAATGTTTGTGGCACAACATCCTGTCCACAAGTTAACAATTTTTTTTTCTGTGACGTATTAAATTTATATAAAGATCCATTTTGTTACATCATGTGATCAATTTTTTTGGGCAATCGCCAATGGCAGTCAGCAGGGCTAAAGAACATCAGTTGTTCGACCTGTTAGTCAAATCATTTTGTTTAAATATACTTTTTCACTCTTTTGGTCTTTAGGAAAATGTTGTTTGTGCTGTTTTTAGACCCTTCTACAACGAAATTTGTTTGACACGCACACGTATAAAAATTGCGGTTTTTATCCAACGCAGTCATAGGTTTGAACGTAGTTTTCAATTTAGACTCGTTTATATTTTTTGTTTGGGCATGTATCATATTTTCCCTCCAGTTTATATGATCCGTTCATCCTATATATTGACTCTTAAAATTCAAGAGTTAATCTAAAAATGAGGGTACTTTCTCTAAAAATGAGGGTACTTTTTATATGGCCTTCCAAATACCGTTTCGATCCCTAACATCACTGAAGAGACATTTATTGTCGAAATCCGGATATGGTGTACTAAATAAATATTGACACCGAATGTTTGTGGCACAACATCCTGTCCACAAGTTAACAATTTTTTCTTCTGTGACGTATTAAATTTATATTAAGATCCATTTTGTTACATCTTGTGATCAATTTTTTTTGGCAATCGCCAATGGCAGTCAGCAGGGATAAAGAACATCAGTTGTTCGACCTGTTAGTCAAATGCGTTTTGTTTAAATATACTTTTTCACTCTTTTGGTCTTTTGGAAAATGTTGTTTGTGCTGTTTTTAGACCCTTCTTCAACGAAATTTGTTTGACACGCACACATATAAAAATTGCGGTTTTTATCCAACGCAGTAATAAGTTTGAACGTAGTTTTCAATTTAGACTCGTTTATATTTTTTGTTTGGGCATGTATCATATTTTCCCTCCAGTTTATATGATCCGTTCATCCTATATATTGACTCTTAAAATTCAAGAGTTAATCTAAAAATGAGGGTACTTTTTATATGGCCTTCCAAATACCGTTTCGATCCCTAACATCACTGTAGAGACATTTATTGTCGAAATCCGGATATGGTGTACTAAAGAAATATTGACACCAAATGTTTGTGGCACAACATCCTGTCCACAAGCTAACAATTTTTTTTTCTGTGACGTATTAAATTTATATTAAGATCCATTTTGTTACATCTTGTGATCAATTTTTTTTTGGCAATCACCAATGGCAGTCAGCAGGGCTAAAGAACATCAGTTGTTCGACCTGTTAGTCAAATGTGTTTTGTTTAAATATACTTTTTCACTCTTTTGGTCTTTTGGAAAATGTTGTTTGTGCTGTTTTTAGACCCTTCTACAACGAAATTTGTTTGACATGCACACGTATAAAAATTGCGGTTTTTATCCAACGCAGTCATAGGTTTGAACGTAGTTTTCAATTTAGACTCGTTTATTTTTTTTTGTTTGGGCATGTATCATATTTTCCCTCCAGTTTATATGATCCGTTCATCCTATATATTGACTCTTAAAATTCAAGAGTTAATCTAAAAATGAGGGTACTTTCTCTAAAAATGAGAGTACTTTTTATATGGCCTTCCAAATACCGTTTCGATCCCTAACATCACTGAAGAGACATTTATTGTCGAAATCTGGATATGGTGTACTAAAGAAATATTGACACCGAATGTTTGTGGCACAACATCCTGTCCACAAGTTAACAAATTTTTTTTTCTGGGACATATTAAATTTATATTAAGATCCATTTTGTTACATCTTGTGATCAATTTTTTTTGGCAATCACCAATGGCAGTCAGCAGGGCTAAAGAACATCAGTTGTTCGACCTGTTAGTCAAATGCGTTTTGTTTAAATATACTTTTTCACTCTTTTGGTCTTTTGGAAAATGTTGTTTGTGCTGTTTTTAGACCCTTCTACAACGTAATTTGTTTGACATGCACACGTATAAAACTTGCGGTTTTTATCCAACGCAGTCATAGGTTTGAATGTAGTTTTCAATTTAGACTCGTTTATATATATATACGAGTCTAAATTGAAAACTACATTCAAACCTATGATTGCGTTGGATAAAAACCGCAATTTTTATATGTGTGCATGTCAAACAAATTTATATATATATACGAGTCTAAATTGAAAACTACGTTCAAACCTATGATTGCGTTGGATAAAAACCGCAATTTTTATACGTGTGCATGTCAAACAAATTTCGTTGTAGAAGGGTCTAAAAACAGCACAAACAACATTTTCAAAAAGACCAAAAAAGTGAAAAAGTATATATATATATATACATTGTTGGGTTGATGTTTAGACGAGTTGTATATAATATATATAAATAAGAAGATGTGGTATGAGTGCCAATGAGACAACTCTCCATCCAAGTCACAATGTATAAAAAGTTAACAAATACATAGGTCAAAGTACTGCTTTCAACATAGATCCTTGGCTCACACAGTACAGCAAACTATAGAGGGCTCCAAATTGACTAGTGGGCTCCAAATTGACTAGTGTGTGCTTATATATATGACATATGTCCTTATTTCAATATTGAGAGTATTAGTTTTCATGTCAATGTCTGAGGGCATATTGCCAAAAAGTGTATATTCCTATCCCTCCATCATGTCCATAGAACAAATAACACTTTAATAGCAGAAAAGTACTTGTAATTTGGTGTCTTATAAAATTAAATGTATAATTTTAATATTTAATAATTAAAATTGACAACAACACTTCAAAAGATCTGCAATTTAATTATCTATGTCTACATGTTTCGCCTGCAAGGCAGGCTTCATCAGGACAATTTTTATACAGAAATTGAGCCCCTGAAGTACTCAAAGTGGTGCATTGAATTTGACGTCGTCATGGTGAGAGAAACAATGAAAAGTGAAAGTAGCAATACAGAGTTATAAATAGATAAGATAAATATAGAAAATTAAAGTTTGTATACAATGTAACTTGAGTTCGTTTTACTATTATATGATACATGAAATTGTTCTAAAGGCTTGGCATCTAATAGGACGAACTTCCCATGGTTCCTACCACTTCGCAAGGCTTCTCTTCCAACCTGGCCATAGTTGGAGGTTACTACTTCCCGGCGCGTCGGCAACAATAGGAAGATTATGATCGCCGCTGTGGATAATAAAATTGTCAAAAACTGTTCCTTTGTTAATTATTTGGTGACTATATAATTTTTGGATCGTCTGCAGTAGTTGGTCTGTATAATGGCATAGTTGTGAATTCCTAGTTCATTTAAGATCGGCGCCCGTGGTACGTTTCTTCTGCAATCATTTATATCTGCTATCATTTATAGATGTATAGGTGGTATCGGACATCTTGGTCATCTTGATTCAGTTGTTATTTCGTTGTAAGTATGGAATATTCCTTGGTCCATGTATATGCTGGTGGCCTGTAGTTCGGCGCTGTTAGCTTGGCGGTTCCTTTCGGATGCAGGGGTTCACGATTAAATAATAAATTAAATTCCGCGAGGTGAACCAACGCCTGTGAAATCGTTTTGGTAGAGTCCCTGAAGTGGATACCTTGGTATGCCGGGTTGTCAAATCATGCAAATGAATGCAATCCTTAAATAATAATTAAAATTGACAACAACACTTCAAAAGATCTGCAATTTAATTATCTATGTCTACATGTTTCGCCTGCAAGGCAGGCTTCATCAGGACAATTTTTATACAGAAATTGAGCCCCTGAAGTACTCAAAGTGGTGCATTGAATTTGACGTCGTCATGGTGAGAGAAACAATGAAAAGTGAAAGTAGCAATACAGAGTTATAAATAGATAAGATAAATATAGAAAATTAAAGTTTGTATACATATTGCCAAAAAGTGTATATTCCTATCCCTCCATCATGTCCATAGAACAAATAACACTTTAATAGCAGAAAAGTACTTGTAATTTGGTGTCTTATAAAATTAAATGTATAATTTTAATATTTGTACATTCGTATGCTTATAATAGCACAAGAAAACAAGAGATGAGTTTTTAGAAAGTTCATTTGCAAGAAAATGTTGTTTTAAATGGGAGCAGCTATAGAAACAGATTAAAAAATACAAACACTAGACTTGATTAAAACAATTGTCGACTCTTAAAGAAGTTAACGTTAGACAAAGAAACCAGAAAACCATTGATATCCTTTATAGTTGTATGGCCACAAATCATTGTTAAAAGATGTTTATAATTCATGGCAGGCGTAACAGTTTGTAAACTATAAATAGAAGATTGTTCATATGGAATCCTATTTATATTTGAAAATAATATATTTTGAAATAAAAGCACTTCTATTTATATGTATATGGAGATATCATTGATGATTTAAAATCAAAATTCTCTACAGTGATTTGTTAGTCAAACTATTCAATGGTCAATGAAATTTTACCAAACTGGTGTAGAAAACCCAGTCAACTTATACAGAGAGAATATAAATTACTAGTAGTCTATTTCTTATGCACTAATAAGGGGGATATGACCTTTATCTGGACACCAGGATCAGGTGTTTTTAAGCTCTGGATTTCAGAATGACCCCTCAGGTTCGGGGATCTTTTTTTCGAATTTCGGGACCTCAGGATTTCATGTTTTAAGTCCGGGATTTTGGGATTTTGTGTTTTTAAGCGGGGGATTTCAGGATCAGGACCCCTCCTACTCTCCCTCACTTTTGAATGTAATTTTTAAAAATTAATCCTTTATTCATTATCCTGAAAAGTATAACCTTCTAAGGAATAAGTAACCTAATTGCTCTGTTAATGTTAGAAGCTGCTCAGACTTATCTGAATTATCCAGACAGTTATACCTAATAACTCTAACGTGACGGTACCCAAATTGCACCTATTTTGACAGTTTTTTAACCTACGTTTTTTTATGATCAGGAAAAAAATGACAATACTGTGTTCATTTTGTAGCCCTGTCCTTCTTTATTGTAAAGGTACACCAATTTAATTCTTAATCCATAATGAGTCATAAAAAAATGGGTTTGAATCAACCTCCAAACTATCCATGATTCTGTCACGAGGGGTACCCAAATTGCATCCATGCTTAAATTCACATGGTCAAAAGTGTAATAACCGAGCTTTTGTTAAATTTCTTTAAATATTTTGAACAATTGGATATTAGTCCATGCTTACTCTTCATATTTTACGAAATGGATACTCATACTATATTGTATTTGCTAATTGTAAAAAGATGACGTTTTGATGACGTCACATGGTGTCATTTTCAGACATTTTGCTTTTTCAGTAAACAGTCCATCTGTTGATAAATACTGTGAACTTTTTCTGTATATTTGAATATGTTTACCTAAGTTGAAAAACGTGCATAGTATCAAATCATAAAAAATACAAATTGTTTAGTCTCTAGAAAATCTTGTAAGATTACTGTTGCTTTTTTTTCTAAATAGGTGCAATTTGGGTACTCTGTGCAATTTGGGTACCCTTACATTAGCTGTTAATGTTAGGCTAATGATCCAGACTTTAAGGAATAAGTAACCGAATTACTCTAGCTGTTAATGTTAGGCTAATGATCCAGACTTTAAGGAATAAGTAACCAAATTACTCTAGCTGTTAATGTCAGGCTAATGATCCAGACTTCAAGAAATAAGTAACCTAATTACTCTAGCTGTTAATGTTAGGCTAATGTTCCAGACTTTAAGGAATAAGTAACCTAATTACTCTAGCTGTTAATGTTAGGCTAATGATTCAGACTTTAAGGAATAAGTAACCTAATTACTCTAGCTGTTAATGTTAGGCTAATGATCCAGACTTTAAGAAATAAGTAACCTAATTACTCTAGCTGTTAATGTTAGGCTAATGTTCCAGACTTTAAGAAATAAGTAACCTAATTACTCTAGCTGTTAATGTTAGGCTAATGATCCAGACTTTAAGGAATAAGTAACGTAATTACTTTAGCTGTTAATGTTAGGCTAATGATCCAGACTTTAAGGAATAAGTAACCTAATTACTCTAGCTGTTGATGTTAGGCTAATGTTCCAGACTTCAAGAAATAAGTAACCTAATTACTCTAGCTGTTAATGTTAGGCTAATGATCCAGACTTTAAGGAATAAGTAACCTAATTACTCTAGCAGTTAATGTTAGGCTAATGTTCCAGACTTTAAGGAATAAGTAACCTAATTACCCTAGCTGTTAATGTCAGGCTAATGATCCAGACTTTAAGGAATAAGTAACCTAATAACTGTAGCTGTTAATGTTAGGCTAATGATTCAGACTTTAAGGAATAAGTAACCGAATTACTCTAGCTGTTAATGTCAGGCTAATGATCCAGACTTCAAGAAATAAGTAACCTAATTACTCTAGCTGTTAATGTTAGGCTAATGATTCAGACTTTAAGAAATAAGTAACCTAATTACTCTAGCTGTTAATGTTAGGCTAATGATCCAGACTTTAAGGAATAAGTAACGTAATTACTATAGCTGTTAATGTTAGGCTAATGATCCAGACTTTAAGGAATAAGTAACCTAATTACTCTAGCTGTTGATGTTAGACTAATGTTCCAGACTTCAAGAAATAAGTAACCTAATTACTATAGCTGTTAATGTTAGGCTAATGATCCAGACTTTAAGGAATAAGTAACCTAATTACTCTAGCTGTTAATGTTAGGCTAATGTTCCAGACTTTAAGGAATAAGTAACCTAATTACCCTAGCTGTTAATGTCAGGGTAATGATCCAGACTTTAAGGAATAGGTAACCTAATAACTGTAGCTGTTAATGTTAGGCTAATGATCCAGACTTTAAGTAATAAGTAACCTAATTACTCTAGCTGTTAATGTTAGGCTAATGTTCCAGACTTTAAGGAACAAGTAACCTAATTACTCTAGCTGTTAATGTTAGGCTAATGATTCAGACTTTAAGGAATAAGTAACCTAATTACTCTAGCTGTTAATGTTAGGCTAATGATTCAGACTTTAAGGAATAAGTAACCTAATTACTCTAGCTGTTAATGTCAGGCTAATGATCCAGACTTCAAGAAATAAGTAACCTAATTACTCTAGCTGTTTATGTTAGGCTAATGATTCAGACTTTAAGGAATAAGCAACCTTATTACTCTAGCTGTTAATGTTGGGCTTATGATCCAGACTTCAAGAAATAAGTTACCTAATTACTCTAGCTGTTAATGTTAGGCTAATGATATAGACTTTAAGGAATAAGTAACCTAATTACTCTAGCTGTTAATGTTAGGCTAATGATCCAGACTTTAAGGAATAAGTAACCTAATTACTCTAGCTGTTAATGTTAGGCTAATGATCCAGACTTTAAGAAATAAGTAACCTTATTACTCTAGCTGTTAATGTTAGGCTAACGATCCAGACTTTAAGGAATAAGTAACCGAATTACTCTAGCTGTTAATGTTAGGCTAATGATTCAGACTTTAAGGAATAAGTAACCTAATTACTCTAGCTGTTAATGTCAGGCTAATGATCCAGACTTCAAGAAATAAGTAACATAATTACTCTAGCTGTTTATGTTAGGCTAATGATTCAGACTTTAAGGAATAAGCAACCTTATTACTCTAGCTGTTAATGTTGGGCTTATGATCTAGACTTCAAGAAATAAGTTACCTAATTACTCTAGCTGTTAATGTTAGGCTAATGATACAGACTTTAAGGAATAAGTAACCTAATTACTCTAGCTGTTAATGTTGGGCTAATGATCTAGACTTCAAAAAACAAGTTACCTAATTACTCTAGCTGTTAATGTTAGGCTAATGATCCAGACTTTTAAAGCAGCTAAAATGCTGGTACAAATTTAGATTTAATGAAAAAATAGTATAATGCCCAGATAATCGTTTTTGGTTTAATTCTGTCTACTTTCAATACAAAGCTTTATATGAATGCTATCAGTCATATTTATTTCTATTTCCCTGGGACAGGAACTTTGAAGATAATCATAGAAAGAAAAAGATGTGGTACGTGGGCCAATAAGATGACTCTCCATGCAAGTCACTACGTGTAAGTTTAGTAAACAATTATAGGTCAAAGTACGGCCTTCTACATTGAGCATGTTAATATTCAAAACTACAAATTAAGATTTAATAAAGGAAACCCAACAGACTTAATCATTTAAGTATGTTTTAATTAAAGTGTTCCTAGGGCAGGTTAAAGCAAAATAAAATAATACTTTATATAGAATTAATCAATTCCAATACAGAACTATAAGTCAACACTTAATCTTATTTAGAATACTCTCTGTGAATTTAATCTTGTAAGAATAATCTCCTAGACCAGCTGTCACAGGATATAGGAGGACAAATTCAATTATATATAGAAGTGAGTAATAAAACAAAGGCCATATCAATACAATCAAGGCTAAAACAATGTGGTTACAGGGAGCTGTCATTTCACATGTCAAATATCCCAGAAACACTAACAATACAATCAAGGCTAAAACAATGTGGTTACAGGGAGCTGTCATTTCACATGTCAAATATCCCAGATACACTTACAATACAATCAAGGCTAAAACAATGTGGTTACAGGGAGCTGTCATTTCACATGTCAAATATCCCAGATACACTAACAATACAATCAAGGCTAAAACAATGTGGTTACAGGGAGCTGTCATTTCACATGTCAAATATCCCAGATACAAAACCAATAACAAACTTAAGATTCTATAGATGCTTTCCACACTACAACTCAACTTTTGTCATTTGAACCCTACAGTCTACCCTAGCTGTCATATATCCTCTATTATATATCCATTACACATCAGAAGAACAAAACTGTGGTATGCTAATTACTAAAAGAACTTTCTAATTATCATAAGCACATATATATATCATACCATTTTGCTTCTCATTTAGCTGATTTGTTATTTCTCTCAATACAACTAACAAAATCTGACCAGTGATTCCGGTCATATATTTCACCACTATACTCCCTACCCCAACAACTTATGTCTAGTCATATTGTAACATCTGATCTATTTCTATGTTTCTTCCAAATTATATTTGTCCTACATACCCTGTTTCTGCCTTTTCTTTCTACACAACAGCATAATAACTGTAGTCTTCTATCCCAACTTTCTTCATAAGCTCTGATGGCCTTCCTGAAAATACAAAGTTCAGTGTAATTTCTACAAAATTGAATTTAACATTATATAATAGATATTTCTTTCATATATGAATGAAAAAAGATGTGAGGTGTTTGTCAGTAAGACAGCAACACTATGGCAAACAAGAATGTGTCCAAAGAACACGGATGCCCCACTCACACTATCATTTCCAAGTTCAATGGACCGTGAAATTGGATAAAAAGTCTAATTTGGCTTTAAAATTAGAAAGATCTTATCATAAGGAACATGTGTGCTAAGTTTCAAGTTGACTGGACTTCTGATTCATCAAAAACTTTAACCTGAAGTGGGACAGACGGTATGACGGACGGATGGACGCACAGAGCAGAAAACATAATGCCCCTCTTCTATGGTAGGTGGGGCATAAAAACAACCCTGAATAATCTCAAATAAAATTGAGAATGGAAATGGGGAATGTACTCATGTGCCAATCTCAAAGCATACTCATGTGCCAATCTCAAGTTAAATACATCTTGGTCTTAAGATAGTCCAATATTGAATAAAGATATATACAAAATATAAATCAACCTCTAGTAGTTTAGATAAAATATGAAGATTTCTATGAATTAGTTATGAACACAAAACTCATCTAGAAAAAGAAAACATAAAATTATAGCCATTTACAACAATCATGACATGAAATTGACACATGTGGATGATGTGAGGTTCCTGACTTGAGTTTGACACATGAGCATACAGTGAGGTAACTGATGATTTGAGATACAAAAGAATAAGCATGCTGTGAGGTTCTTGATTAGTAATTCACATATGAACATGCTGTTATTTTCATGACTTGAGATTGACACTATAGTCGCCGTCAGCTGAAATTCGTAGCGGTTATCTGTAAAAATAATCTAAACTATCAACTACGTTCACTCGAGATATAGTTTTTCACATTCAATTTATAAATCGCGAAAAGAAAAACCACCACTGACCTACCTTTTAAGTGATTGCACTGCGATAGTCCTGACCTTCACATTTTCCAAGGCTATTTTGAATGGTGGAATCCGCCATTGTTTTTTCCGGAAGGGTTTCCGTGGAGTGCAATTTCATAACATTTGCATAAAGCGCGGGAAACTGTATCACATCAATGAAAAGAACATTTCAGGAAACTGCGTAAAAGACGAATTTCACATGTAAACAAATGATCCTCATAGAAACGAAGATGGCGGAATTACAATGGAAAACATTCTGGAAAATGTGAAGGTCAGGATTATTACAGTGCGATCACTTAAAAGGTAGGTCAGTAGTGGTTTTTCTTTATCGATTTATGAATGGAATGAGAAAAACTATATCTCAAGAGAACGAGGTTAATAGTAAAGATTATTTTTACCGATAACCGCTACGAATTTCAGCTGACGGCGATTATGGAGCATACCTTGAGATCCTGGTTTGAGATTGGCAAATGAGCATACTATGAGGTTTCTTGGGATTACAACATGAACATGCTGTGATGTTCTTCTTTTAAGATTGGCAGATGAGCATGTTGTGAGATTCCTATGTTGAGATTTACACATGTGCATACTATGAGGTTTCTTGATTGAGATTGGCACATGACAGCATATGCCCTTAGGTTCCTCATTTGAGATTGAAACATATGCAAACTGTGAGGTCCTTGACTTGAGATTTACACATGATCATGCTATGAGGTTCTTGATTTGAGATTTACACATGATCATGCTATGAGGTTCTTGATTTGAGATTTACACATGATCATGCTATGAGGTTCTTGATTTGAGATTTACACATGATCATGCTATGAGGTTCTTGATATGAGATTTACACATGATCATGCTATGAGGTTCTTGATTTGAGATTGGCACATATGGCCAAGTTGTGAGGTTCCTATCTTGAGATTCGAAAATGTGCAAACTGTGAGGTTTCTTATTTGGGATTGGAACATGAGCATGATGTTAGGTTCCTGCCTTGAAATTGGCCCATAATCATTTCTGTATTTTCATTGTCAATTTGAAGCCATTACTAAAATACTTAATGACAGGACTAGAAACTTATTCAATTGAAAAAAGTCTGCTTTCAGGTGTTCACCATAGCAATATAAATAGAAATCCTCAATAGTTAGAAACAATTTTCTCAACAACGGATAATTCTGTTTCTGTCTAGACTAATATGTGACTGATATAATAATTTTACAATTATTTCCCAATCACAGAGGAATTAATAAAAGTAAGAAAGGGATGAAACTTGACATCACTGACTCTGTACTAAGGTACTGTGGATTCATTAATTTTCCTTGGTATTAATTTTCTTTGATTGAGTAAAACTTACACTTTTGTAGATATTTAATTTTGTGGTTTTGCAAAAGTCACAGTATACAAAAGAGGACGAAAGATACCAAAGGGACAGTCAAACTCGTAAATCTAAAACAAACTGACAACGCCATGGCTAAAAATGAAAAAGACAAACAGAAAAACAATAGTACACATGACACAACATAGAAAACTAAAGAATAAACAACATGAACCCCACCAAAAACTAGGGGTGATCTCAGGTACTCCGGAAGGGATACAAGTCTATAGTTTGTAATTCGTTTAACATTTAAATTTGTGATTCACCTGCACCCACGAAATCCATGAAAAATTGGAATCCTGGTACCGAAAAATAATGAAACCACAGTTCATATAAACCTATATCACAAACTCTGTGTCATGTTCATTTAAACCTAGATATCACAAACTCTGTACCAAGGTTTATATAAACATATAACAGAAAACTTAAAAGGAAGCTGATTTAAACCACACAATTAAAGTCTTTTACCAACAATTATGTCTAATAGTTGTACTCAATTTTTAATACTTAGCTGTTTTAAGTCAAATGTACTATTTAGGGACTCCAAAGATTCATAAATCATATGCAATCTTCATCTATATATATGTATATAAAAACCATTATAGTTTCAAAATCTAATTTGGAAAAAAACCAATCATGTTTGGCATCAATAATCTAAACCTAACTAAAACAAAAGCCACCTACACAGCTTAGAACTGCACTAATGTAACAGCTACAAGATAAAGATCAGAGCAAATAAACGCTATCAATCTGAAGTATTGATTCAGAAAGAACATATAAAATATGAATTACAAAGTTAAGTTCATTGTTCCCATTGATATTGGCATTTAGAGTAAGAATCCATTCTCTGTAGACATAAAGTCAACAAAGTCAAAACATTTCTCTCAACTGTATTATTATGTATTGGAAACTGTAATATAAAAATTCTCTTTATGCTTGAAATGGGGCCAATATTATTACTGTCTATAATCAACTTGCTGAACTTTTTTACAACTCTACAATTATAATAACCAGTCTAAAAAACCTCTTGTACTGAGACTTTTTTTCAATGTAATGAGAAGTTATTTAGTGATATAATTGAGACATTCTGTTGTATATATACTGAGACTTGGTGTTGTGGATAAATCATAATTAAAATTGTGGTGTACTGATACTTAAAAGTGTTGTGTATTGAGACTTTATGTTGTAGTGTATTGAGACTTTTTGTTGTAGTGTATATTTAGACTTTATGTTGTGGTATATTGAAACTTTTTGTTGTGGTGTTTTAAGACTTTTTGTTGTGGTGTTTTAAGACTTTATGTTGTGTTGTATTGAGATTTTTTGTTGTGGTGTTTTGAGATTTTTTGTTGTGTTGTATTGAGACTTTATGTTGTGGTGTACAAAGACTTTATGCTGTATTGTATTGAGACTTTATGTTGTATTGTATTGAGACTTCATGTTGT
This sequence comes from Mytilus trossulus, assembly GCF_036588685.1. Lineage (NCBI taxonomy): Eukaryota > Metazoa > Mollusca > Bivalvia > Mytilida > Mytilidae > Mytilus > Mytilus trossulus. Next base: position 77,567,554 of record NC_086382.1, on the reverse strand, counting down.
GTTGCATTGAGATTTTTTGTTGTGTTGTATTGAGACTTTATGTTGTGGTGTTCTAAGACTTTATGTTGTATTGTATTAAGACTTTATGTTGTGGTGTACAAAGACTTTTTGTTGTATTGTATCGAGATTTTATGCTGTGGTGTACAAAGACTTGATACTGTTTTGTATTGAGACTTTATGTTGTGGTGTTCTAAGACTTCATGTTGTATTGCATTCAGATTTGATCTTGTGGTGTTCTTAGACTTTATGTTGTATTGTATTGAGACTTTATGATGTAATGTATTGAGACTTAATGTTGTTGTGTTCTTAGACTTTATGTTGTATTGTATTAAGACTTTATGTTGTGGTGTTCTTAGACTTTATGATGTAATGTATTGAGACTTAATGTTGTGGTGTTCTTAGACTTTATGTTGTATTGTATTAAGACTTTATGTTGTGGTGTTCTTAGACTTTATGATGTAATGTATTGAGACTTTATGATGTAATGTATTGAGACTTAATGTTGTGGTGTTCTTAGACTTTATGGTGTATTGTATTGAGACTTTATGTTGTATTGTATTGAGACTTTATGTTGTATTGTATTGAGACTTTATGTTGTATTGTATTGACACTTTATGTTGTGGTGTTCTGAGACTTTATGTTGTATTGTATTGAGACTTTATGTTGTATTGTATTGACACTTTATGTTGTATTGTATTGAGACTTTATGTTGTGGTGTTCTTAGACTTTATGTTGTATTGTATTAAGACTTTATGTTGTGGTGTTCTTAGACTTTATGTTGTATTGTATTGAGACTTTATGTTGTGGTGTTCTTAGACTTTATGTTGTATTGTATTAAGACTTTATGTTGTGGTGTTCTTAGACTTTATGTTGTATTGTATTAAGACTTTATGTTGTGGTGTTCTTAGACTTTATGTTGTATTGTATTGAGACTTTATGTTGTATTGTATTGACACTTTATGTTGTATTGTATTGAGACTTTATGTTGTATTGTATTGAGACTTTATGTTGTATTGTATTGAGACTTTATGTTGTATTGTATTGACACTTTATGTTGTGGTGTTCTGAGACTTTATGTTGTATTGTATTGACACTTTATGTTGTATTGTATTGAGACTTTATGTTGTATTGTATTGACACTTTATGTTGTGGTGTTCTGAGACTTTATGTTGTATTGTATTGACACTTTATGTTGTGGTGTTCTGAGACTTTATGTTGTATTGTATTGAGACTTTATGTTGTATTGTATTGACACTTTATGTTGTGGTGTTCTTAGACTTTATGATGTAATGTATTGAGACTTAATGTTGTTGTGTTCTTAGACTTTATGTTGTATTGTATTAAGACTTTATGTTGTGGTGTTCTTAGACTTTATGATGTAATGTATTGAGACTTAATGTTGTGGTGTTCTTAGACTTTATGTTGTATTGTATTAAGACTTTATGTTGTGGTGTTCTTAGACTTTATGATGTAATGTATTGAGACTTTATGATGTAATGTATTGAGACTTAATGTTGTGGTGTTCTTAGACTTTATGGTGTATTGTATTGAGACTTTATGTTGTATTGTATTGAGACTTTATGTTGTATTGTATTGAGACTTTATGTTGTATTGTATTGACACTTTATGTTGTGGTGTTCTGAGACTTTATGTTGTATTGTATTGAGACTTTATGTTGTATTGTATTGACACTTTATGTTGTATTGTATTGAGACTTTATGTTGTGGTGTTCTTAGACTTTATGTTGTATTGTATTAAGACTTTATGTTGTGGTGTTCTTAGACTTTATGTTGTATTGTATTGAGACTTTATGTTGTGGTGTTCTTAGACTTTATGTTGTATTGTATTAAGACTTTATGTTGTGGTGTTCTTAGACTTTATGTTGTATTGTATTAAGACTTTATGTTGTGGTGTTCTTAGACTTTATGTTGTATTGTATTGAGACTTTATGTTGTATTGTATTGACACTTTATGTTGTATTGTATTGAGACTTTATGTTGTATTGTATTGAGACTTTATGTTGTATTGTATTGAGACTTTATGTTGTATTGTATTGACACTTTATGTTGTGGTGTTCTGAGACTTTATGTTGTATTGTATTGACACTTTATGTTGTATTGTATTGAGACTTTATGTTGTATTGTATTGACACTTTATGTTGTGGTGTTCTGAGACTTTATGTTGTATTGTATTGACACTTTATGTTGTGGTGTTCTGAGACTTTATGTTGTATTGTATTGAGACTTTATGTTGTATTGTATTGACACTTTATGTTGTGGTGTTCTTAGACTTTATGTTGTATTGTATTAAGACTTTATGTTGTGGTGTTCTTAGACTTTATGTTGTATTGTATTAAGACTTTATGTTGTGGTGTTCTTAGACTTTATGTTGTATTGTATTGACACTTTATGTTGTGGTGTTCTGAGACTTTATGTTGTATTGTATTGAGACTTTATGTTGTATTGTATTAAGACTTTATGTTGTGGTGTTCTTAGACTTTATGTTGTATTGTATTAAGACTTTATGTTGTGGTGTTCTTAGACTTTATGTTGTATTGTATTGACACTTTATGTTGTGGTGTTCTGAGACTTTATGTTGTATTGTATTGAGACTTTATGTTGTATTGTATTAAGACTTTATGTTGTGGTGTTCTTAGACTTTATGTTGTATTGTATTAAGACTTTATGTTGTGGTGTTCTTAGACTTTATGTTGTATTGTATTGACACTTTATGTTGTGGTGTTCTGAGACTTTATGTTGTATTGTATTGAGACTTTATGTTGTATTGTATTAAGACTTTATGTTGTGGTGTTCTTAGACTTTATGTTGTATTGTATTAAGACTTTATGTTGTGGTGTTCTTAGACTTTATGTTGTATTGTATTGACACTTTATGTTGTGTTGTTCTGAGACTTGATGTTGCCATGTTTTAAATGACAAGTTGGGTCAAAATCAACAGATTTATTAATAAGTAAATCACATTGTGTTCTATGATCCAGCAAACTTAACTAATCACATTTGAAAAGTGTTTATTTATAATAAAACAATTTTTTTTTAAAGAATAGAAAAATCTGTGTAATTTTTTTATGGTATTAAGAAAATAATTACCAGTGAAGCTGTTTTGGTCTTAGCATAGATGTTATACATGGGTATTACATCTATGGTCTTAGACTGAAAGCTTCTGCCTTTTAACTGAGATATGTATCTCCTAAACTGATAAAAAAAATTCTCAATTCCATATGACAAATCAATTTAAAAATAATATTGTATGGATAAAATTTCAACTGTATCTCATAAAAAGAAAATTGAAACACAATCAAAGCAAATGAAATCCCTGGGCTACATTAACCAATGATTTATGTGTCTGTAGTATTATGGGATGCTTGATAATGTAAGAGTTTTCTGTACTTCTTCCTACAAGAATCAGTTAAGGAGACAAGTAAAAAGATAAGACCTTTATCATGAATATTAAATCAATCTGGACATATATTCTTTTCCAATGTAATCATGGTGTAGCCAAAATAGAAGGATATAATAAAGATGTGGGTAAATAATGATGAATGAGACAGCAACTCAACAATAAATCACAAGAATGTGACCATAGTATACGGATGCCCCACTTGCACTATCATCTTCAATGTTCTGTCAAATTGGGGTCAAAAGTTAAATTTAACATTTAGATTGAAAAGATCATATCATAGCGAACATGTGTACTAAGTTTAAGGTTGATTGGACTTCAACTTCATCAAAAACTACCTTGACCAAAAACTTAAACCTGAAGCAGGACAGACAGACGAACGGACGAACAGATGAATAAACCAACAAATGGACGCACACACCAGAAAACATAATAACACATCTATTTAAAGTTACAATTGCTCATTGTTGAAGGCTATATGATGACCTCATTTTTAGTTCATGAATCATTGATAAATAATTTAGGTCTGAAAATGAATTATTCACAAATATTCATGATTTATTTATTATAATTAAGACTGGATTTATAGCCCATATGACCCTCCTTAAATAATTAAACTGCTCCAGCTAAACTGTGTGGAGAGCAGGGAGTACAGTCTAACAGTGTATAGTCCACAAACCATTTTTATATATGTGTTATGAAAACCTAAAAATGTCCTTCTTGGACAAAAAAAAATAGAAAACTGTGAAAAGTAGCCAAAATCAGGTGGGAATGGGGGTCATTTGGTGGCCATTACAGATTTATCATAAACATACCTTTGAGGAATTCACACACAAATGGCAGATTTTTTCATCATCTATGACAGTCTATTTAATTTATTCACATACTATTTAGGACCCTTTAAGAGCTTGACAAGCTGTACCAGTCTATTGATGTTTATACTGAGACAAGTGACTACCACTGAACATGCTAACAGTGTCTGAATGTAAAATACTGAGGCTGTGTTAGTGATTATAATAGCTCTGATATAGCACATAAAACATGTATAAAACCAAGCATTCCAAGAAAATAATAATAAACATGTAATTACTGTGGATTCATTGATATTAGTTGATATCATTTTTTGTAGATTTCTTCTGAAAAGTGAAAATAAGCACCTCAAAGTACCCTAGCTACGATTAGTTTAACCATGAAAATAGATATCAACAAAGATAAATGAATCCACAGTAAGAGAAATCTGGGTAAAATAACACACATATTGTAAATCAACTCATTTCAGTGTCTCTCTTAATTAGAAGAATAAGGCAAGCATAAATGGTTACAAATATGTTAAACTTGGATCTTTACTCGTAAACATGCAGAGCTAAATGTGAAAAAAGTATTTAGTAGAAATAAATTGATTTACAATAACTAGGATGTGACATTAATATTCATGTCATACAAATTATCCCAATCAATATAATATTGGATATTTATAGTTCATGATATATTTCTAGTTTTGATAGAATTTAACTGATTAAGAACAAAGGACAAGGATGTCCAACAACCCTTACCCCTTGACCCCTTTGATCAGTAAACATCCCATAACCCTAACCCCTTGACCCTTCAAATCACAAACACAACAAAAAAAAAAGGATGTAAACATCCCTTATCAATCCATGAAGCATGGCATATTCATAGCTACTGCAAGCTTGTTCAAAGCCAAAGTTCAAGTAATAGATAGACAATGTTTTCCCTAAATCAATTTATTTTTCTGCTATCTGCTTTAAATACACCCTTGCCATTTTCACTGAATTCTGTAGAAATCATTAGATTTGCTAGGACTAACAGATGGATATACAGATAGCATGTAATAGTATGTAAATGCGAAGATGTGGTATGAGTGCCTATGTCAACCGTCATATCAAAAAGTAAACACAGAGGACTAATTTATTTTTTTCAAGTATGGAAAATACAAAACAAAGCCTTTTAGATGATTTGTAAAACATGAATACTTTTATTTTCAGGGTTACTACAAATGTTATCAGTCTTTTCAGTTGTCAAGATTCATGGATTCATTTATTTCCTTGGGTAACATTTTTTGTGGATTCAATAAATTTTTCTGTAGTCTCAGGATCCTTGATTTCATAGTTTGGGAAAATTCTACTAACAAGCTTTTAGATAATTAGCTTTTTTTTGGACATTTAAATTCAAGCCATGTTAAATATATGGTTTATATATGTATAAAAAAAGCTATGTAAAATTATTATAAAGAGATTTATATTTTGAATGTTAATGTCAAATCCTTATGTTATTAAGGAAAAACTGCAACTAAAACTATTACCTTTCCATATCACGGTAACGGAAAATTAACCTCAGAAAACTACTCCTAAAAACAAAGAGAAAACAATAAATATAGCATGGTCTACCAGCATGTTGTACCAACCAACTCATTATTAATTGGACTATCAAAAGTTATAAAATTTAATGTGATAGGCATTGAGTCTACTATGTTGTCTGAAGAATATCTTATGCTCCAAATCAAGGTTACAAAATTTAATACATATAAATTGAATCTTAGAAAAAGGAACATATAATTTCACTCTACTTTAAACATCATTAGGTATTCAATCTTTTAAACTGTGGGACATTCAGTCTTCTTTTGAGGAAGAGATGGAATCCCTTACCGAAAAATAAGCCCTGCGGCAAACATTTGCCGCAAGTTTGCAGCAAACATTGCCGCAAGCTTGCAGCAAACGTTTGCTGCAAACTTGCCGCAACCATTTTACCATGCAAATGAAGTTTGCCGCAAGCTTGCGGCAAACATCATTATGCAAATTAGATTTGCCGCAAGCTTGCGGCAATTGTTTGCTGCAAGCTTGCGGCAATTGTTTGTTGCAAACTTGCGGCAAACTTGCAGGAACTACACATATACCAATGTCATGTGTGTAGACACATTCAATTTATCTCTTTCAAATTACACAGCAACATTTTTAAAAAGTCAATTCCTGTCTTTATACAAACAGTCATTGAAAGAATTCTTGCAATCTCATGAGATGTGAGGAAATACAAACATGCATTTGAGTTTGAGGGGCAGGAGTCATTCTCAAATGAAATAATATATACCTGTATTAAAAACTGAAAAAGGTAAAATCTCAAGATGTATTGAGTATAAAGCAAGCCATTATTGCATTACAGAATTTAACTTAATCTTAATAAACATGATCATGATGGTGCAGTACATCAGTAACAAATTCAAACTTATAATAGCTTAAGTTTTTCAATCACACATACATGAAAATATAGTTGCTTACTTAATTATGTATGATGATAACATTAATTATTTTATTAAAACATGCAGTTCTATGAATCATTTGTACTTACACAATTATATATATACTGATTATCCCATATTATTGAACCAAAATGCCTACTTGATCTCTGATATGTGAAATGCATTTTCAAACACAACCAACATGACCTAGCCACAATTTCAAATTGTTAGCATCCAGGAAGTGCCAACTAGGCATGCCCAGTCAATATTGTGTATTCCTGCAATGTTCTGGCAAACATATAGAATGGTCAAAGTTTTCTGCAATCTTGTGGCAAACATATTGATTTGTTAGAGTTTTCTGCAATCTTGCGGCAAACATTCTGTATAATTTTAAACTTTCTGGCAATCTTACGGCAAACATTAATGTTTCTGCAAACTTGCCGCAAGCTTGCAGCAATGTTTGCCGGAAGATTGCAGCTAGCGGCAAACATCTGCAAACACTATTTTCTGTGTTCCTGCAAACTTTTTGTTTGCCGCAAGCTTGCAGCAAGTCTGCTGCAAGTTTGCGGCAAACAATTCAGTTTCATAAGGGATGCTCCCTTCCAAAGTATAAACAGTAGTGGGTGATTTGTCTTGTCTTCAAATTTTATTTTTGAACATAAGAATTACTTTCTTAGAACTTAAATAAATTGCTCCAAAAGAAATGTGCACATCTGTAATTACCTACATAAATAGTTTGTCTGTACTTCAATAAGAACAATTGACCTAATTATTAACAAGAATTGACCTAATTACTAACTGTACTTCAAGAAGTAGAATAGACATAATTACCTACTTGAATAATATAACTATACTTCACTACGGGTAAGCAGAATTGACCTGGTTGGTACAAACACAATATATATAACATAAAACATGAGATTATATATTAGCTATGTCAATGTACAACAATATCTATAACATGCAGATGTATAGTAGTTTACTCTCTTTTATATAAAACTTCAAAGATAATATTTACAATAGCATGTAAAAGTAAATAAATTCATTTTTTTTAGCTAAAAATTTAAAAATTTTGTTCTATTTTGAAAAAGAAATGTAATAAATTAACACATTTATCCAACAATTTTTTTTGGAAGGATAGCAAAATTGAGAAAGATATAAAAAACAAAAAAAGTGATACTTTATTTCAAGTTAAAAGTACTTTGAAGTATTTACGGACTCTTCAAAAGATTCATGCATCTTCATTCAAAGCAAATGGTTATATCTGTATAGCAATTATTTGTTACACAATTCCAATACTACAGCAATCATATCAGTGAGACATTCTATTACTCAAGAGATCATTAGTAGAACATAGTCAGCGTTCATGCAGTCAACAGTGTAATGTTTAGAGTTGTAGGTAGTTTTCTGAGAGAGATAATATATCTTAACCTGACAGGGAGGGAAGATATTGAAACAAGGGAAATATAAACGGGAGAAGAATTGTGTTATTAAACTCTGCTTTGGCTAAAATGTCATAATAAGTTCAAATATCTTGGCATAATATGCCATTCATCGTCATTCAGGTTTGCTTGAGCTCAACCTTTATATATCTTACTGTTGGAAAGGGATTGGCTCATCAGATGACCCACTAAAAACAATCAAACATTAGATACAAAGAAGGAATCTTTAAAAGAGAACTCTGCAGTGACTGAAAGCTAGTTCAAAGTCAATTACAACTTATAAATGAACAATGTTTTCTGATAACCTTTCATAAAAAAATAAATTGGGAATGTGTTCATGGGACACCATAGATGTCCCTGCTTGCAAATTACTTTAAAAAAGGACATAACTAAAGAACAGCAAAAGTTACACTACCCAAATTCGGCAATGTTTCCATTTGTAAAGGGGCATTACTCTAGAAAGGTAAAATTGACGCTACCCAAATTCATCCTTGATCAAGGCTTCCAAAACGGTCATATATTCCGGACTTGACCGAAACTTTCATAAAGAGTCCGGCTGCTCTCAGCCTCAAACGGTCAAATAGAATTGTTTTTTTATTCAAGGCATTTTTCATAAAACGGTCATTTCAATTTTGACCAACTTTCGATCATTAAAAATGTCCGTTTGGGTTTTGGACATGTCCGCTTGGGCATACTATTTCACAAGGATATTTTCGGTCATAATTGGGTTTATTACAATAGATGCAGCATATTAAAGATTCTTTGAAGTGTCTCAGTTAGTCTAATTTTTTGGGAACGTAAATGTCCGGTTGGTCTTTAGCTTGTGTACATCAATAAAAAGTAGAAAAAACACGTTTTCTTTTATTTAAATAACAACAAGCTGTCAAAACATTATCCCTTCAATAAGTTATATTGAAGCCATAAATCATTCACTGATTACCTTTGATGGGGTGTCGCTTTATCAATAGAACTAATGATGCATAACACTGTACACATAAAGGTGATCAGGTAACGAGGTCAAATATGTAAGTATGTACGGAACAACATCCTATTTTATCACGCTTTATAGATATTATTTTAAATAAGCATTCAGTTTGACAAAGTTTCCTGATATTTAAAAGTAATTCTTCAAATAAGTATATTTATGAATGAATAAGTATGATATCAGATATATATATTTTATTTGACCCTGTACATCGTGTAAAACACCAAGAAAAGCTTCGCTTGTGTATACCAAGCTGACTTGTCCAATGAATAAGAGGGGCGTTCTCTATTCTTGTTTTCATATTAAAAAAATATTTTTACAATTGAAATCATAAAAAATAATATCCACTTATGACAATCTCTGACTCCTATAAAGACGTTGTTTGAAATTGAACTTTATAAATCTGCCAGTCATGGGCAAACGTAAATGTTATTCATTAAATTATTTATCAACTGAGTATGTTTTTATTTATTCCTTATTTTCTAAATCAGGATCGAAAATTGTACAACAAAAACAGTTTATCACTGTTCAGTAGATAGTACACGGTTTAAAACAAGATCCTTCATTGGGCCTCCTCAATGTAATCTATAAATACCGCAAGTTGTAAAGGTCACGTGGTCTGAGGTAATCAATACACAAAAAAGAAAAGTATCACGTGTATCAAGCTGTACTACAATTAAAGCCAGTTGTCATCAACAGTTTGAAATAATATGGCCTTAATTTACAAGTGTAACTAAAGTACCCACAGAGAGAAGATAGGTTATTAAAACACAAACAAAAACATGAGAAAAGTCAGGTACTGAAGCTGACTGATGCAATGCTGGTTCCCCGGTACACAGAAAAATGACACAATACCAAGGAAAATATTTTATGTATTTTAAGAATGAAGACAACAAAGCAGTTATAAATAATTTTATTGCATATAACACTTCTAATTACTTAGACACATATATCTTATGCATCCTTCCAGTAACAGTTAAGAATCCAGCTGATCATTGACCATCAAAAATATTTCTTTGTAAAATGTCCGGCTGTCGTCAGGAAATTTTGGAAGCCTTGTCCTTGATTTGTGGTAATAAGCATTGTGTTTACCATATATGTTTGAGGCCAATAAGGAGATGATGTATGATTACCAATGATGCAAATGTCCACCAAAGTTCACATGCATAGATTTATTTCAAGGATCAACAAGTTTACATGGATCATATCTAAATTTACTGGCTCTATAAACAACATCACTGTAAAAATGAGGAAGTGATAATTCTCTGAATTAAGGTTTCTACATAATAAAACTTCAAAACCCAAACTTATCTGTCAAAAATTAAGGAAAGGAATACCTACAACTTGTTGCTGACTTTATGGCCTAAGTGAACAATAGAGGCTGTCAAGGAGGAAATTTCTTTTTTGTTTTATTGAAACAACTTTATATCTTAAAACATTCAAATGCATACATTTTAGATTAATGAACTGTCTATATGTTATAATATCATATTATAATAATATGTATCTTAGTTTCAATAACCATCTATGTATACCCTTGATCCAATAACTGTTTAATTAAAGGTATCATGAAGATACAATAATTACCTTGGTCTTAAAGTCTATATGATCTATTGAAAATAATTGACTGATCAATTATACTTGCAACACCTCCTTATCATTACATAGTGTAGGGATAGAAATAGAAATGTTGTATCCAAATTAAATAAACAAGCGAAGTCTTAGTATCTAAAATTTAATTGCATTCTATAAAAGTTGAACATTTTCCAAACATTCTAAAAGTTTAACAAAATGAAAACTACTTAGTGAGATTTAGTCGTCTGTATCTTGCCTTTTAAAAAAATGTTTGTTTGCAAGTTTTTGTTAAATTGTGTTAAGCCATAATGAAGCTGTATTGGGTCCCTATGTATTGTCTCAGCTGGTCCCCTATCAGGCAACACAATAAACAGATTAGATCAGACTCATCAGAGAGTTCAATCAACTGACTGCTCCTGAATAAAAGAAGTTGCCCACAAAAGAAATAATGGTCATATGGATAAGATATATTTAGAGAGCAGTTTAATAGCCTCAGGGTGACTGGGATAAGATATATTTAGACAGCAGTTTAATAGCCTCAGGGTGACTGGGATAAGATATATTTAGACAGCAGTTTAATAGAGTGACCCAGGATAATAGAATTTGGTGTTTAAAAAACTGGGCCAATATCATAATAAGTGACCATGTGCATGCAATCGCTTGTTCAGATGTATAACAACTCTATAAATGCCTGGTCAAAATTACAGCAGGAAAATTAACTCTCACAATATGGAATGAACAATGCAAGGGATGGAAATTGAACATTTTGTACACTTTACAAATAATTTTATTTGTTCATCTAAATGTTGCACTGGTATCATTAATATTTTTTCAATTGTTTAAAGATTATTACTTCTTCTTAATGTTAAATTCTACAGGTATCATTTAAATAATAAATCTTATTTGCTATACTGTTCTTAATTTCTTCTCAATGTTTCATTCCACTGGTATCATCAATATTCTTTGTTATACATTTTAGTCAACTCACTCAGAACACAATCTGCATTACCTTAAACCTATTTTAGTACAATGTTATAAAGACCTTTTACCTCCAATAAAACAGCATAACATCTTGGTTGGAAAAACTTTGTTCAAAACAAAATGTATAAACAAATATAATGTGCTAGAAGTAATACATTTATGATGATTGTAATAGATACAATAGGCTTATAGTCAATATTAGTAATGGTCCCTTTCTTTCAGCATATGTCACAATTCACAGCTTATTCTATTTATCCAGTTACTTGACCTTGACTTAAACTGTGAATATAGGAAGACATAGGTAAATACCATTGAGACAGCAACCCAGAGACATATAACCAACAATGACATTTAGAGGTCAAGAGTCAGACACAGCTTATTCTTTATTTACTAAGATACTTGACCTTGACTTTTAAACCGTGACTATAGGAAGACATGGGTAAACATCATTGAGACAGCAACCCAGAGACATAACCAACAATGACATTTAAATATCAAGAGTCAGACACAGCTTATTCTATATTTACTGAGCTATATAAAAGAAGATGTGGTATGATTGCCAATGAGACAACTAGTGTCCACAAGAAACCAAAATGACACAGACATTAACAACTATAGGTCACTGTACGGCCTTCAACATTGAGCAAAGCCCATACTGCATAGCAAGCTATAGAAGGCCCTGATAAGACAATGTAAAACAATTAAAACGAGAAAACTAACGGCCTTATTTATATAAAAAAAATAACAAAAAACCAAATATGTAACACATAAAACAAACGACAACCACTGAATTACAGGCTCCCGACCCTTGACTAAAACCTTGTCTAAAACTGTGAATAAAAGGAGACATGGGTAATCATTAATGAGACAGCAACCCCAATGACACAAAAAACAAACTTGACACGTAGGGTCTATTCTATATTCACCAAATTATAACAGAGATGAAGTATATACACATATGAAAAACTAGATCCAACCCATCAAAATCAAAACTGTATTGGTTATTGTTTCATCAACAGCTAGAACACAAACATTAAACTTTTACTACATGTGTTTTCTCTAAAATTGTATTTGTCTTAAATAGTTATAAGTGATGTTGCAGAGTTTAAAGTAATAAGAAATAAAGTTATAGAATGAAAGTCAGAGTTTTCAGCATGTTTCATTAATACTCTACCTGTTACAAAATCATTTGTAAATAGAATATTAACCTTTATCTCAAGTCATGTCAGCCATTGTTTAAACTTTAAATGATATTACCTTTGTCTCCAGTTACGACGTCCACTATTTCTTTTATTTCGTTTTGTTTTCTCCTTCAGACTTTCCTGGAATCTCTTCATTTTGACCCATTTCCTACCAGCAATGTCATATGTACACCATGTAGATATTATTATAGACAACATTACTATCCAGTTAATAACAATTATAGCTGAAAAGTAAGAAATTTTTTATCAGGATATAGTTATGATACTGTTGTCAGGTCATTAAAGATGGCATATTTCGGTATTAATATTGATTCGTGCATAAGGTCTTTGCAATCGGAAATAAACACATTCATTCTAAATCAAGTTGCTGACATTCATGATTCAGGTTATGTTCTTCACATATATTTTGTGACGATATGATTCAAAACCCTAATGGGAGTGATTGAACTGGATTTTCATATGATGTAAGTAGACATAATCTTTAGTCTTTAAATAAAGTAGTCCTTTGTTTATTTATGTATCATTGTCATTTTGCTTCCTTTCTATTTTACCTAGATTCTGACACCAGATTCTGACTTCTTTTATTATGTGGTTATTGCTGTGTGCTCGCTTGTTTTTTTTTCTACATTGCCTAGAGGTAAAGGGGTAAAGTTGCGTCTTTCCCTATTCAGGAGCCTCTGGCCTTTGTTATTCTTGTATAATTTTAGTTTATTAATATTTTGGAGTTTAGTATGACATCCATTTTCACTGAAATAGTACACATGTTGTTTAGGGCCCAGCTGAAGCCTGTGTCTGGGTGCTATATTTTCTTGCTGTTTTGATAACCTATTACTGGCTTTCAGCTGTTTCTGCTCTTTGGTCAGGTTATTGTCTCTGATACATTCCTTATTTTCATTCTCAATTTTATTTTGAAATGTACATACAGAATTTTGAAGTGAAGATCTTGACATAAATTATTCACTAATGCTATATATAATATGTAAATTTATAAAAACTTTGTGTAGTTTCATAAGAATTATTCATAAGTTTTAAAAAATCTGATACTTAAAAATGATCAACAAGTGCATCTTACCTGGAGCTTAACATAGAGTGAACAAACCTCATTTAAATAAAGTGATTTACGACACATTAAATATTTACCTAAAGCAGCTTTCTTAGGAGACTCTGATTTACAGTTCTGGTAATGTTTGACTAACCATAAAATACCAACTATCTGCCAGGAAAACTCAAACAGAACAACAACTGAAAAGGTCAATAAAAATAATATATATAAAACATGAAGGACCACAAGCAATACATACATTATACACTTACAAAGATAGATTATATTTTCATAACTCCCTGAAAACTTTGCTGGAATGAAAATGAATGTTTGAGAAATATCGGTATTTTATTCCATCTGTATATACATTAATTTCATTCAGGATTTATTTTACCCTCTAGGACTGATACTGGTGCCTGTTCCAAAGAATAAATTTCTGTCAATTTCTATTTATTAAAACTAGATCGATACTTTAAATTTGTCCACATAAATATGAATTTTAAGCCAAAGTGGAAATGTTTGCAGCCTACTGCTTCTGTGTATTGGACTATGTCTTTAAGGTGGTATTGGTGTCTTCCTCCATCTTGGATTGTACAAAAACAGAGAACCAAAGGTCCAGATTTTCCATCAAGTTAGCAAAATTTGATGCAGGAATAATAATTTCATTATTAAATAAGTATCCTTCTTTTTGTCTAATTAAGACAAATGACGAACTCTACAAAATATAAATAATTGTTTTGCTGTCCATCATACAGATCTCCCTAACAGTGAATTCCCAATCATTTACAGAACACAGAGATTGTAAACACCAATACTAATATGTGTATAAACATTCAATTTATCCTGGAAAATCAATTACTGAATGGAGAACATTGAACATCATGCCAACTTTAAATGACATTTCAATTTCAATTTTGTAGATCAAGTGTAAATGAGGACAGAAACCACATTAAAACTTTCATGCTTTGCCAATAACTCAGTATAGAAGTATTGTCTGCAAGCTTTTCTTTTTTACATCATCTCTGATTTCTGAGTGAGTTAAGTTGTGTTTCCCTAAGGTAAAATTAAACTATATAAGTATCAACAGAAGATCAGGTTTAAGTAATTGGAAGTTATCTTCAGCAAGGTTTGTAAATTAAACGTTCAGCAAGATTCAAAACAAAATTAAAGAATTGAACAGGAAAAGGGCACTTCAATCTGATTTTCAAGGGAACATTGAAATGTTAATGATAATCGATGAAGAACGTTGGTGAGACAGTTGTCCTACAACCTTTAACAGACATAGAGACTTCAGCATTTCTAATCAATTTCCCCTACCTCCACTTCCCAATGGGATCAGAAACTCATATCTAAAGAATCAATTGTTGCAGCCTTTATAAAAAAAAATGTTTTCACTTTTTTATATAAATAAGGCCATTAGTTTTCTCCTTTGAATTGTTTTACATTGTTATTTTGGGGCCTTTTTATTGGCTTTACTCATTTCTGAAGGCTGTACGGTGACCTATAGTTGTTAATTTCTGTGTCATTTTGTTCTCTTGGGGAGAGTTGTCACATTGGCAATCATACCAATTATATTTTCAAAAAATACTATCTCAAATTTTGTCATTTTTCCTCAAATTATTGTTACACAAAAAATGTTTTTACAAACAGTCATAAACAAACATATGCCATCACAAAACCTCTTGTTGATATCCCCTCAAAGCTGCTTTGGGGTAATATCAATGACTAAAAAGATAATCAAATAAAAACAAAGATTTGTATTCCAATCAAATGTCAAGTCTGAAACATCATTCAAATAATCAAGATCTAATTTGGTTTTCCACAATGCTTCAATTTAAGTCCATAAACAGTAAAATGATAAACACTCAATAAAACTTGACGAAACCAACAGAGCCATGTAATTAGTTTTAATTGATTATAGAGCTGTGTAATTAGTATTAATTGATTATAGAGCTGTGTAATTGGTATTAATTGATTAACGACCTAACTAGTGAGAACAGATGTCATATTATTTAAGGTCAATACATCACTTAAGACCATCAATCAATGATTTGATGCACAGGAATCTTAAACTTGTAGCTTTAAATGCTCAATATATTGTAACGGAGGGGGTCGGTGACGACACCTCCCGGGACGTGTAGTGGCCAGTACTTCGCCCCTATTCGACCATTGGGATACCTGATATCAGATTATGGCTGAACAACAGACAATGAATCAAATGAAACTATAATTTTATTCACAAATTTACAATAATTGCATGAATATTAAACAAAGTCGGAAATAAACAGGAGTCAGAAAACTTTCTTAAGCGGAGTTCAAAAATAAAGTAATTTCAAATGTAAGATGAAAAATAGAGTGTTCCCAGAGTTAGTCTTTTAAATAAAATAAGGTAAATTTGCTTCGCATTGTGTTTTAAAGTGGTAAAATTGCACCAAAAAGGGGTGACTAACTCTGGCGAACTGCACCGAAGTGGTGGCTAACTCTAGACTCTATTAGTACTAATATTAGTTCCAGCGAGTATTTGGAGGCCTGTGCAAGGCCGACTCCGACTGAATATCAACTGATATCCTAAACTTGTCATTAATCAGGAGAACTTTAACATAAAAGGTACTGAAGAAAAGTTAAATAAATGAATATTCTTAAAACATTATAAAAACATCAAAAGTTAAATACTAAAACAGTTAAATTAACATTCTTTACTTTTATCTTACTATATTTAAATTAAATTTAACTTAAAATAAACATTTAAATACTAAATAATTAATCTGTCTAAATTAAGGGGAATTAATCAGGCACATCAAAGCACATCTATTACAATCCTCCCCCCTTAGGACAAATATTAAAGAAATTAATATTTGGGAAAAGAACTATTTGAAATAGATGTGTTGAAAACAATTAACAATATAAATCAATGCACATAAAATGTCAATAAATGTCACAAAAATGTCATATAAACACACGGTCCAACCATCGGAAAAGTCAAACACGGTATAAATGTCCAGGAATAGGCGGTAAACACAAATTATAAAGTACGGTCCATAGAATATAAATGTAAACGGACACAGTTATACAGCAGTCAATAAAACACAGTTCTAGATTCGAACGGAAAACGGAATATTAATACGGATAATCTGCATGGTCCAAGTTGTACCAGGTATAGTCCACCAATTGTTGTTCTCACGAAAACACTTTAAACGTGTGTTTTCGGGTTCTAAAAAGTCCATCGTTGTACCAGGTTTAGTCCACCATTGTAGATCTCACGGAATCATGTATAACATGTGATTCCGGGTTCAAGATGATCAAAGTTCAAACGTTGTACAAAAAGTAAGAAAG
Organism: Mytilus trossulus; assembly: GCF_036588685.1. Lineage (NCBI taxonomy): Eukaryota > Metazoa > Mollusca > Bivalvia > Mytilida > Mytilidae > Mytilus > Mytilus trossulus. The sequence goes on along the minus strand of NC_086382.1, from coordinate 77,550,325 downwards.
GTGTTCTTGATAACAAGAACTGCTTACTTTATCAGCTGGTTGTCTTCACACATAAACTAACTGCCACTCAATAGCTTTCTGCCATGACTTATAAAAGTCACATAAGGAACACCATAACCAAACTAAACAAATTTAAAACAATAAAACTTGTTCAGAAAGGTTAAAAATCCAAATAAATGAGCAAACTCATAAATAAACCTATTCAAACAAGAAACTTAGCCACAAGCTAAACAAACCAACATCAAAAGAAAAACACAATCAAATCAAACAACGTTTTTGAGGGTTGTTTTGATGGCAAAACCGGCTCATTAACGTGACCAAGAAAAACAACAAATCCAATGAAAACTTTGAAAAATACCTACTAAACAATAATATAAACTGACAAAATAAGTAAAATACTAAATATACAAATTAAAACGAATAAAACATACTATATGAAAACTTTAACTTTTCCTGTCTTGCAACAAGAAGTTTGCACATTATCATCCCCAAAATAAACAGATGAAAATCTAACCAAGTCAGATGGAAATAAGTTCTGAACTCTGTTGACAACTTTGCATGATTTTTTTACTTTCTTATGAACTGCAGTAGAAACTGTTTTTTTCTGGTTCAACAACATGAACAGAATTGACACTTTTACAAACTTTATTGGGACAATTAGCTCTGATATGTCCAACAACTGAACAATTGAAACATGTTTTAACTTTAAACGTCCTATAAACCAGCTTTTTAAGAACTTTGACAATTTTATCAAAACCAGACTTCAAACAACTAAAATCTAAACTTTCTTCACTTTCCTTAATTTCACATTCAACAGGTTCAACTGTCAAATTAAAAGACTCAAACTCTGTAGCCAAAAATATAGCATCGTCAAAAGTTGCAGGATGCTTAAAATGGACAAACTTTCCCATTTCCTTCTCTAACTTTCCAATAAAAAGATCCATAAAATAAGTTTGCATACTTTTAAAATTATCTGGATATGCACGATGACATAAAAGTTTGAATCTATGTCCAAAATCGAACACAGATTCATCTGACAAAATTAAACAACTATTCAGTTGAAATTTATAAAATGCTATCCTTTCCTTAGGATTAAAGCGTTGAAAAAGTAAACTTTTCAAAAAATCATAGCTTTGCAACTGAGTTGGAGTAAGAAGACGTAAAATAGTTCGTGCTTCTTCTCTTAAGTTTATTACTAACTGAAGAGCCATTTCAGATAAATTCCAGTTATTCCAAAGACTAACTGCTTCAAATTGAATAAAATAATCTTGTACATCAGCACTAACACCGTCAAAAGTACAAGGTTTCTGTTCAAACTTTATCATTTTTAAAATCAAAAATTGAAAAAATCAAAATAAATGTAATAAAAATATTCAAACCAAAACTGAGGGATCAGGTATCCTGGTCACGGCACCATTTGTAACGGAGGGGGTCGGTGACGACACCTCCCGGGACGTGTAGCGGCCAGTACTTCGCCCCTATTCGACCATTGGGATACCTGATATCAGATTATGGCTGAACAACAGACAATGAATCAAATGAAACTATAATTTTATTCACAAATTTACAATAATTGCATGAATATTAAACAAAGTCGGAAATAAACAGGAGTCAGAAAACTTTCTTAAGCGGAGTTCAAAAATATAAAGTAATTTCAAATGTAAAATGAAAAATAGAGTGTTCCCAGAGTTAGTCTTTTAAATAAAATAAGGTAAATTTGCTTCGCGTTGTGTTTTAAAGTGGTAAAATTGCACCAAAAAGGGGTGACTAACTCTGGCGAACTGCACCGAAGTGGTGGCTAACTCTAGACTCTATTAGTACTAATATTAGTTCCGGCGAGTATTTGGAGGCCTGTGCAAGGCCGACTCCGACTGAATATCAAATGATATCCTAAACTTGTCATTAATCAGGAGAACTATAACATAAAATTTGTAAGGGTTCCGCAGAACCCAGTGTCTCGCCTACTTTTGCTGTAAATCGCAGGCTGAACAAAAATGAGGCAAAAAATCAATAAAAATATTCCTCTTGATACTATCCTATGATTGTAAGAAGGTTCTGTCCAACTTGGTAAAAATCTAGGACAGTTAATGAATCTAATAAATGTGTTGAAAACTTTAACTGCAGACTGTATGTAATGTTAACTGGAAGATAATCTTAGTCAATTTAAAAGTAAAATACAGAAAAAATGGAGTTATCTTCTATACAAAATTTACTAACTTATGATCATAATATGCTTCTGTCCAAGTTTGGTACAAACCCAGAATGGTTTAAGAAAGATATTCAAATTTTAAAAACTTTTACCACAGAGTGAATGTAATGTTTCCCTGCAGAAAAACTAAGTCCATTTGAAGGTAAAATACGGAATAAATGGATTTATTATTTTATAAATTTTGCCTCTGGATACTATCTTATGATCATAAAACAAGCATCTGTCCAAGTTTGGTACAAACCAAGGATAGTTTAAGAAAGTTATTAATATTCTAAAAACTTTAACCACAGAGTGAATGTAATGTTTCCCAGCAGAAAAAACTAAGTCCATTTAAAAGTAAAATACGGAAAAAATGGATTTATTTTTTTATAAAATTTGCTTCTGGATACTATCTTATGATCATAATCAAGTGTCTGTCCAAGTTTGGTACAAACCAAGGATAGTTTAAGAAAGTTATTAAAATTCTAAAAACTTTAACCACAGAGTGAATGTAATGTTTCCCCGCAGAAAAAACTAAGTCCATTTAAAAATTAAATACGGAAAAAATGGAATTTTATTTTTACAAAATTTACTTCTGGATACTATCTTATGATCATAAACAAGCTTCTGTCCAAGTTTGGTAGAAATCCAGTATAGTTTAAGAAAGTTATTAAAATTTTAAAAACTTTAACCACAGAGTGAATATTTGTGGACGACGACGGAATGTAGGATCGCTTAGTCTCGCTTTTTTCGACTAAAGTCGAAGGCTCGACAAAAAGGTACTGAAGAAAAGTTAAATAAATGAATATTCTTAAAACATTATAAAAACATCAAAAGTTAAATACTCAAAACAGTTAAATTAACATTCTTTACTATATTTAAATTAAATTTAACTTAAAATAAACATTTAAATACTAAATAATTAATCTGTCTTAATTAAGGGGAATTAATCAGGCACATCAAAGCACATCTATTACAATATATATATATATATATATATATACAACTCGTCTAAACATCAACCCAACAATGTTAGATCTGTAAATTTGCTTTCGCAAATTTTTGGTTCTTCCCTATATATATATATAATTTTTTTTTATGTAAATGAAACTTAAATAAAATGTTCCTCTGCATGAAGACATTTTTTAAGTAAAAGACAAAAATAATATTTAAATGATGTATATTATTGTACATTGAGATTTCTTTTTTTTCTCAAAAAAAATTTATTCACTGTAAGAATAGTATCTACTGGTTGATTGATTTTCAAGATTTCAACCCACTTTATGCCAGTAAACAAGTTGAAAGAAGCTGGGGTGGAGTACTCAGAGAGGACCTTATGGACCTTCGACAGGAAAAAAAGAAATCCTAGACTGGTTCAAAAAGATAAGTACAAATGTAATAGAGTAATATGCACCTGCCATGGACACCATTCAAACTCATTACCCCAGTGCTTACCCCAAGGCCCTAGACAATATATGTCAGATATATCAATAAATAGAACAAAAGAGAAAATATCAAAACTCACCGATTCTAATCACATTCCACATTTCAATTCTCAATTTTATAAATTTATTTTCTATTGAACATTGTTGAAACAAAAGAGATACAATCAACAAGTTTTAGGAACGGAAAAATTCTGCAAATTTGGCGGAGACATAGTTCTTAGAAGATGAAGCGCATTTCGTTTTATACTTTTGTCCCCTATACAAAAATCTTCAAGAGAAGAATAGTATATCTAATCTGATTAAAGATGATTGCAAATCCGTATTTCTTAAAATTAATCCAAATAATTTGGTTCATGCCAAACAAATATTGTATTTCTATTTCACTGTGTATCCATCTGTTGAGTTGAGTCTTTTTCAACTGATTTGTATAGTTTGTTCTTGTGTTGAACTGTCACACCACTGTCTCAGGTCAGGGAAGGGTTGGGATCCCACTATAATTCTGTATGTGCCTGTTCCAAGTCAGGAGCTTGTGATAGTAGTTGTCATTTGTGACTGTGTTACTTATTTGTTTTGGTTCATTATTTTATACATACACTAGACTGATAGTCTCTAGTTTGAATTGTATTACATTTTACATTGAGGGCCTTTTTTTAGCTGACAATGCAGTATGAGCTTTGCTTTGTTGGAGGCCATATGGTGGGTGACCTATAGTTGATAATTTCTGTGTCATTTTGGTCTCTTGTGGAGAGTCCCATTGACAATCATACCACATCTTCTTTTTAATATGTAATAATTAGAGCCAAGCTTTCCAAGTTTATAATAACTTTTAGTGTTGTTTATGGAAGTTTTATATACAACAAAAAATAGACTTGTGTTTATCGCATATCACTAATTTTCACTTGTTATAAATGCATCATGTTTTATTTACATAACTTGTCATGTTGTTCATTTCATTTATCATGTTTATGTACACTGGGATTACACAATGTCATATTAATTACTTTATCCAATCAAATACTTGATTCAATTTGAAAACACCAGCAAAATATAACATTCACCAAAATTTTTGGATTTGAAATCTGAAAGGGCACAAAAATGCAAGAATCATTATTAGGTCTAAAAGTGTCATTTTTCACACTTTTTTACTGTGGGACCCCTCGAAAAGTTTCTGACAGGCTTAATTGTGGGAGGGAGGAGGGTTCAAATCAATAAGTTTCATTAATATACATTTTGTTTTGTGCCAGTTAATAATTGTATGCATTATTCCATGTTTCTTTACACACTATAAACAATCAAAAATGGAGAGAGAAAAAGAGAGAATTCAAGTGTTTCATGATCTATAACTGATGTATAACCAAATGTATAAGTACTCTTGGAATTGGAGTTTAATGTGAAATTTTCTCATAACTTCATCTCACCACTTAAAGGAAATAAAACTTTTCCCTAGAATCTGTTCCTGTTGATTGGGTTTTCTATAATTATTGCAACAGGAACTGTTACATTAAACAAATGCAAGTATTTTCTGTGGAGTTATTCAGTGCAAAAAACTTGAAATTTCTCCTTGAAAAACCAGGAATTCAAAACTTAAAGTACCAAGTAAACAGATACTGATTCTTGGGAAATGTTTTGTATCCTATATACATGTAGATATAAATTATATATTTGTTAAAGACTTTCCAATTTCAACAGCCATCTTATTCTCAGAATTACCATTACCTTTCACATGTCTAATCATTTATTTTTGACAATTTAAATCACATTTATACACAAGTTCTATCTTTTTTGCTAACAATTAAGAATTTAATTTGTTGTTTGATGTCATTTTTTAAGGAGACATATCTGTATAAAAACAGATGCTATAACTAGCAGATGAATGTGTTCATTAATCTCTTTGATCCAGGAATGTATAATACTGTGGATTCATTATTTTTCGTTGGATACCAATTTTCGTGGTTTTCATGTGTACAAGTGAACCACAAAATTGAATGTTCAAAGAATGACATATTTCATATATGTGTACACGCAGACTTCCGCAAAACCACGAAATCAAATATCAATGAACATGCAAGTTTTTCTGAATCCACGAAAATTGGTACCCACAAAAAAATTGATGAATCTGCAGTACACATTTTTTTCACAATGGAAACCATGCAATTCCATACCGATAAAGATATACTAACCTAATTTAGTATAAAGCAGATACTGCATACAATCTCTGGGTTCAGCATGTAGAATGGTTCCTCTCAAACTGACCCAGAAAATAATAACTTCTATCACTATGGCAACAGATATCATAACAAGGTAACCAAGGAGATAGTTCTTTAAGTTAACAAGTCCAACAGAGCACATCTTTGCTGGTTCAAAATCTACAACTCCAAGTATAACAGCTAGTACTATTTCCCTGGATAAAAAAAAAGTACACAAATGTATCATACATGTACATAAAAAGCATAATCACGGCAACCCTGAAGCGACCAATTTTACTGGTAAGAAGTGACCTTGAAATACAAATGCAGCTTCTATAATGTTAAATAGCCTTTCTGTCACTGTTATTAAATAACTTCTTCATTTTGTCTCATGTTTTTGTTTCTCAAAAACATATGTATGATTGTAAATTGTTATTTATGCCAAAATATGATTATCATTACTTATGTGTTGAGTTTTGTTTTATTACATCGAAATTGGAGCGGAGGGAATTGGTAAATTTTTAATTAATTAAAAATACTTCATTGTTGATATTTGTAGCTGTATGAAATTTAACTGGAGATACAACAGTTAATAGGCAATATATATATATATATATCTCATTATCTGCATTTAAACAAAAGTACTTTTAGTTTGTTTTCAATTATATAGTAACTTTATTCCTTGAAAAAAGTACTTTTTTAATGTTTACTTAAATGCATGTTTATATACTTTGGCATCAATAACCTGGAGTCAGTTTCACAAGAAAACTTGTGACTAAGATTATTCACAAGTTGTTTTCTGAAACTGACACCTGGGCATAAATATGTAAGTAACCCATTTCAGCTTATAAAACAAATTGAAAGTACTTGGGGGAAAAGCCTGGTGTAATATTTCCTTAAGCCCATATTGAGATGACTTCTACCAGTAAAATCAATTAGTTCATGAAATTTTTCATAAAATACTTATCCACAAGGACAATTTTTTTATCCTACTATCTGTTGTATAATCAATTAACCTAATTTGACCACAATTGTAATATAAATATCAAAACTGGAGACATATCATACCAATCAATAGCTTCTGTGGAAGGAAGGAAATTCTATATGACTATACTAAGAAACGCAAATAACACACCACTTCTTCAAAGACGTAGTAGTATCACACTTTCTTGCTTTGGTTAAAATTAGGCAAAACTCTAGTATATTCTTATCCTAACCTTGATTTTATCCACAATTTTCAGATAATTTCTTGTCAAGGGGGAAACAAATTAAAAAAATTAAAAGATGGTGTGTTTGTTTTGTTGTTGAGTATATTACAGATTACCATCAGGTGAGAGTGTTTATTTTTCTCACCTCAAATCTGGTTACACTGACTTAGATCAATAAATATATCATTAATCGTGATTCATTCAAAATATAACAATGCTTAAATTTACAAAAATCAAATATCAGCTAACTCATCCGTGCATCATTAAAAAAATCCATCATAACTGAAAGCTCTTGTCTCAAGGAGCTATATAATGTTTAGTGATATATATATATTTAACCCTTCTTAACAAATTTGTTTAAATGCATGTACAAAATGTCTATTACATGTACTTCATACAAAAGTCAATAAGAGATTAGTGACCATAAATAATACTGCAGATTCATTAATATTCGTTGAATACAAATTTTTGTAGATTTTGTGGGTACTGGAGACCACGAATTCAAATGTTCAACGAAATGCAAATTTTCTAATGGTATGTACATTTATGCAGACTTTGCCAAAGCAATGATATTAAATATCCACGAAAATGCAAGTTTTCCTCACTTTTACCTTATATTTGCATTGGTACTATTTGGATCTCAAATCAAAAATAAAGGGCTGCGCTTAAGTGCATGATACGCCCGTTGCTCTTTTAACTTGTCTTTTATGCTTTAAATGTATTGTCCCAAAATTGGAAAATCCCCCCCCCCTTTTTTAAGCATAAAAATTCATAACACGGGAATGTAAAATCTGAAATTAATAAAAATTGAAAGGGAGCTAACATCAATAAATATAAACAATTCACAAAAGTTTCATGGACAATGGTGAAAGGCTTTTTGAGTTTTTGTCCAAAGTGTTAAAAATCCCCCTTTTTTTATGAATAAAGCCCCATAAATCCAAAACCACAAAATCTGAAATTTATAAAAATTGAAAGGGAGCTTACATCAATAGATATAAACAATTCACCAAAGTTTCATGGACATTGGTGAAAGCCTTTTTGAGTTATTGTCCGAAGTGTTGAAAATCCCCCCTTTTTTATGAATAAAGCCCCATAAATCCAAAACTTAAAATCTGAAATTTAAAAAAAAAGAAAGGGAGCTTACGTCAATAGATATAAACAATTCACTTAAGTTTCATGGAAATTGGTGAAAGTGTTTTTGAATTATTGTTCGAAGTGTGGACGACAGACGGACAGATGGACGGACGGAGATCAGTATACCATAATACGTCCCGTCGACGACGGGCGTATAATAAGGAAATCAAGAATCTGTTTAAATTTTGATAAATGACTTTTAGAAGCTTTTGAAGTCTTATATTAAAAAAAATAGGTGTTATGGGGCAAAATATATTACCCTGTATTAGACCTAAATTAATATATTCTTTGTTTCCCAAATCCCGACCCTGCCAAGCCCACGCAGCAACCAAGCATTAAAAAATGATCGAGTGAGGGATTTAATTTTAATAAGATTGCTGTGCTCCACTCTTGTGTGCTCTTATTTGAATTAAAGAAATCCTTAAAATCAAAAGTGATATCAAACCGTTCAAATAATATCCCTGGATTGTTAGCATTTGTATATAAATGAAAATAACTCGATCTTAGAGCAAATCAATCAAATCATTGGAATCAACAGTAAACAATGAATGATTTTCACCATATGAATCAACAGTAAACAATGAATGATTTTCACCATATGAATCGTCTTGTCAAGAATCATTCAAAACCAAATGTTCTTTATCAAATGACTCATGTATCATTAAATTTCTGATCAATCTGGCTGAATTTGTTATGGTATTTGAATTGATTTATTAATAGATTAGTTAATGAATGAAATAATTCCAATCATTCATGTAAACAATTAAGTGGTAGTACATTAAATAACTGGACAAACAGTAATTGGTCAATCAATTTGTCTAGGCAATAAATAGCAGTATTATCATAAAGTTTCTAAATGAAGTAATGATAAAAAGGCCAATCAGTGAATGGACACTAATGGCATGGAGAGCAACCATGTTATGCAGAAGGACAGATAACTAATCATACTGTTATATATCTGGATGCTGAGAACAGCCACTTATCTGTTTTAACATAATAATCACACAAGATAGACTGATTTTGTTACTGCTTCTCCCAGATAATCATGGCCACAATCAACAAACAGCATATAAAACCACCAACCTCCACACAACTGTTTTGACTAACCAAAAAAAAATCATTCTTTAACAGGTTAAAAGCTTTTTGTTTTTCATATTATTTGTTTTAAAAAATAATCATTATACCAAGGATTTGTATAGTAAGTCTAACTATACAAATCCTTGATTATACTATTAAGTAGCAGTCCAGCTAAGAATCATGCAAAGGGTGATACATCCATAGTGAAGGATATCCATCTGCTATAGTTTAATTGATTCAACTTGAGGCAAAAATAATATAAATGGCAATTTGCACACAAAAAATCAAGCTGTTAAAATAATGCATGTTCTATTACTATATATTCATTATATTGATCTGTTTATACATTTGTATTTATACAGTGCTCACATGCCTACCTGTATATTTATACAGTGCTCACATGCCTACCTGTATATTTATACAGTGCTCACATGCCTACCTGTATATTTATACAGTGCTCACATGCCTACCTGCAATCTTGGAATGTCTTATCAGTGGTAAATAATAGACAACTTACAATAGGTTTATACTTTTACAATTCTCATGAACATGTATATCTTTTAGTTTGTTTTAAATCAATTTTGAGAGTTTGAATCATCTCAATCCTGGACATTTTTCTGATTGTAAAAGGAATTGAGTTAATATAATTGCTTATGACATCTACCTCATTTCAACTTTGGTGGATATATAGTTGTCTCATTGGCAATCATACCACATCTCTCTGATTTTCTTATATTACAGTAAAGCAGTGGTTAATTTAAAACAAAACTTAATTAAGTCAGTGAATTACCGTATAGAGGGTTATTTTCACTGGTGTAAAATTTCATGAATTTCATTGAATAAGGTATACATGTATACAAAATATTTTGGCGGTTATTATTTTGGCAGATTGAAACCTTCATTAATACCTTTGCATGTGTTTTTTTTAATTCGGTGGAATTAGTTTATTTGAATTTTGTTCTATCCATGAAAATAAGCCAAAATTTGCACCATGCAAAAAAATCTGTTATACAGTAAATGTAATGGACACCTTTTTGAGCTAGATGGTCAATAAAGTTAAAAACCATTTTTGAAACCCTATTAAGCATTGCAATATTTAGAAAACATGGCTTCCTGTATACAATGTACTGGTAGGGTAATATTGTTACATACATTCATAGTCTTCAGATGGGACTTTATCACAAATTATCCCCTAAGTGTTTAACAATTCAGCTTTAAATATGATTTTACTAGCTTCTAAATGATAAGACATTTAATTGTTGTGCGCCAAAGAGATAGAAAATAATACAAAAGAGTACTGAACCACATATCAAGTGCCTTAGGACAAAAGTAAACCAATCAAGCATGTGATGATGCATATATAAAAGATTTGTCCAAATTTATTGAAATATGAACCGGAGTGTCATCTAAAAAAGTTTTATGTGTAAAGTTTTAGTAAAATTTATATCCAAGATAACTGATGATGTCTATAGAACATTAAAAAATAAAAAACAAGTGGAAAATACAAATTTAATACTCTTCTTAAGGTACAATGTAGAGTCTGTTACCTTACAATAAAGTTTACAATAGATCTGTTCTTATTGATCTTCTGTGAAACAGGTGTTGTTAGCATAAAACAACTTAACTCTTTACATTTCACACCAATCTGTAATATCGATTTCCATCATGACTTTTCTTAGATCCATTTAAGTTATAATACATGAACATCTCAAGCAAGAGTAACTCCTAATATCAAATATTTATGTCATATGATACATGCTGTATGCTGTTTTAGTCATGTTAGTATGTGATGCAAAAAATCATTAACATGGTTTAAAATTTGCAATTTGATGTAAAGTGAAACCAATGAAGTGATCCCCCTGGGGAATAAAGGAAATAAAACAACACATTTAAAATTAATATATTGTAGTCTTCAAGGGATCAAACCAGGATAATTTTGAAGATTTAGAAATATTTAGTTTATAATTTACCGTACAAACTTGCTTCATATTTAACTTACATTAAAAATCAAATTGAAAATACATTTAAATACATGTAGCAGTCATGTGTCTTTTGCTACATGTTGTTGATAGATTGCTGTCTGATTGATTCACATCCAAAATTAACACATATTTTTATAAACACAAGGGTTTAGTTTCAGGTGAAAATAATCCACATACATTGATTGTTGAATGTTACATCATGTATGTCAGATATTTAAAATGTACTACACTGCTGTTCTCCAAGACAGTAGGGGGTGTCCATTCCCCCTCTTTGTAGGAAAAATGTGGTTGATTATTTAGGGACCCAAGCATGATTGGAGCAGCCCTCTCTTAGACAGTCAGTGCCCCCCTTAATGAAAATTCCTGGATCTGTATAATGATTATCCGGTAATCGCCAACAATACAAAATACAAGTACAAATACAAATATTTTTATTGGCCCAAACTCATTAACAATAAATGGTTAAAACCTATGGCATTACATACAAGTATGAAAAATTTAGGATAAATTAATATTGAACATGTCAACATATTTATCATCTCTTTCAATAAATAAGACAGAAGTTTACAATTAATGTGTGTGTTACAACAATACAGGAACCTGTGTGTCACTGTGTGTGTGTTTTAATAATATTTGTGTATAGATCCCAAATTTCAACTAGCAATACATTAAATAGGAATAACTATGTATACATTTTATATGTCCTATGATGAAACCTACCATAATAAACACAATGTATCATAAGTTAATTACTACAAAGCAATTTGATTAAGGAGATTAGTTATAGCTACCATCTGTTGTTTCAGACATATATATACAGAGCTGAGATGGAGTCTGATTGATATACATTCCCAATTCACAACAGTTGGAATGGAAGCTTAATTCTACTGATTCGCTTATTATACAACTGCTTTAGTTGTTTTCACTACATCAAATCCATTTGAAGAATTTTAGTATTTTCCAATATTTCGATAATCTGAGTAACTTTGCCAATAATCTTACCATGCAATGTGCATAAACAATAGCACTACAGCAGGAACCACTAAATCATCTGATCCAAATGACCACCTCCTCTGAAATAATACTATCCCCGGCATTACTATGTCCTTCTGACCACAACATGTGTGTTAATATTTATTTATATGTGATATTTCCATGTAACTAATATAATTTCCTAAAAGTCCTCTGCTAAAATATTGACAGACGATGCTTCTGCAGGTGCCCGTTTCAGTTTTGAAACGACGATTTTCATTGGATGAAATAATTAACCGGAAGTGGAGTTTGTAAACATTGTCTCATGAATGAATTTCATTAAAAAAATGTGTTTTAGTGAAATAGTTATGTTCAGGTAAAACTTTTTAAATTGAACTGAACACCATCAAATATGGGGTTTGAGTGATGTCATAAGCAGTTGATTGTCAAGAATTTTGTAATTTCAGTTTTGCCACAGACCCTGAAACTTTACTACATGTATTGTCTCTGAATTTTTTCCCCTATATACCTTATTGATCCTTATTGCTAAATTAACACAAGGTGCTTAACTCGCATTTGTTTTAAATGTTACCTGGTTGTGAAGTTCCGTTAAAATTTGAAATCCAAGTTGTCAACCCCACTAAACTTATTTATTATGCATTGGCTTATATACAATGTAGCTTATTTGCAGTAGTTTTACTAAAACTATATGTATAATTTTAAAGATGTGACGTCTAAACTGTATGAATTTGTATTGATGACCAAAGTACTAGATAACGTCATAGGTAAGTGGCGTTAGATATACACAGTATAAAATAGTGTTAGATATACACATCTATTCTATGATCGGGTTTTTGTCTCTTTGACACATTCCCCATTTCCATTATCAATTTTACAGTATGGTAAAAAAAATATTCCATTCTTTTCAATAATGTGGCATTATGCTATGCCTCAAGTAGTCTTCTGTGCATGATTTTCAACATTTTCCACCTTCAATCCATGAAATGTGAAAACTAATTACAACTGCTATAAAATTAATTAAAGTTGACTGGCCTTACAGTTTATACATGTATATATGACTCAATACAAAAACACAGAGACTGCAGGTGTAAAATATGTACTCACTATTATCTTATTGATATGTCAAAAGATACCCATTCATTGTGTTAGGATTGGAATTATGTGGCAAATTTAATTGACCAGTTCTAATATTTTTTTCAGTCAAACGCTTCTAAAATTCATATATAGTTTGGGATTTTATCAATTTTACACTAAAGAGCCTATTAGATTATTTCCTGATACATATACTGTTCCCAGGTTGTATTTATATAAGTGACTAATCTAGATCTCCATTAATCATTTAATTAATACTAATGCACTCTTGGTGGGTGCTTATGATAATAGTTGAATTTATGTACCTACACATAGTTCCTAAATTGTATATCAGCCTCATAAAGAAGGTTAGATACTGGGTTTAGGGGGACCCTTATGAGTTTAATAGTACCTGAGAAACTGATCAAATCACATTGACTAATGAACCATGAAAATGAGGTCAAGGTTCATATGACCCTGCCAGACAGCCATACATGTTTACACCTTAAAAACATGCACACACCAAATATAGTTGACCTTATAATTGTTTTAGAAGTATTGAATGCTTTTAGAGTTCACATTAGTCTGTCTGCCATGGTTCATCAGACTCACCGTCACAGAATGCTTAACAAGATTGTTGTCCATAAATTTTATTTGTGGTATTAATATAAATACTTTTTACTTTATTTATTAAACTAAATTGTTGTACATATGTTTTTCAGCCAAACTTTTTGGTGCTAAGCTGAAATGGAATGGATGATAAGTTACTAACCAATGGAAATCAGGATGAAGTTAAAGCCCCTCCTACTTATGATTATGATTGGAGCTTTGGTAGTTGCAGTAATAGGTTTCAGTTTATGGTCATACACGTCCAGTGAAGACATTAGTGATCCAAAGCATTTGTTTCTGAGGTCTGACAACAGTAAAACATTAGAACTAACAACATCAAGCCCCGGTGCTTCTCCTCGAGATACCAGATGTACCTACCATACCTGTTGTGATGTGTACCACTGTGGGTACAATGACAAGACCAGAATAAGTGTGTATATTTATCCTGTCAATGAGTATGTGGACCAGGCAGGTAATGCCATCACTTTGCCCTTGTCTAAGGAGTTCTATGAAATGTTAGAAGCCATTGCTGACAGTCCATACTATACCAATGATCCTGAGATGGCCTGCTTGATAGTACCTTCTGTTGATCTCTTGAACCAGAATAGCATCAGATTAAGAGAAGTTGGACAAATATTAGCTTCATTGCCATGGTATGTATCTGATCAGTGGGTTGCTGTCAGTACATGTTCTCAATGATATTTTAATACCTTTTGTAATGTTATGACTAATTTGTTGCACATTTGAAAATAAACAGGTAATCAGATTTTATATACATGTTATATGAAATATATGTGTCCATCATTTTATCCATTGATAACTGGAATTTACATGTAAACTCAGGTGCTGCATGAATTATAAATGCTACATTAAAATGGAAAGAGCTCATTTTCAAAGGAAGATATATTTTTGTGTTAACAATTTGTTTGAATCACTTGCTACAACCTTAATGTCATGTTATCTTGTGTAATATTGTCTATTTATAGGTGGAATAATGGTAATAATCATCTTCTGTTCAACATGTTACCTGGGAGTTCCCCAGATTACAGTACCGTGTTAGAGGTGGACACAGGGAAAGCAGTTATTGCTGGAGGGGGATTTTCTACCTGGTCATACCGTAGAACATTTGATGTCTCAATACCTATATATAATCCTCTTATCCAACCTGATAAAATGCCTCAAAAATCATATCTGTAAGTTGGAACATTTGATGTCTATATACCTATATATAATCCTCTAATCCAACTTGATAAAATGCCTCAAAAATCATACATGTAAGTCTTGTCAAACCAGTTTACACTTCATGGTCTTTTTCAATACATAAATTGATCAATTGTGTACATGTATTTGTCTGATATTGAGACAGAATTCCTCTACTCATGATGTTCCAAATATAATTGAGAATGGAAATGGAAATATGTCAAACAGACAAAACCTCAACCAAAGAGCAGATTGGCCATGAACAGGTCTTCAACAGTGAAAAATCCTGCACCCGGAGGTGTGCCTCAGCTGGCCCCTAAATTAAATAAGTAATATTTTAGTGAAAATGGACATCATGCTAAACTCCAAACCATATAAACGAACTACATTCATTTGTAGGATTGAAAAAAAAATACAAGACTTTCAAAGGCCAGAGGCTCCTGATTTGGGACAGGCACAAAAATGCGATATGGTTAAACACGTTTTGTGAGATCTCATCCCTCCCCTATACCTCTTAGCCAATGTAAAGAAATACAAAGCAATAGGCACAGTAAAACTCAATTTAAAAGAAGTCTGAGTCCATGTCAGAACAGAAAACAAAAGAAACTAATTAAAAAGACAATGATACATAAATAGACAAAAGACTACAAGCAGTTACTATATATACAATATACAAGAATACAATATTTTTATTTTTCCAAATTAAAGGGCCCATAAAAAAAAAGTTAATAGTTCAAATGCATTAGGAAACGTTCAGTGGTCAAGGGGAGATAATTTTGCTATTTTTATTAGCATATTTAACTAATTTTCTGATTTTCTAAGTTGCATGTCTTATTATAAGGTTTGCACATACATAGATAAAAAAACCTGCTATCTTCATTACTCATAATCCATGTAAAAAGATCATTTCTGTTTAAATTAACCCAACTGGGGTATTTTTTTTATACATGTATAATCAGTTATATCTCTTCTGGGGTTATTGTCAAGAGGGCATTCCAGAAGAAAGTGCATGTCATTTTCAATAGAAATTGAATCACAATATAAAAAAAATCCTCTCATGTTGAGGTAATATTTCATATTTACCACATACATTGATAAATCATTCATGTCTGCCAGTTTCTATTCTTAAACAGTGATTGCTGAGTCTGTATTTAGTTAACTATGTTTTTGGGGGGTGCTTTAAATCTAAATAATTTTCACAGTCAAATCATCATGAAATGACCTCTTGAATGAAAAATAAGTATCCAATTTGCCTTGATTCTGAAAATAAAAAAAGATCTCACATTTTCTCCCAATCATTTTGAACATTTTATTTAAGCTGTTTTTTCAGTAATTTTTTTAATTTATTTTTGCATAAACTTTTTTAACATATATTTAGGTCAATACCCAATTTTTGCTGTAGAAAATGATATTAGAGAGTCAAGAATTATAGGAGCTAGTTTGAGCTTTACTCTCAATCATTTTTAACTCAGTATAAGCACTTTTCATTCAAATAAATTAGATTGGGAATTCTCTAGTCTATGCCAATACATAGACATATGTGTTAGCAAATTTATATAAAGAGGTTATCTACACAGTTCAGACAGTACTGCTACATTTGTGCACATCTTTGTAACACCAAAAATTTACTTACAAAATTTTAAATATAGCTTCTCAATTACTGTTACTGACATGCCAGCTCCAGACCTCAATTAAACATTAAAAGATAATGTCTTCATCATATGAAAATCTGTTTAGGTTAGAATCAGAATATGTGCTTATAAATTGCAATTGTTTTAGTATCAATGTTTTAGTATCCATGTTTTAGTATCAATGTTTTAGTATCAATTGTTTTAGTATCCATGTCAAAACATGTTTTGTTAATATTCATGGCATCACAGACATACAATATCAAGCTTGTACTAATTCATGAATGGCTGATTGTCAATGAAGGATTATCAGAAATATAAGTATATATTTGTTAATAAAGATATTTTAAAATAAGTTAAAATTTTACATAGAAGCCAATACTAATATCAAATCTATATATTATCAGAGAGAAAAGAAGATATTTGGTGATATCCTCTCAGACCAGTCTGCATAAAGAATACAGAGATGTTTTACATGACATAGAGAAAGAGGAACCAAGATTTTTATTTATCCAGAAGTGTCTGACTGATGAACGGCCATGGAATTTCTCCAGACGTTGTAAACAAAATGTGGCTTATGATTACCCTCAAATTCTCCAGGTAAACTGTAAAATCCCAGTACAGTATATGGTACATGATAAGGCTTGAGATATTTACAAGAGTCCAAACATCTGACAAATATTCCAAAACCACACCTAAGTACATCCTAAAACTGGTGAAAAAATAGATATAGGATGGTGTGAGTGCAAATGAGACAACTCTCCAAAAAGCATGAATAATATATTATCATTTGTTTTGTTTTACCATTGTTAGATTTTTTGTTATTCAACTTTATATCATGTGAACTTGGCTGTACACCAGTACTAGTATCTAATAGCTGTACCAATAATTTTCTGTTTACTGTTTAATTCATTCTTTTTAAGCCAGCCAAATAAATTATTATCATGGTTATACTTGATCTAAATTATGATTCTACATTATATTCCGTTATAGAAGGAGCTTGAATAAGCCAGTCAACTTAAGTGTTAATATTTCCTTCTTTTTTTTTAGGATTCTACGTTTTGTTTG
The DNA here is from genome assembly GCF_036588685.1 of Mytilus trossulus. Lineage (NCBI taxonomy): Eukaryota > Metazoa > Mollusca > Bivalvia > Mytilida > Mytilidae > Mytilus > Mytilus trossulus. Next base: position 77,532,536 of record NC_086382.1, on the reverse strand, counting down.
GTAATAAGAGGAGCTAGGATTGGCCAACCAGCTTTATTTGATGTGATGTCAGCCGGCTGTATTCCAGTCATTGTAGCTGATGGTTATATTCTACCGTTCTCAGAAGTTCTGGACTGGAAAAGGTATGCTTAAAACATGTGTTATATTATATTGGTACAATTATATCCCCTCTTATCCATGTAAAGGTAGATATTTTAATCGAATTTTCAAGTAAATAGCTAGAAGATTGATTGACACGATTGGCTACTTTATATATCATGGATAATTATTTTTTAGCCAGGTTACTTGGTAACTGTTTCTAAACACAAGAAAAAAAAACACCAAAAAACAGAAATTACTTAAAGATAACAATATTTTATACTTCTAGTTTAATAAATGAAGATAAAAGTAATGTGTTATTGTATTACAGAATAGCTGTGACTGTTTTAGAAGATGAATTAGAGAACATGATACAGATATTAGAATCCTATTCTCAAGAAAAGATATACGAACTACGACAACAAGTTAACTTTATATGGCAGAAATACTTCAGTTCACCAAAGGTTATTGCCTTGACAACATTACAGATCATTAATGACAGAGTTTTTCCTTATGCAGGAAAGTCATATGAAGACTGGAATGACATTCCAAATACGGTAAGGTTGCAACACTACCTATAGCAAAGTAATATTATATTAGCTTGGCTTAAGTAAAAGGAAAAGGAGACAGATTCTATTTAACTGATCCCACAGTTTTTGTCAACACTTTAAATTGAATTGTGTGATAATGCACAGACAAGTGTTTATTTAAACCATGTTAAGTTGCATGCTTGATGTGTTTACATATTTAACATAGAAATAAGAAGATGTGGTATCATTTGCCAACATTCACAGATTTATCAAAGCTGCATTATATATATAGGCAGTCGTTCCTTTACAGAGAACACTAAAGAATCCATTATTCCTACCATTGTGACCTCCCAGTGCTCAAGGATTTACATACTCTTTCCCTTACAGAGAACACTAAAGAATCCATTATTCCTACCATTACGACCTCCCAGTGCTCAAGGATTTACATACTCTTTCCTTTACAGAGAACACTAAAGAATCCATTATTCCTACCATTACGACCTCCCAGTGCTATATAAATATATATATAGACAGTTTTTCCCTTACAGAGAACACTTAAGAATCCATTATTCCTACCATTACGACCTCCCAGTGCTCAAGGATTTACATACTCTTTCCCTTACAGAGAACACTAAAGAATCCATTATTCCTACCATTACGACCTCCCAGTGCTCAAGGATTTACATACTCTTTCCCTTACAGAGAACACTTAAGAATCCATTATTCCTACCATTACGACCTCCCAGTGCTCAAGGATTTACATACTCTTTCCCTTACAGAGAACACTAAAGAATCCATTATTCCTACCATTACGACCTCCCAGTGCTCAAGGATTTACATACTCTTTCCCTTACAGAGAACACTTAAGAATCCATTATTCCTACCATTACGACCTCCCAGTGCTCAAGGATTTACATACTCTTTCCCTTACAGAGAACACTTAAGAATCCATTATTCCTACCATTGCGACCTCCCAGTGCTCAAGGATTTACATACTCTTTCCCTTACAGAGAACACTAAAGAATCCATTATTCCTACCATTACGACCTCCCAGTGCTCAAGGATTTACATACTCTTTCCCTTACAGAGAACACTAAAGAATCCATTATTCCTACCATTACGACCTCCCAGTGCTCAAGGATTTACATACTCTTTCCCTTACAGAGAACACTTAAGAATCCATTATTCCTACCATTACGACCTCCCAGTGCTCAAGGATTTACATACTCTTTCCCTTACAGAGAACACTTAAGAATCCATTATTCCTACCATTGCGACCTCCCAGTGCTCAAGGATTTACATACTCTTTCCCTTACAGAGAACACTAAAGAATCCATTATTCCTACCATTACGACCTCCCAGTGCTCAAGGATTTACATACTCTTTCCCTTACAGAGAACACTAAAGAATCCATTGTTCCTACCATTACGACCTCCCAGTGCTCAAGGATTTACATACTCTTTCCCTTACAGAGAACACTTAAGAATCCATTATTCCTACCATTACGACCTCCCAGTGCTCAAGGATTTACATACTCTTTCCCTTACAGAGAACACTAAAGAATCCATTATTCCTACCATTACGACCTCCCAGTGTTCAGGGATTTACATACTTTTCCCTTACAGAGAACACTAAAGAATCCATTATTCCTACCATTACGACCTCCCAGTGCTCAAGGATTTACATACTCTTTCCCTTACAGAGAACACTTAAGAATCCATTATTCCTACCATTGCGACCTCTCAGTGCTCAAGGATTTACATACTCTTTCCCTTACAGAGAACACTAAAGAATCCATTATTCCTACCATTACGACCTCCCAGTGCTCAAGGATTTACATACTCTTTCCCTTACAGAGAACACTAAAGAATCCATTATTCCTACCATTGCGACCTCCCAGTGCTCAAGGATTTACATACTCTTTCCCTTACAGAGAACACTTAAGAATCCATTATTCCTACCATTGCGACCTCCCAGTGCTATATATATATATATATAGACAGTCTTTCCCTTACAGAGAACACTAAAGAATCCATTATTCCTACCATTACGACCTCCCAGTGCTCAAGGATTTACATACTCTTTCCCTTACAGAGAACACTAAAGAATCCATTATTCCTACCATTACGACCTCCCAGTGCTCAAGGATTTACATACTCTTTCCCTTACAGAGAACACTTAAGAATCCATTATTCCTACCATTACGACCTCCCAGTGCTCAAGGATTTACATACTCTTTCCCTTACAGAGAACACTTAAGAATCCATTATTCCTACCATTGCGACCTCCCAGTGCTCAAGGATTTACATACTCTTTCCCTTACAGAGAACACTAAAGAATCCATTATTCCTACCATTGCGACCTCCCAGTGCTCAAGGATTTACATACTCTTTCCCTTACAGAGAACACTAAAGAATCCATTATTGCTACCATTACGACCTCCCAGTGCTCAAGGATTTACATACTCTTTCCCTTACAGAGAACACTAAAGAATCCATTATTCCTACCATTACGACCTCCCAGTGCTCAAGGATTTACATACTCTTTCCCTTACAGAGAACACTTAAGAATCCATTATTCCTACCATTACGACCTCCCAGTGCTCAAGGATTTACATACTCTTTCCCTTACAGAGAACACTTAAGAATCCATTATTCCTACCATTGCGACCTCCCAGTGCTCAAGGATTTACATACTCTTTCCCTTACAGAGAACACTAAAGAATCCATTATTCCTACCATTACGACCTCCCAGTGCTCAAGGATTTACATACTCTTTCCCTTACAGAGAACACTAAAGAATCCATTGTTCCTACCATTACGACCTCCCAGTGCTCAAGGATTTACATACTCTTTCCCTTACAGAGAACACTTAAGAATCCATTATTCCTACCATTACGACCTCCCAGTGCTCAAGGATTTACATACTCTTTCCCTTACAGAGAACACTAAAGAATCCATTATTCCTACCATTACGACCTCCCAGTGCTCAAGGATTTACATACTCTTTCCCTTACAGAGAACACTAAAGAATCCATTGTTCCTACCATTACGACCTCCCAGTGCTCAAGGATTTACATACTCTTTCCCTTACAGAGAACACTTAAGAATCCATTATTCCTACCATTACGACCTCCCAGTGCTCAAGGATTTACATACTCTTTCCCTTACAGAGAACACTAAAGAATCCATTATTCCTACCATTACGACCTCCCAGTGTTCAGGGATTTACATACTTTTCCCTTACAGAGAACACTAAAGAATCCATTATTCCTACCATTACGACCTCCCAGTGCTCAAGGATTTACATACTCTTTCCCTTACAGAGAACACTTAAGAATCCATTATTCCTACCATTGCGACCTCCCAGTGCTCAAGGATTTACATACTCTTTCCCTTACAGAGAACACTAAAGAATCCATTATTCCTACCATTACGACCTCCCAGTGCTCAAGGATTTACATACTCTTTCCCTTACAGAGAACACTAAAGAATCCATTATTCCTACCATTACGACCTCCCAGTGCTCAAGGATTTACATACTCTTTCCCTTACAGAGAACACTTAAGAATCCATTATTCCTACCATTGCGACCTCTCAGTGCTCAAGGATTTACATACTCTTTCCCTTACAGAGAACACTAAAGAATCCATTATTCCTACCATTACGACCTCCCAGTGCTCAAGGATTTACATACTCTTTCCCTTACAGAGAACACTAAAGAATCCATTATTCCTACCATTGCGACCTCCCAGTGCTCAAGGATTTACATACTCTTTCCCTTACAGAGAACACTTAAGAATCCATTATTCCTACCATTGCGACCTCCCAGTGCTATATATATATATATATAGACAGTCTTTCCCTTACAGAGAACACTAAAGAATCCATTATTCCTACCATTACGACCTCCCAGTGCTCAAGGATTTACATACTCTTTCCCTTACAGAGAACACTAAAGAATCCATTATTCCTACCATTACGACCTCCCAGTGCTCAAGGATTTACATACTCTTTCCCTTACAGAGAACACTTAAGAATCCATTATTCCTACCATTACGACCTCCCAGTGCTCAAGGATTTACATACTCTTTCCCTTACAGAGAACACTTAAGAATCCATTATTCCTACCATTGCGACCTCCCAGTGCTCAAGGATTTACATACTCTTTCCCTTACAGAGAACACTAAAGAATCCATTATTCCTACCATTGCGACCTCCCAGTGCTCAAGGATTTACATACTCTTTCCCTTACAGAGAACACTAAAGAATCCATTATTCCTACCATTACGACCTCCCAGTGCTCAAGGATTTACATACTCTTTCCCTTACAGAGAACACTAAAGAATCCATTATTCCTACCATTACGACCTCCCAGTGCTCAAGGATTTACATACTCTTTCCCTTACAGAGAACACTTAAGAATCCATTATTCCTACCATTACGACCTCCCAGTGCTCAAGGATTTACATACTCTTTCCCTTACAGAGAACACTTAAGAATCCATTATTCCTACCATTGCGACCTCCCAGTGCTCAAGGATTTACATACTCTTTCCCTTACAGAGAACACTAAAGAATCCATTATTCCTACCATTACGACCTCCCAGTGCTCAAGGATTTACATACTCTTTCCCTTACAGAGAACACTAAAGAATCCATTGTTCCTACCATTACGACCTCCCAGTGCTCAAGGATTTACATACTCTTTCCCTTACAGAGAACACTTAAGAATCCATTATTCCTACCATTACGACCTCCCAGTGCTCAAGGATTTACATACTCTTTCCCTTACAGAGAACACTAAAGAATCCATTATTCCTACCATTACGACCTCCCAGTGTTCAGGGATTTACATACTTTTCCCTTACAGAGAACACTAAAGAATCCATTATTCCTACCATTACGACCTCCCAGTGCTCAAGGATTTACATACTCTTTCCCTTACAGAGAACACTTAAGAATCCATTATTCCTACCATTGCGACCTCCCAGTGCTCAAGGATTTACATACTCTTTCCCTTACAGAGAACACTAAAGAATCCATTATTCCTACCATTACGACCTCCCAGTGCTCAAGGATTTACATACTCTTTCCCTTACAGAGAACACTAAAGAATCCATTATTCCTACCATTACGACCTCCCAGTGTTCAGGGATTTACATACTTTTCCCTTACAGAGAACACTAAAGAATCCATTATTCCTACCATTACGACCTCCCAGTGCTCAAGGATTTACATACTCTTTCCCTTACAGAGAACACTTAAGAATCCATTATTCCTACCATTGCGACCTCCCAGTGCTCAAGGATTTACATACTCTTTCCCTTACAGAGAACACTAAAGAATCCATTATTCCTACCATTACGACCTCCCAGTGCTCAAGGATTTACATACTCTTTCCCTTACAGAGAACACTAAAGAATCCATTATTCCTACCATTACGACCTCCCAGTGCTCAAGGATTTACATACTCTTTCCCTTACAGAGAACACTTAAGAATCCATTATTCCTACCATTGCGACCTCTCAGTGCTCAAGGATTTACATACTCTTTCCCTTACAGAGAACACTAAAGAATCCATTATTCCTACCATTACGACCTCCCAGTGCTCAAGGATTTACATACTCTTTCCCTTACAGAGAACACTAAAGAATCCATTATTCCTACCATTGCGACCTCCCAGTGCTCAAGGATTTACATACTCTTTCCCTTACAGAGAACACTTAAGAATCCATTATTCCTACCATTGCGACCTCCCAGTGCTATATATATATATATATAGACAGTCTTTCCCTTACAGAGAACACTAAAGAATCCATTATTCCTACCATTACGACCTCCCAGTGCTCAAGGATTTACATACTCTTTCCCTTACAGAGAACACTAAAGAATCCATTATTCCTACCATTACGACCTCCCAGTGCTCAAGGATTTACATACTCTTTCCCTTACAGAGAACACTTAAGAATCCATTATTCCTACCATTGCGACCTCCCAGTGCTCAAGGATTTACATACTCTTTCCCTTACAGAGAACACTAAAGAATCCATTATTCCTACCATTACGACCTCCCAGTGCTCAAGGATTTACATACTCTTTCCCTTACAGAGAACACTAAAGAATCCATTGTTCCTACCATTACGACCTCCCAGTGCTCAAGGATTTACATACTCTTTCCCTTACAGAGAACACTTAAGAATCCATTATTCCTACCATTACGACCTCCCAGTGCTCAAGGATTTACATACTCTTTCCCTTACAGAGAACACTAAAGAATCCATTATTCCTACCATTACGACCTCCCAGTGTTCAGGGATTTACATACTTTTCCCTTACAGAGAACACTAAAGAATCCATTATTCCTACCATTACGACCTCCCAGTGCTCAAGGATTTACATACTCTTTCCCTTACAGAGAACACTTAAGAATCCATTATTCCTACCATTGCGACCTCTCAGTGCTCAAGGATTTACATACTCTTTCCCTTACAGAGAACACTAAAGAATCCATTATTCCTACCATTACGACCTCCCAGTGCTCAAGGATTTACATACTCTTTCCCTTACAGAGAACACTAAAGAATCCATTATTCCTACCATTGCGACCTCCCAGTGCTCAAGGATTTACATACTCTTTCCCTTACAGAGAACACTTAAGAATCCATTATTCCTACCATTGCGACCTCCCAGTGCTATATATATATATATATAGACAGTCTTTCCCTTACAGAGAACACTAAAGAATCCATTATTCCTACCATTACGACCTCCCAGTGCTCAAGGATTTACATACTCTTTCCCTTACAGAGAACACTAAAGAATCCATTATTCCTACCATTACGACCTCCCAGTGCTCAAGGATTTACATACTCTTTCCCTTACAGAGAACACTTAAGAATCCATTATTCCTACCATTACGACCTCCCAGTGCTCAAGGATTTACATACTCTTTCCCTTACAGAGAACACTTAAGAATCCATTATTCCTACCATTGCGACCTCCCAGTGCTCAAGGATTTACATACTCTTTCCCTTACAGAGAACACTAAAGAATCCATTATTCCTACCATTGCGACCTCCCAGTGCTCAAGGATTTACATACTCTTTCCCTTACAGAGAACACTAAAGAATCCATTATTGCTACCATTACGACCTCCCAGTGCTCAAGGATTTACATACTCTTTCCCTTACAGAGAACACTAAAGAATCCATTATTCCTACCATTACGACCTCCCAGTGCTCAAGGATTTACATACTCTTTCCCTTACAGAGAACACTTAAGAATCCATTATTCCTACCATTACGACCTCCCAGTGCTCAAGGATTTACATACTCTTTCCCTTACAGAGAACACTTAAGAATCCATTATTCCTACCATTGCGACCTCCCAGTGCTCAAGGATTTACATACTCTTTCCCTTACAGAGAACACTAAAGAATCCATTATTCCTACCATTACGACCTCCCAGTGCTCAAGGATTTACATACTCTTTCCCTTACAGAGAACACTAAAGAATCCATTGTTCCTACCATTACGACCTCCCAGTGCTCAAGGATTTACATACTCTTTCCCTTACAGAGAACACTTAAGAATCCATTATTCCTACCATTACGACCTCCCAGTGCTCAAGGATTTACATACTCTTTCCCTTACAGAGAACACTAAAGAATCCATTATTCCTACCATTACGACCTCCCAGTGCTCAAGGATTTACATACTCTTTCCCTTACAGAGAACACTAAAGAATCCATTGTTCCTACCATTACGACCTCCCAGTGCTCAAGGATTTACATACTCTTTCCCTTACAGAGAACACTTAAGAATCCATTATTCCTACCATTACGACCTCCCAGTGCTCAAGGATTTACATACTCTTTCCCTTACAGAGAACACTAAAGAATCCATTATTCCTACCATTACGACCTCCCAGTGTTCAGGGATTTACATACTTTTCCCTTACAGAGAACACTAAAGAATCCATTATTCCTACCATTACGACCTCCCAGTGCTCAAGGATTTACATACTCTTTCCCTTACAGAGAACACTTAAGAATCCATTATTCCTACCATTGCGACCTCCCAGTGCTCAAGGATTTACATACTCTTTCCCTTACAGAGAACACTAAAGAATCCATTATTCCTACCATTACGACCTCCCAGTGCTCAAGGATTTACATACTCTTTCCCTTACAGAGAACACTAAAGAATCCATTATTCCTACCATTACGACCTCCCAGTGCTCAAGGATTTACATACTCTTTCCCTTACAGAGAACACTTAAGAATCCATTATTCCTACCATTGCGACCTCTCAGTGCTCAAGGATTTACATACTCTTTCCCTTACAGAGAACACTAAAGAATCCATTATTCCTACCATTACGACCTCCCAGTGCTCAAGGATTTACATACTCTTTCCCTTACAGAGAACACTAAAGAATCCATTATTCCTACCATTGCGACCTCCCAGTGCTCAAGGATTTACATACTCTTTCCCTTACAGAGAACACTTAAGAATCCATTATTCCTACCATTGCGACCTCCCAGTGCTATATATATATATATATAGACAGTCTTTCCCTTACAGAGAACACTAAAGAATCCATTATTCCTACCATTACGACCTCCCAGTGCTCAAGGATTTACATACTCTTTCCCTTACAGAGAACACTAAAGAATCCATTATTCCTACCATTACGACCTCCCAGTGCTCAAGGATTTACATACTCTTTCCCTTACAGAGAACACTTAAGAATCCATTATTCCTACCATTACGACCTCCCAGTGCTCAAGGATTTACATACTCTTTCCCTTACAGAGAACACTTAAGAATCCATTATTCCTACCATTGCGACCTCCCAGTGCTCAAGGATTTACATACTCTTTCCCTTACAGAGAACACTAAAGAATCCATTATTCCTACCATTGCGACCTCCCAGTGCTCAAGGATTTACATACTCTTTCCCTTACAGAGAACACTAAAGAATCCATTATTCCTACCATTACGACCTCCCAGTGCTCAAGGATTTACATACTCTTTCCCTTACAGAGAACACTAAAGAATCCATTATTCCTACCATTACGACCTCCCAGTGCTCAAGGATTTACATACTCTTTCCCTTACAGAGAACACTTAAGAATCCATTATTCCTACCATTACGACCTCCCAGTGCTCAAGGATTTACATACTCTTTCCCTTACAGAGAACACTTAAGAATCCATTATTCCTACCATTGCGACCTCCCAGTGCTCAAGGATTTACATACTCTTTCCCTTACAGAGAACACTAAAGAATCCATTATTCCTACCATTACGACCTCCCAGTGCTCAAGGATTTACATACTCTTTCCCTTACAGAGAACACTAAAGAATCCATTGTTCCTACCATTACGACCTCCCAGTGCTCAAGGATTTACATACTCTTTCCCTTACAGAGAACACTTAAGAATCCATTATTCCTACCATTACGACCTCCCAGTGCTCAAGGATTTACATACTCTTTCCCTTACAGAGAACACTAAAGAATCCATTATTCCTACCATTACGACCTCCCAGTGTTCAGGGATTTACATACTTTTCCCTTACAGAGAACACTAAAGAATCCATTATTCCTACCATTACGACCTCCCAGTGCTCAAGGATTTACATACTCTTTCCCTTACAGAGAACACTTAAGAATCCATTATTCCTACCATTGCGACCTCCCAGTGCTCAAGGATTTACATACTCTTTCCCTTACAGAGAACACTAAAGAATCCATTATTCCTACCATTACGACCTCCCAGTGCTCAAGGATTTACATACTCTTTCCCTTACAGAGAACACTAAAGAATCCATTATTCCTACCATTACGACCTCCCAGTGTTCAGGGATTTACATACTTTTCCCTTACAGAGAACACTAAAGAATCCATTATTCCTACCATTACGACCTCCCAGTGCTCAAGGATTTACATACTCTTTCCCTTACAGAGAACACTTAAGAATCCATTATTCCTACCATTGCGACCTCCCAGTGCTCAAGGATTTACATACTCTTTCCCTTACAGAGAACACTAAAGAATCCATTATTCCTACCATTACGACCTCCCAGTGCTCAAGGATTTACATACTCTTTCCCTTACAGAGAACACTAAAGAATCCATTATTCCTACCATTACGACCTCCCAGTGCTCAAGGATTTACATACTCTTTCCCTTACAGAGAACACTTAAGAATCCATTATTCCTACCATTGCGACCTCTCAGTGCTCAAGGATTTACATACTCTTTCCCTTACAGAGAACACTAAAGAATCCATTATTCCTACCATTACGACCTCCCAGTGCTCAAGGATTTACATACTCTTTCCCTTACAGAGAACACTAAAGAATCCATTATTCCTACCATTGCGACCTCCCAGTGCTCAAGGATTTACATACTCTTTCCCTTACAGAGAACACTTAAGAATCCATTATTCCTACCATTGCGACCTCCCAGTGCTATATATATATATATATAGACAGTCTTTCCCTTACAGAGAACACTAAAGAATCCATTATTCCTACCATTACGACCTCCCAGTGCTCAAGGATTTACATACTCTTTCCCTTACAGAGAACACTAAAGAATCCATTATTCCTACCATTACGACCTCCCAGTGCTCAAGGATTTACATACTCTTTCCCTTACAGAGAACACTTAAGAATCCATTATTCCTACCATTACGACCTCCCAGTGCTCAAGGATTTACATACTCTTTCCCTTACAGAGAACACTTAAGAATCCATTATTCCTACCATTGCGACCTCCCAGTGCTCAAGGATTTACATACTCTTTCCCTTACAGAGAACACTAAAGAATCCATTATTCCTACCATTGCGACCTCCCAGTGCTCAAGGATTTACATACTCTTTCCCTTACAGAGAACACTAAAGAATCCATTATTCCTACCATTACGACCTCCCAGTGCTCAAGGATTTACATACTCTTTCCCTTACAGAGAACACTAAAGAATCCATTATTCCTACCATTACGACCTCCCAGTGCTCAAGGATTTACATACTCTTTCCCTTACAGAGAACACTTAAGAATCCATTATTCCTACCATTACGACCTCCCAGTGCTCAAGGATTTACATACTCTTTCCCTTACAGAGAACACTTAAGAATCCATTATTCCTACCATTGCGACCTCCCAGTGCTCAAGGATTTACATACTCTTTCCCTTACAGAGAACACTAAAGAATCCATTATTCCTACCATTACGACCTCCCAGTGCTCAAGGATTTACATACTCTTTCCCTTACAGAGAACACTAAAGAATCCATTGTTCCTACCATTACGACCTCCCAGTGCTCAAGGATTTACATACTCTTTCCCTTACAGAGAACACTTAAGAATCCATTATTCCTACCATTACGACCTCCCAGTGCTCAAGGATTTACATACTCTTTCCCTTACAGAGAACACTAAAGAATCCATTATTCCTACCATTACGACCTCCCAGTGTTCAGGGATTTACATACTTTTCCCTTACAGAGAACACTAAAGAATCCATTATTCCTACCATTACGACCTCCCAGTGCTCAAGGATTTACATACTCTTTCCCTTACAGAGAACACTTAAGAATCCATTATTCCTACCATTGCGACCTCCCAGTGCTCAAGGATTTACATACTCTTTCCCTTACAGAGAACACTAAAGAATCCATTATTCCTACCATTACGACCTCCCAGTGCTCAAGGATTTACATACTCTTTCCCTTACAGAGAACACTAAAGAATCCATTATTCCTACCATTACGACCTCCCAGTGCTCAAGGATTTACATACTCTTTCCCTTACAGAGAACACTTAAGAATCCATTATTCCTACCATTGCGACCTCTCAGTGCTCAAGGATTTACATACTCTTTCCCTTACAGAGAACACTAAAGAATCCATTATTCCTACCATTACGACCTCCCAGTGCTCAAGGATTTACATACTCTTTCCCTTACAGAGAACACTAAAGAATCCATTATTCCTACCATTGCGACCTCCCAGTGCTCAAGGATTTACATACTCTTTCCCTTACAGAGAACACTTAAGAATCCATTATTCCTACCATTGCGACCTCCCAGTGCTATATATATATATATATAGACAGTCTTTCCCTTACAGAGAACACTAAAGAATCCATTATTCCTACCATTACGACCTCCCAGTGCTCAAGGATTTACATACTCTTTCCCTTACAGAGAACACTAAAGAATCCATTATTCCTACCATTACGACCTCCCAGTGCTCAAGGATTTACATACTCTTTCCCTTACAGAGAACACTAAAGAATCCATTATTCCTACCATTGCGACCTCCCAGTGCTATATAAATATATATATAGACAGTTTTTCCCTTACAGAGAACACTAAAGAATCCATTATTCCTACCATTACGACCTCCCAGTGCTCAAGGATTTACATACTCTTTCCCTTACAGAGAACACTAAAGAATCCATTATTCCTACCATTGCGACCTCCCAGTGCTCAAGGATTTACATACTCTTTCCCTTACAGAGAACACTAAAGAATCCATTATTCCTACCATTACGACCTCCCAGTGCTCAAGGATTTACATACTCTTTCCCTTACAGAGAACACTAAAGAATCCATTATTCCTACCATTGCGACCTCCCAGTGCTATATATATATATATATAGACAGTCTTTCCCTTACAGAGAACACTAAAGAATCCATTATTCCTACCATTGCGACCTCCCAGTGCTATATAAATATATATATAGACAGTTTTTCCCTTACAGAGAACACAAAAGAATCCATTATTCCTACCATTACGACCTCCCAGTGCTCAAGGATTTACATACTCTTTCCCTTACAGAGAACACTAAAGAATCCATTATTCCTACCATTGCGACCTCCCAGTGCTCAAGGATTTACATACTCTTTCCCTTACAGAGAACACTTAAGAATCCATTATTCCTGCCATTACGACCTCCCAGTGCTCAAGGATTTACATACTCTTTCCCTTACAGAGAACACTAAAGAATCCATTATTCCTACCATTACGACCTCCCAGTGCTCAAGGATTTACATACTCTTTCCCTTACAGAGAACACTTAAGAATCCATTATTCCTACCATTACGACCTCCCAGTGCTCAAGGATTTACATACTCTTTCCCTTACAGAGAACACTTAAGAATCCATTATTCCTACCATTACGACCTCCCAGTGTTCAGGGATTTACATACTTTTCCCTTACAGAGAACACTAAAGAATCCATTATTCCTACCATTGCGACCTCCCAGTGCTCAAGGATTTACATACTCTTTCCCTTACAGAGAACACTTAAGAATCCATTATTCCTACCATTACGACCTCCCAGTGTTCAGGGATTTACATACTTTTCCCTTACAGAGAACACTAAAGAATCCATTATTCCTACCATTGCGACCTCCCAGTGCTCAAGGATTTACATACTCTTTCCCTTACAGAGAACACTTAAGAATCCATTATTCCTACCATTACGACCTCCCAGTGCTCAAGGATTTACATACTCTTTCCCTTACAGAGAACACTAAAGAATCCATTATTCCTACCATTGCGACCTCCCAGTGCTCAAGGATTTACATACTCTTTCCCTTACAGAGAACACTAAAGAATCCATTATTCCTACCATTGCGACCTCCCAGTGCTCAAGGATTTACATACTCTTTCCCTTACAGAGAACACTTAAGAATCCATTATTCCTACCATTACGACCTCCCAGTGCTCAAGGATTTACATACTCTTTCCCTTACAGAGAACACTTAAGAATCCATTATTCTTACCATTACGACCTCCCAGTGCTCAAGGATTTACATACTCTTTCCCTTACAGAGAACACTTAAGAATCCATTGTTCCTACCATTGCGACCTCCCAGTGCTCAAGGATTTACATACTCTTTCCCTTACAGAGAACACTAAAGAATCCATTATTCCTACCATTGCGACCTCCCAGTGCTATATAAATATATATATAGACAGTTTTTCCCTTACAGAGAACACTTAAGAATCCATTATTCCTACCATTACGACCTCCCAGTGCTCAAGGATTTACATACTCTTTCCCTTACAGAGAACACTTAAGAATCCATTATTCCTACCATTACGACCTCCCAGTGCTCAAGGATTTACATACTCTTTCCCTTACAGAGAACACTTAAGAATCCATTATTCCTACCATTGCGACCTCCCAGTGCTATATAAATATATATATAGACAGTTTTTCCCTTACAGAGAACACTTAAGAATCCATTATTCCTACCATTGCGACCTCCCAGTGCTCAAGGATTTACATACTCTTTCCCTTACAGAGAACACTAAAGAATCCATTATTCCTACCATTGCGACCTCCCAGTGCTCAAGGATTTACATACTCTTTCCCTTACAGAGAACACTTAAGAATCCATTATTCCTACCATTACGACCTCCCAGTGCTCAAGGATTTATATATAGACAGTTTTTCCCTTACAGAGAACACTAAAGAATCCATTATTCCTACCATTGCGACCTCCCAGTGCTATATAAATATATATATAGACAGTTTTTCCCTTACAGAGAACACTTAAGAATCCATTATTCCTACCATTGCGACCTCCCAGTGCTCAAGGATTTACATACTCTTTCCCTTACAGAGAACACTAAAGAATCCATTGTTCCTACCATTACGACCTCCCAGTGCTCAAGGATTTACATACTCTTTCCCTTACAGAGAACACTTAAGAATCCATTATTCCTACCATTACGACCTCCCAGTGCTCAAGGATTTACATACTCTTTCCCTTACAGAGAACACTTAAGAATCCATTATTCCTACCATTACGACCTCCCAGTGCTCAAGGATTTACATACTCTTTCCCTTACAGAGAACACTTAAGAATCCATTATTCCTACCATTACGACCTCCCAGTGTTCAGGGATTTACATACTTTTCCCTTACAGAGAACACTAAAGAATCCATTATTCCTACCATTGCGACCTCCCAGTGCTCAAGGATTTACATACTCTTTCCCTTACAGAGAACACTTAAGAATCCATTATTCCTACCATTACGACCTCCCAGTGTTCAGGGATTTACATACTTTTCCCTTACAGAGAACACTAAAGAATCCATTATTCCTACCATTGCGACCTCCCAGTGCTCAAGGATTTACATACTCTTTCCCTTACAGACAACACTAAAGAATCCATTGTTCCTACCATTACGACCTCCCAGTGTTCAGGGATTTACATACTTTTCCCTTACAGAGAACACTAAAGAATCCATTATTCCTACCATTGCGACCTCCCAGTGCTCAAGGATTTACATACTCTTTCCCTTACAGAGAACACTAAAGAATCCATTATTCCTACCATTGCGACCTCCCAGTGCTCAAGGATTTACATACTCTTTCCCTTACAGAGAACACTTAAGAATCCATTATTCCTACCATTACGACCTCCCAGTGCTCAAGGATTTACATACTCTTTCCCTTACAGAGAACACTTAAGAATCCATTATTCCTACCATTACGACCTCCCAGTGTTCTGGGATTTACATACTTTTCCCTTACAGAGAACACTAAAGAATCCATTATTCCTACCATTGCGACCTCCCAGTGCTCAAGGATTTACATACTCTTTCCCTTACAGAGAACACTAAAGAATCCATTGTTCCTACCATTACGACCTCCCAGTGTTCAGGGATTTACATACTTTTCCCTTACAGAGAACACTAAAGAATCCATTATTCCTACCATTGCGACCTCCCAGTGCTCAAGGATTTACATACTCTTTCCCTTACAGAGAACACTAAAGAATCCATTATTCCTACCATTGCGACCTCCCAGTGCTCAAGGATTTACATACTCTTTCCCTTACAGAGAACACTTAAGAATCCATTATTCCTACCATTACGACCTCCCAGTGCTCAAGGATTTACATACTCTTTCCCTTACAGAGAACACTTAAGAATCCATTATTCCTACCATTACGAACTCCCAGTGCTCAAGGATTTACATACTCTTTCCCTTACAGAGAACACTTAAGAATCCATTATTCCTACCATTACGACCTCCCAGTGCTCAAGGATTTACATACTCTTTCCCTTACAGAGAACACTTAAGAATCCATTATTCCTACCATTACGACCTCCCAGTGCTCAAGGATTTACATACTCTTTCCCTTACAGAGAACACTAAAGAATCCATTATTCCTACCATTGCGACCTCCCAGTGCTATATATATATATATATAGACAGTTTTTCCCTTACAGAGAACACTAAAGAATCCATTATTCCTACCATTGCGACCTCCCAGTGCTCAAGGATTTACATACTCTTTCCCTTACAGAGAACACTAAAGAATCCATTATTCCTACCATTACGACCTCCCAGTGCTCAAGGATTTACATACTCTTTCCCTTACAGAGAACACTAAAGAATCCATTATTCCTACCATTGCGACCTCCCAGTGCTCAAGGATTTACATACTCTTTCCCTTACAGAGAACACTTAAGAATCCATTATTCCTACCATTACGACCTCCCAGTGCTCAAGGATTTACATACTCTTTCCCTTACAGAGAACACTAAAGAATCCATTATTCCTACCATTACGACCTCCCAGTGCTCAAGGATTTACATACTCTTTCCCTTACAGAGAACACTTAAGAATCCATTATTCCTACCATTACGACCTCCCAGTGCTCAAGGATTTACATACTCTTTCCCTTACAGAGAACACTTAAGAATCCATTATTCCTACCATTGCGACCTCCCAGTGCTATATAAATATATATATAGACAGTTTTTCCCTTACAGAGAACACTTAAGAATCCATTATTCCTACCATTGCGACCTCCCAGTGCTCAAGGATTTACATACTCTTTCCCTTACAGAGAACACTAAAGAATCCATTATTCCTACCATTGCGACCTCCCAGTGCTCAAGGATTTATATATAGAATGTTTTTCCCTTACAGAGAACACTAAAGAATCCATTATTCCTACCATTGCGACCTCCCAGTGCTATATAAATATATATATAGACAGTTTTTCCCTTACAGAGAACACTTAAGAATCCATTATTCCTACCATTGCGACCTCCCAGTGCTCAAGGATTTACATACTCTTTCCCTTACAGAGAACACTAAAGAATCCATTGTTCCTACCATTACGACCTCCCAGTGCTCAAGGATTTACATACTCTTTCCCTTACAGAGAACACTTAAGAATCCATTATTCCTACCATTACGACCTCCCAGTGTTCAGGGATTTACATACTTTTCCCTTACAGAGAACACTAAAGAATCCATTATTCCTACCATTGCGACCTCCCAGTGCTCAAGGATTTACATACTCTTTCCCTTACAGAGAACACTTAAGAATCCATTATTCCTACCATTACGACCTCCCAGTGCTCAAGGATTTACATACTCTTTCCCTTACAGAGAACACTTAAGAATCCATTATTCCTACCATTACGACCTCCCAGTGTTCAGGGATTTACATACTTTTCCCTTACAGAGAACACTAAAGAATCCATTATTCCTACCATTGCGACCTCCCAGTGCTATATAAATATATATATAGACAGTTTTTCCCTTACAGAGAACACTAAAGAATCCATTATTCCTACCATTGCGACCTCCCAGTGCTCAAGGATTTACATACTCTTTCCCTTACAGAGAACACTAAAGAATCCATTATTCCTACCATTGCGACCTCCCAGTGCTATATAAATATATATATAGACAGTTTTTCCCTTACAGAGAACACTAAAGAATCCATTATTCCTACCATTGCGACCTCCCAGTGCTCAAGGATTTACATACTCTTTCCCTTACAGAGAACACTTAAGAATCCATTATTCCTACCATTACGACCTCCCAGTGCTCAAGGATTTACATACTTTTCCCTTACAGAGAACACTAAAGAATCCATTATTCCTACCATTGCGACCTCCCAGTGCTCAAGGATTTACATACTCTTTCCCTTACAGAGAACACTAAAGAATCCATTATTCCTACCATTGCGACCTCCCAGTGCTCAAGGATTTACATACTCTTTCCCTTACAGAGAACACTTAAGAATCCATTATTCCTACCATTACGACCTCCCAGTGCTCAAGGATTTACATACTCTTTCCCTTACAGAGAACACTTAAGAATCCATTATTCCTACCATTGCGACCTCCCAGTGCTCAAGGATTTACATACTCTTTCCCTTACAGAGAACACTAAAGAATCCATTATTCCTACCATTACGACCTCCCAGTGCTCAAGGATTTACATACTTTTCCCTTACAGAGAACACTAAAGAATCCATTATTCCTACCATTACGACCTCCCAGTGCTCAAGGATTTACATACTCTTTCCCTTACAGAGAACACTAAAGAATCCATTATTCCTACCATTACGACCTCCCAGTGCTCAAGGATTTACATACTCTTTCCTTTACAGAGAACACTAAAGAATCCATTGTTCCTACCATTACGACCTCCCAGTGCTATATAAATATATATATAGACAGTTTTTCCCTTACAGAGAACACTAAAGAATCCATTATTCCTACCATTACGACCTCCCAGTGCTCAAGGATTTACATACTTTTCCCTTACAGAGAACACTAAAGAATCCATTATTCCTACCATTGCGACCTCCCAGTGCTCAAGGATTTACATACTCTTTCCCTTACAGAGAACACTTAAAAATCCATTATTCCTACCATTACGACCTCCCAGTGCTCAAGGATTTACATACTCTTTCCCTTACAGAGAACACTTAAGAATCCATTATTCCTACCATTACGACCTCCAAGTGCTCAAGGATTTACATACTCTTTCCCTTACAGAGAACACTAAAGAATCCATTATTCCTACCATTGCGACCTCCCAGTGCTCAAGGATTTACATACTCTTTCCCTTACAGAGAACACTTAAGAATCCATTATTCCTACCATTGCGACCTCCCAGTGCTCAAGGATTTACATACTCTTTCCCTTACAGAGAACACTTAAGAATCCATTATTCCTACCATTGCGACCTCCCAGTGCTCAAGGATTTACATACTCTTTCCCTTACAGAGAACACTAAAGAATCCATTATTCCTACCATTACGACCTCCCAGTGCTCAAGGATTTACATACTCTTTCCCTTACAGAGAACACTTAAGAATCCATTATTCCTACCATTGCGACCTCCCAGTGCTCAAGGATTTACATACTCTTTCCCTTACAGAGAACACTAAAGAATCCATTATTCCTACCATTACGACCTCCCAGTGCTCAAGGATTTACATACTCTTTCCCTTACAGAGAACACTTAAGAATCCATTATTCCTACCATTGCGACCTCCCAGTGCTCAAGGATTTACATACTCTTTCCCTTACAGAGAACACTTAAGAATCCATTATTCCTACCATTGCGACCTCTCAGTGCTCAAGGATTTACATACTCTTTCCCTTACAGAGAACACTTAAGAATCCATTATTCCTACCATTACGACCTCCCAGTGCTCAAGGATTTACATACTCTTTCCCTTACAGAGAACACTAAAGAATCCATTATTCCTACCATTGCGACCTCCCAGTGCTATATATATATATATATATAGACAGTTTTTCCCTTACAGAGAACACTAAAGAATCCATTATTCCTACCATTGCGACCTCCCAGTGCTATATATATATATATATAGACAGTTTTTCCCTTACAGAGAACACTTAAGAATCCATTATTCCTACCATTGCGACCTCCCAGTGCTCAAGGATTTACATACTCTTTCCCTTACAGAGAACACTTAAGAATCCATTATTCCTACCATTACGACCTCCCAGTGCTCAAGGATTTACATACTCTTTCCCTTACAGAGAACACTTAAGAATCCATTATTCCTACCATTACGACCTCCCAGTGCTCAAGGATTTACATACTCTTTCCCTTACAGAGAACACTAAAGAATCCATTATTCCTACCATTGCGACCTCCCAGTGCTCAAGGATTTACAGCAGTGATTCTGACATACGACAGACTTGAATCATTGTTCAAAGTTATACATTCTGTGGCTAAAGTTCCCAGTCTGGCAAAGGTAGTGGTAGTTTGGAACAATCAGAAAAAGTCACCACCTCCAAGTAAGTATCTGTAATACTAAAGGGAACAAGTTATAAGACAAATCAGGAACACAAATGGCTTAAACTAAATGAGATAAATTTTTGATTGTTGGTGATAAAAAAGCAAACAGTTAGACAACTACAGGGCACAAGAGATGTCAGATGAATTTGAATGTCAAATATTTTAAAGATAAAATAAGAAAATCTGTATTTTTAACAAAGCATTTATCTTTATGCATTTTATTTTAAAGGAAATAAGCCAAAGCTGTTAAAAATGCTTGTGCAGAGCAAATTACTAGCTGAATAGCTAGCAACAAATGTTTACTAATTTAAACAGTAACCATATAAAAACCATAAAATATCCATAATAGTTATGTACATTGTAGGAAAATATGTATTTGCACAAGCTTATGAAACTGGAAGTTGTATTACAAAGGTATTGTTCTAATTCTGTAATTTTACATTTAAAAAAATCTGTTTCTGATATGATAAACCATTAAAAAGATGGAACTTGGTTTATAATGTATCTGTGGTATTTCTGTAGTGTTAATCTTTTCTATTTAACAGTGACATCATGGCCTGATATTGGTAAGCCATTGAAATTTGTCAAGACTAGGAAAAATAAAATGAGTAATCGGTAAGTAACAAGTAGAGGTATAAAAATAAGATGAGGTAAGATTGATTGATTGCTGTTTATCGCCACTTACAACACTATTGTGCTTATTCTTGGCAGTCAGTTTTTATCGGTGAAGGAAGATGAAGTGCCTATTAAAAGAGAACCATCAACCTTGAGTATATAAAAATAAGATGTGGTATGATTGCCAATCACACATCTCTCCACTGAAGACCATTATGACACAGAAGTTGTATTTGTTTATTAAAAAAGAGTATGTAGGTAACAAGTTTGTTTATGGATTCTTATATTCATTTTAAAAATAAAATGTAGTTAATAGCCAATACCAATACCAATGAATATATTCATACATATTTAATTAGATGCATATGTTATACAGGGTGGATAAAAAAATGAGTTCATCAGAAAATAAAGCTCTTTTACAGGTTTCATCCAAATACCCAGATCTATTTACGTAAGGACTTTTCTTCTTTTCACTGATACATTTGATTTATCTTTTTAAAAAGACTGAATGTATATTATCTGTAGATGATGATATCGTAATGTAAACCACTGTTACACATGACTGTCACATGATTTATCTTTTATAGATTTTTCCCGTATGATGAGATCCAGACAGAATGTATATCAGCTTTAGATGATGATATCGTAATGTTAACCACTGTCACATGACTGTCACATGATTTATCTTTTGTAGATTTTTCCCGTATGATGAGATCCAGACTGAATGTATATTAGCTTTAGATGATGATATCGTAATGTTAACGGCAGACGAACTTGAGTTTGCTTATGAAGTATGTATTTCCACTATACTGATCACATTTATACAAGTATATTGTTAACTCGTATCTTTTTAGATATGTTAATGGCCCATGTCCACTGTGTTTTAAATACCTAGGCAAACAACATTACCTCTCAATAGTATCTTATATACTATACTCTGACGGAATACCTACAGACAGAAAATAAAGGATTTTTGGGGATTTTGTTATTTGTATGAATTCAAAGAATAAATATATACACATATAACTATATTTGATTGTGAAATGTAACTTTTACTACAATTGTTTTAGATTAAAATAAAAAAAAGAATAAATTAGTTTTTGTCGAGCCTGCAACTTTTGTTGCAGAAAGCTCGACATAGGGATAGTGATCCTGCGGTGGCTACGTCAGCGGCGGCGGTGTTAGCTCACTTCTTAAAAGGTTAATATATTAGAAGGTGAAAGACCTGGATGCTTCATACTTTGTATATAGATGCCTCATGTTCTGAAGTTTCTGTCAGTCACATGTCCAATGTCCTTGACCTCATTTTCATGGTTCAGTGACCACTTGAAAAAAAGTTCAGAAATTTTGTAATTTTGAATTCTCTCTTATTATAAGTAATAGGATAACTATATTTGGTATGTGCGTACCATGCAAGGTCCTCATGCATGTCAGACAGTTTTCACTTGACCTCGACCGCATTTCATGGATCAGTGAACAAGGTTAAGTTTTGGTGGTCAAGTCCATATCTCAGATACTATAAGCAATAGGGCTAGTATATTTGGTGTATGGAAGGACTGTAAGGTGTACATGTCCAACTGGCAGATGTCACCTGACCTTGACCTCATTTTCATGGTTGAGTGGTTATAGTAAAGTTTTTGTGTTTTTGGACTGTTTTTCTCATATTTTATGCAATAGGTCTACTATATTTGTTGTATGGAATGATTTTAAGGTGTACATGTCTAGCGAGCAGATGTAATCTGACCTTGACCTCATTTTCATGGTTCAGTGGTCAAAGTTATTTTTTTAAGTTTTGGTCTTTTTATCTAATATTATATGCCAAAGGTCAACTATATTTGGTGTACTGAAATATATTATGATATAAATATCAGTCCCGCAGGTTTTATTTGACCATGACCTCATTTTCATGGTTCATTGCACAGTGTTAAGTTTTTGTGTTTTGGTCTATTTTTCTTAAACTTTAAGTAAAAGGTCAACTATATTTGTTGTATGGAAGCATTTTTAGCTGTACATGTCTGCCTGGCATGGTTCATCTGACCTTGACCTCATTTTCATGGTTTATTGGTCTTTGTTTAGCTATCTTGGTTAATGTTAAGTTTAAGTGACAGTTGTAATAAAGCTTTATACTTAGGACTATCAACAAAATATCATTGATTAGTAAAGAAGGTGAGACACTTCAGTGTGTGCACTCTTGTTGTGTATTGGTCTGTTTTTTCTTTCTTTCGAAAAAACTAATATTAACAGGTCAGCTATATTTGGTGAATGGAATAATGGTAAGGTGTACATGTCTGTTAGAAAAGGACTTGTTTGATCTTCAAATGTGTTGAGTTTATGTGTTAATTGATGTAAAACTTTCATATTCAACACTTTCAATATAAAATTAATGGTCTGTAAAGCAGGTGAGACATTTCAGATGTTATAGTATCTTTTTGATGATAAAATTAGTCATAGTATTAATGAACCAATATTATTTGTTTTATTTATAGGTTTGGAGGGAGTTTCCTGACCGATTGGTAGGATTTCCCTCTAGAGTTCATCTATTGGACAACACTACAAACAAATGGAAGTATGAATCTGAGTGGACTAATGACATTTCAATGGTCCTTACAGGGGCTGCTTTCTATCACAAGGTAACAAATAAATATGTAGGATCTTAAAAGAATTGGGGTTATAAGTATGTAAGGGGACAGATAATCAATCAGGGCTGTAACTACCTATGAGGCAGGGGAGGCAACTGCCTCCCCTGAACTTTCTACACCAAGTGAAGTGATAAAATGAAATATTGACAATATGTACACGAAGAACTTGAATTTATATTATAAACAACACAAGTTTTCAGTTTTAACAGTGTTATCATGATACGTGATATATGTCATTTCCGGATTTTTTATTGATAGTGAAACGTTTCAGTATTGTTTGGGTTTTTTTTTCGTGTGGCCATCCGTCACTCTGTTATTCAGTATTTGTACGTGAACACATATTAAACTTTGCTTTCCGATAATTTTGAATAAAATTTAACTGCTCACATTTATTTAAGGACTCAATTAAGCATAGAAAGTTTCTTTTGTGTTGTGAATCTTTAATATTCGGAAATTCCTCAGCAGTTGGATCATTTTATTTAACGTTTCCCGATCATATGAGAACATTATTGTCAATGCAGTTTTTTTTCGTGTGGCCGTCCGTCATGTAATACGTTATTCGTTTGAGAACACATGAAACTTAGCTTTCAACAATTTTGAATAAAACTGGCTTAACTGTTCACATTTATTTAGGAGCTCAATTAAGCAGAGGAAGTAAGTTCCCTTTGTATTGTGAATCTTTTATGATATTGGAAATTTGTTACGGCTGAATCAGCTGTTGGAATATTTTTTTAACGTCACCCGATCGTACGAGAACAATAATGTCACTATGGTCACTACCTTAGTAGTTTAACACTCCCATTCGTTGTAGCAGGGACTTTCCATACTAAGTATATACTAGTATAGAAATATTATCTGGTTGTATGTTCAGCTTTCAACAATATTGAAATTCAAGGTCCTCGATAAAAAGAATATCTTGCATTCTATGATCTTGATGTATGTTTTTTTTTTATTTTCTAGTTTGATTTCTAACATAAATATCTTTAAATACAGATAATAATTGTTAGCATAAAAGTTGCTTCCAGGATCCAGCAATACTGATGTAAATCGAAGGAAAACGGGTCATATTTAGCCACAGACTTTATTGAGAGAAAACCAAACAAAATCCGCAGTCACGAAGTATTTAATGTTAATTATTTTGGGCCAAAGTACGGCCTTCAGGACAGAGCCTTCGCTCATCCCCAACAGCAACCTCAGCTTGTTTTTGCATAACAATTGCTTCAAGTTTCAAGCAATACTGATGCTTCCTAAAGTAAGGAAATCCAAGGAAAAAGGGTCATTTTTAGCCATGTTACTGAGAGAGAAAAAAAAATCGTCAGGGGGCGCACCTCCTATCATAGGGGGCAATTGGTGGCCCCTAAACCCCTGCCTCCCCTGAATTCAAACCCTAGTTACGGCTCTAAGATTTATTTATCTACAGAGTAAAATAAATGCATGATGTTCATCAAATTGAACGTTCTATCATATACCAATAAACATGCTATTGAGCTGTGTTTTTAGTAAACCATATAATTATGCCATGTCTACATAAGTGTAGCCATTGTCATAAACTTTCTGTGCCCCAGATTTACTTATTATTTTCAATATTTCTGTGCATATTTACCTATAGTCTTTATTTAAACAATAATCAATGCATTTTCAATACATACTATATGTATGCAGTATACAAGTTGCCCTTTGTTTTTTTCAGTATTTCAGTTACCTATTCACCCATGCCATTCCTGTTGTATTTTTCAGTATTTTAGTTACCTTTTCACCCATGATATGCCTGTTGTATTTTTCAGTATTTTAGTTACCTATACACCCATGCCATGCCTGTAGAACTGAAGACATGGGTAGACGAGCACATGAACTGTGAGGACATAGCCATGAACTTTCTGATGTCAAATGTCACTGGCAAGGCTGCTATCAAGGTCACGCCAAGGAAAAAGTTTAAATGTCCTGAGTGTGTGAACACCGAGATGTTGTCCTCTGACCTCAGTCACATGATAGAGAGGTCAGATTGTATTAACCAGTTTACACGTATATACCAGTCTATGCCTTTAAAGAACATAGAGTTCCGTGCTGATCCTGTGCTGTATAAAGATGACTTCCCTGATGTACTGAAGAAATATAAAGATATAGGAATGCTGTGATAGAAATCCTACTTAAAAATTAATAGAATACATGCATAACGTATTTTTAGTTTTTTTTTTAATTTTGCGTCGTTTTTAACTGACCCAGTATTTCTATCTTTCTATTATTTGAAATGTTGAAATACAAACATTTAAAAAATAAATTCTTATTTCCTCACAAGAACAGATGTTTTATTAATTTACTAGTTTTAATTTGATTGATAGCGATGAACGAAAGATGAATTTTACAAACGTTATTATTTCAGTGCTTTAAACATATGATCTGCATGTTAAGATAAATGGTGCTATTTTATATTTACTGTATATACTATGTGTTTATTGATTAATTGATGTTCGAGAAAGGAACTGTGCATAAGACAATTTATTATACTGTTAAACAGAGATAATAAAAAAAACAAGTCTCAAATTTCATTGTAAAAAAGACAAATTATCAAGGTCATTTTTTTTTAAATTTTCATCGTCAAAATGTGTCACTTTAATTGTATTGTTAACCACTTCATGTATTTTGTCTTATGTTTATGTATTTTATATAATATAATAAATAAATGTAACTCAACTTCTTGATTTTTGTCATCATGGATTAATGGCTGGTATCTTCAGAGGAGATATATATGACTCAGAGCTACATCTGTTCCTCAAATTGGCATTCAAATCTGACATCCCAATTGTATACCCCTCTTATCAACATCTTTATTGTTGATTTTAAAAACAAGAGTGCACACACTGAAATGTCTCGCCTTCTGTACTAATCATTGATATTATGTTGATAGTCTTAAGTATAAAGCTTCATTACAACTGTCACATAAACTTAACATTTTTAAAATCAAGATAACTAAACAAAGACCAATGAACCTTGAAAATGAGGTCAAGGTCAGATGAACTATGCCAGGCAGACATGTACAGCTAACAATGTTGCTATACAACATATATAGTTGACCTATTAATTATAGTTGAAGAAAAATAGACCAAAACACAAAAACTTAACACTGTGCAATGAACCGTGTAAATGAGGTCACGGTCAAATAAAACCTGCACGACTGACATAAAGATCATAAAATATTTCCATACACCAAATATAGTTGACCTATAGCATATAGTATTAGATAAACAGACCAAAATTCAAAAACTTAACTTTGACCACTGAACCATGAAAATGAGGTCAAGGTCACATGACATCTGCCCGCTAGACATGTACACCTTACAATCATTCCATACAACAAATATAGTAGACCTGTTGCATTTAGTATGAGAAAAACACACCAAAACACAAAAACTTAACTTTAACCACTGAACCATGAAAATGACGTCAAGGTCAGATGACACCTGCCAGTTGGACATGTACACCTTACAGTCCTTCCATACACCGAATATAAAAGCCCTATTGCTTATAGTATCTGAGATATGGACTTGACCACCAAAACTTAACCTTGTTCACTGATCCATGAAATGAGGTCGAGGTCAAGTGAAAACTGTCTGACAGACATGAGGACCCTGCAAGGTACGCACATATCAAATATAGTTATCCTATTACTTATAATAAGAGAGAATTCAACATTACAAAAAATCTGGACTTTTTTTTTTCAAGTGGTCACTGAACCATGAAAATGAGGTCAAGGACATTGGACATGTGACTGACAGAAACTTCGTAACATGAAGCATCTATATACAAAGTATGAAGCATCCAAGTCTTCCACCTTCTAAAATATAAATCTTTTAAGAAGTGAGCTAATGCCGCCGCGGTATCACTATCCCTATGTCGAGCTTTCTGCAACAAAAGTTGCAGGCTCGACAAAAATATGTCCAATCTGAAGCTACCCTAATTGATATCCATTTAATGGATTTGCCACAAGGACAACATAACTTTTAAGAAAGACCCTATGGTGTCAATTTTAAGAATTAAAAAAATATATAAAATTAAGGAGATGTGGTATGATTGTCATTGAGTCAACTATCCATTTAAGTTAAAATGAAGTGGATGAAAGCAATTAAAGGCATCCATACAGTATTCAACAATGAGACAAGAGTGCACATGCTGAAATGTCTTACCTTCTTTACTAATCATTGATATTATGTTGATAGTCCTAAATATAAAGCTTTATTACAACTGTTGCAAACTTTTAAGGTAGCACAATACAAAGATTTTTCATCCCCAATCAGACATCTTTAAACTGATGTAATTCCACTCATCTTTCTTTTAATTTTTTTAAATGAGGTACCAAAAGAAAGAAGAAAGATTAATCTTTCAATTTGTGATAATTTCATTATGACATAATTATTACATAATTAATTGTTATGTAATTAGTTGCCATATTGTGATGTCCATACTTGAATGAATTTAGCTTCTTTGTTATTCATAGCATCCCAAATAATTTTATAGATTCTTGCACAACATATTTTTTGTATATGTTTCACTCTTGGTGCAAAACTCAGGAATTTGTTGAAAAATATCTTTTAGAGTGTGAACAAGTGAAACTGCGAGCTACTGCTCACTGATGATACCCCCGCCGCATGTGGATAGTATTAATAGTGTAAAAATATGCAAGTGTTCGGTAAACAGGAAGTTGACGAGTGATAAATCTGAAAACGCATCACACGGTATAGCTGACTTATATAAATCCTGAAACCAAATTTCAGAAATCCTTGTATTGTAGTTCCTGAGAAAAATGTGACGAAAATTTTCAACTTGGCTATCATGTGTAAAATCATACAAGTGTTCGGTAAACAGGAAGTTGTTGAGTGATGAATCTGAAAACGCATCACACGGTATAGCTGACATATATAAATGTTGATACCAAATTGCAGAAAGGGTGGATGTGTAGTTCCTGAGAAAAATGTGACGAAAATTTTCAACTTGGCTATCATGTGTAAAATCATACAAGTGTTCGGTAAACAGGAAGTTGTCAAGTGATGAATCTGAAAACGCATCACACGGTATGGCTGACATATATAAATGTTGATACCAAATTACAGAAAGGGTGGATTTGTAATTCCTGAGAAAAATGTGACGAAAGTCTCGTGGGACGGACTGACTGACTGACGGACGGACTGATGGACGGACGGACGGACAGACAGAGGTTAAACAGTATACCCCCCCTTTTTTAAAGCGGGGGTATAATTATAATCCCCTCAAAACAGTTGGCTGTACTTTATAGTGTCCATTGATGAAGACTGAATGTTGCCCTCTTGTGTGTCGTTTGGTTTGGTTTCTCATTGATATACATGTATATTGTATAAACATTAATTTTTGTGAGGCAAGATCAGTGAACCCTATTAGATGTTCATGTATATCTTACAATCATTTAATAAACAAATAGTGCATACAGATTATATTTAGACTTCATTTAACTATGACGCTTCAAAAAAAAACCCACTACAGCTGCCAGATAAGCATCCCTATGTCTCACATTTGACATTCATCATAGATTAATATATATTTTCTAGATACAATAAAGAAAATCAGTCAAAACAAAGGAATAAATCTAACTATTTATTTTGATTTTATAGGAAAGTGCAAAATATTTCATGAAAATAAATGCGTCAGAAACAAGTTACAAGAGATACATAGTAAGGTATAAAATCAATAAATAATTATGACAAATTCCATATATACAACATGCTTAATGCTTGAGCATGCAGGAAACATGGCTGTCAATTTAAAAACAGTTTCCATCAATACTTAACAGCTAAACATACTTATCATTACTTATAACAACATTTTATTCTTAATGATTTGTAATTTTAAGTCATATTGAAAAAATGTCACAATTATAATAGGAGAAAGATTTAATAGAGAAATTCTAAGATAGTACAGATGTTCTCATGTTTTTAACTTGTTATACAGAAAGTTAAACCAAGATGCTATAGTTTCCTGAAACCTATTTTGATATCAAACATAATAACATATATTTAAGACATATTGAAGTATGTTGAAAGAGTTAAATTGAGACATTGCATGATATAAACATATCTATGTTTTTTTGTTGTTGAATTAAAACCATGGCAACAGATCAAAATTAAACTTTATTCCTAGCATATAGTTATAAATCAGAAAATCAAGTTAATTGAGGTACATTGAGATATATGTTACACTATAAAAAACAAAACAATTAAAGTTTAGTCATGAGGTACAACAATCATACATTTAGTGAGATATATGTTACATTATAAAATACAAAACACTTAAAGTTTTGTCACTAAAAATTAATATACATATCACATTAGCTTTATAGTAGCAGTCTTTATAAATAGATCACATATTAACTGGCCTAATACTACGTTCATAACCAATATAACAACACGATGGCTTCAAATTCCACTCAATGTTTTATAAGATAAACTAAACAACGAAATGTATTGTACTCGGGATCCCCAAAGGTAAATTATCAAATATTTAATAAATATAAGGATTAAACATATTATTTCTGCAATTTCTGTATGTTTTAACTGGACCATTTCACTCACAATGAATTAGTTTGAAACTCACTCAGAGAACCTCTACAAAAATTATATTTTATCCTGTAATGTCTTAATAATTTTTAGCACCTTTAACAATCATTGCCAAAATAAATTTCATGGATCAAAATGGTTTTCTTTCTGATGAATGAGTAAAGTCAATGATTAGAGCAGTGGTCTGGCTTTATTAATGATTGAGGTAGCACTATATTTATATCTATCAGTGCTATATCTTATGTCTATCTTGGGTTTAATGTCTATGGCCATGATTCTTTCATTTATGATTAATTTACATTTTACGTCTATCATGTGTTAAATGTCTTTATTATACTTCACGTTAAAATGCCATTTTTTGATTGGCTAAGACGAGGGTGTCAATTTACTCTATCACATGGCTGAGCGGGTGACAATTTTTTTTTAATGTTACCCTCTCGTCTAGACCAATCAGAAATCAATAATTCAAAGAACAATGAATTGAATTTAAATCAAGGAATTAAATACAATGCTTAAGTTCTACTTTTGGCTCAGATTTTATCTTTTATTATCGACTGTTAAAATTAATAAAATTAAGCATTGTGCTTGACTTTTGTTGTTTTTTGTCTTATGCCCGTAACGTTGTTATGAACGTGACGTCATAGAAAATACTTTTAAAATAAAAGTAATCTGTAAAAGCCAATAATGATAGGACATTCAGTATAATAAATTAAATAACACATAGCTGAGCGGTTGACAATGTTTTCTCGGGGTACCAATCTGCTCTATCACCCTCTCAGCTATGTGTTATTTATATAATGGCCATGCTACATTTCATCTATGGTAAATCTACATTTATGTCAGTCTTGCATTAAATGTCTATGGTTGTGCTCCATTTACTGTTGTGCTCCATTTTCTGACTTCCCACTACTAAGACTGTTAATTAAGGCAGCTATCTGTCGATGTTTGTCAACTTCTCCTTTCAATGCTACAAGTTCTTTATCTTTGTTGTCAATATTGGTTTCATGTTGTCTACACAGAAGCTCTAGTGATGAGACCTGAAATAAAACAAAGAAAATCAGCAATGTATATTGTAACACATATCAAATTTGTTTTCATTAGCCCTTTTGCCGATGAGGCCCTGTTTACTGGGATTAATGCTTCAGACGGATGACGATGAGTCCCGTTTTACCGGGATCGGAATACCTCATTTAAATTTCCTGTTAAAAACAGTGCAAACATGAGTTATCTTTCTTTGATGAAAGTGTAAACATGAATCAAAATCAGAGGAAATTTACGGAATTTTAAATGAGGGAACATTTTTTATGAAAGAATATGGAAGAATTGAAGCCAAGCTAGTATACTTCTTTGACATAAATTGTCGTTTCATGTACAAAACACTTGGAATGAACATTGTTCAGTGTAAGGAATTTGTACAGCCTCATTAAATTTTTCAAAATTTTGCCGTTTTGGGTAAAAAAATAAAATTTGGGGTCAAAGAGCAGAATTTTGAGAATTTCACCTAGATAATGCAGAAAATTTGAATATTTTATGAAGAAAAAATTATCAAAAGATGAACAAAACTGTGAACATGGTGATAGTGAATGAAATAAAAGATACAAATAACTACAGACAAGTTTTTATTGACATTAATTATGAAAATCTCCCACTTGAGTAATAGTAGCCAGGGAAGCCATCGTCTCAGAGTAGCTTCTGTCTGGGCAGCTATTGGTGAATGGGTTAAACATGGATCTCCTCCACGAGTGAAAATTTAACCATGGATAAACTTTCACCAGAGCTTAACCAAGTTTGTCCATTTCATTGTAAGTAGACTGATATATTGTTTACTATTATATTAATTTCATTATAGAGGATAAAGAAATACATAACATTTTAATTACATGAACAATCCAGTCAGGTATTTTTGTTTGACCACTATTGGAAGATACATTATGATTTAGAACATATTGTGGGATTTGAGATAAATATTGATAGTCCTGAGTAGGACCTACAAATAGAACAAACCTGATGTTGAAATTGTTTCTTTGTCTGTTCTAACTGAGCCATATTAGCTCTATATTTATCAACAGCTTCCTCTAACTGCTCTCTCTCACTCTCAGAAGTCTTAAAATCCTTTTGTAATTTCGTGTGAGTCTTCGTCAGTTCTAGAGGAAAAATAAAAGCAAATTGATAATTGATCATCTTTTTCACCCAATAAAAAAGCAGCCTTCACAAAAAAAAACAAGTGAATTTATAAGCTACTGATCATAAATGATACTCCCACTAAAAGTACATGTATAAGATAAACAATCAGTTGGTGAGTGATAAATCTGAAAATGCATAATCATGTTTAGCAGACTGATGTAAACACAGTTATGTTGGTCCTGAGAAAGATGCCAGGAATAATATTCATGGGACAGATGGATGGACAGTCAGAGGTAAAACAGTATACCCCCACTTTTATAACACAAACAGAGGTAAAATAGAATATCCCCACTTTTTTAAGGGGGTATAATTTAAATGATGCAGAAATGTGGTTTTTTTTTAAACACAATACAAATCATATTTAAAATTTAAAAGAAAATGTATTAAACATCATAGTGTTCCTATAAGAATAGAATATAATTTTCAAATTTCATAGTGATTATAATGTATGTTAAAGTATCAACTGAAATCATGAGTAAATGTTGTTTTAAGTGAACGAAACAAACCTGAGAGTTTTGATTCTTTCTCCTTTAGAGTTTTATTTAAAGTTTTCCTTTCAGCCTCCAGCTTACTCAGTTGTTCTGATGCACTAAAAAACAAATTTCCTGGTTACTCATTATGAAAACTCAATGTTATAAAACCAGAGCATGAATGTGTAGATAAGGCAATTTCAATCACAAAATTGTAAAGGGGTCTGCAGGGAGTCTTGCCATCAAAACATGTGTAATGTAAAAATCATATTTTATCAACATTTCATCAAACAAGAGTGAACATACTAAAATATCTCGCCAGTTGTACTAATATGATATTTATGTTGATTTTTTTTTAAGATAAAGGCTTTAATACTGGATCATAAACATAAGATTATCAATAATATGTGTAAATTAGGACAAAGTCAGATGAACATTGTCAGCCAGATATGTTCATCTTATATCATTTCAAAGTCAGAGAAACATTGCCAGCCAGATATGTTCATCTTATATCATTTCAAAGTCAGAGAAACATTGCCAGCCAGATATGTTCATCTTATATCATTTCAAAGTCAGATGAACATTGCCAGCCAGATATGTTCATCTTATATCATTTCAAAGTCAGATGAACATTGCCAGCCAGATATGTTCATCTTATATCATTTCAAAGTCAGATGAACATTGCCAGCCAGATATGTTCATCTTATATCATTTCAAAGTCAGATGAACATTGCCAGCCAGATATGTTCATCTTATATCATTTCAAAGTCAGAGAAACAGAACCATAAAAACTTAATATAGACCAAATAAAACATGAAAAATAGGCCACTGTCAAATGAACCTTCAGGCAGACATATACATCCTACAATCATTGTTTATACCAAATATAGTTGACCTATTGCTTTTAGTATAAATAGTATTACAATAGTGAATATCATATTAGGTGGAGTTTACTGTATTTAGTCAAATATTAACATCATATTTAACATGCATACTAAAATATAATATTTGAAGCTAACATTGTACTTACCTATCACATTGCTCTTTAAGATTCTCGTCATGTTTCCGTAACACTTCATGCATCTCTGACAATGTCTTATGTTCTTGTTTTAATGACAACAATGACTTGTCTACAGAGGTATATCTACAAATAGAATTATCTCACTATTTAACAATTCATATTAGTGTTATTTACAAAGTTCATCTTCATTTGGTTAACTTTTTAACTTTATGCCTCTTTCTAAATGTGATAACATTAAAAGACATTATCTGTGTGATAACTTATTCCTAACAAACAACCTCATAAACTAATTCTGTTCACATTTTTCCTGTTTTTATCTCCAGAAGAAAGCTAATATTACTTAATTGTACAACTTACTTTTCTGACAGTTCTGTATAAGCTGCTGTTAATTGACTTGAACAACTTACTTTTCTGATAGTTCTGTATAAGCTGCTGTTAATTGACTTGAACAACTTACTTTTCTGACAGTTCTGTATAAGCTGCTGTTAATTGACTTGAACAACTTACTTTTCTGATAGTTCTGTATAAGCTGCTGTTAATTGACTTGAACAACTTACTTTTCTGATAGTTCTGTTTAAGCTGCTGTTAATTGACTTGAACAACTTACTTTTCTGATAGTTCTGTATAAGCTGTTGTTAATTGACTTGAACAACTTACTTTTCTGATAGTTCTGTATAAGCTGCTATTAATTGACTTGAACAAATTACTTTTCTGATAGTTCTGTATAAGCTGTTGTTAATTGACTTGTACAACTTACTTTTCTGACAGTTCTGTATAAGCTGCTGTTAATTGTTGGTGTTCCTCTGCTACTTGTTCTAACCTGTAAAGAATGTAAGTGAATTATTAAGCTGTTCTGATTTTTTTTTTATCTCATTTGTTATATACCGATGCTGTAAAACATTTCAAGACTCAGCAAAACTTAAATTAAGTGATTTTGGCCCAAAGTGAAAATATTTGTTTCGGCACAATTTCTATTAAAGAGAGAGATCCATGGACAATGGAGTGGCACATGGAAATATTTATTCCACCACTGTAACAAGTGTCCAAGGATATTTCTCCACTGGAGACAGTATTAAATTCTATTATTATAAGTGTGAGGCTTGTTAAGCTTTTTAAATAAGTAAAATTTAATTTAATACACAAGTTAAAGGTGTGGATTAACGAAAGTTTGGTTCATTATACTTGTATCATCAGTCATTGTTGCCTTTTTTTAAACATCATTTTAGGAAATTCAGAAGAAAGCAAGAAAAAATTATTTCATAAAAAATTTCCCACCATCATTTGCAGTGAACAGAAATTTCAATGGTGAGAAAAAACATTTTTGCATAGTAGTCAAGTAAAGGGAAAATAGCACAAAAGTTACACAAATTATATAGTTTTCATTATGAAGAAGTTTCATCAGACTTATTTCCCCCTTTTCCCAGCAATACAAAGAACATCAATAAGTGAACTAACTGAGATTTCTCCTCCATCACGCTTTCCAGTGAGTTTTGTAGATGTTCCTTCTTTAATTTGATCTCATTAATTTCTTCTTTGCATTTCTCACTGTTGATCTCAGAGGAGTGAAGTAATCGTCTCATTTTAGCAGCCTAAAATAAATAAAAGTAACATTCATTTTTTTATTTTTACTTGTAGCAAGAAAACAATTTTGATGACACCTTTTTTTCTTTTTATTTTATTAAAACATGTTATATCACCTATCTTCTTACAATTTATTTCAAAATTTTATCTCATAGATTTTTTTTTATGCACTCAAATGTGTTTTGTTATGAACGACTTATAGCTTAGAAAATAGCATAGTGACCCATACTTTTTATCATATTTTTAAATAAAGCATAGTAAAATCTTCATTTTGGCCAAGTATAAGAAAATTCTATCTCAAAAAATGTATACTTTTGATCTACCTTAAGCAATCAATGAGCCTATGTCAGAGCTATACCTTTAGCTGAACCTGAACCATTAATCAACATAAAAAAGGTTTTACCCAACTTAATTCTGCTTCAAATTAAGCTTCCCTTGACATATTGAATAACAATCAACCAGCCTGTGTGAGTGCATACTCTAAGCTTACCCCAATCTAAGTTATCAATGTGAAAAAGGGAAAAGACTGAACTTACCTCAGCCTCGTAAGCAGCCTTTCTGGACCTATGCTGAGCTATTAATCTATCAGCCTGTGTGAGAGCTAAACTCTTGGTTAACCCTAGATAAACTTACCTCAGCCTCGTAAGCAGCTTTCCTGGACCTATGCTGAGCTATCAATCTATCTGCCTGTGTAAGAGCTAGACTCTTGGTTAACCCTAGATAAACTTACCTCAGCCTCGTAAGCAGCTTTCCTGGACCTATGCTGAGCTATCAATCTATCTGCCTGTGTGAGAGCTAGACTCTTGGTTAACCCTAGATAAACTTACCTCAGCCTCGTAAGCAGCTTTCCTGGACCTATGCTGAGCTATCAATCTATCCGCCTGTGTGAGAGCTAGACTCTTGGTAAACCCTAGATAAACTTACCTCAGCCTCGTAAGCAGCTTTCCTGGACCTATGCTGAGCTATTAATCTATCCGCCTGTGTGAGAGCTAGACTCTTGGTTAACCCTAGATAAACTTACCTCAGCCTCGTAAGCAGCTTTCCTGGACCTATGCTGAGCTATCAATCTATCTGCCTGTGTAAGAGCTAGACTCTTGGTTAATCCTAGATAAACTTACCTCAGCCTCGTAAGCAGCTTTCCTGGACCTATGCTGAGCTATCAATCTATCTGCCTGTGTAAGAGCTAGACTCTTGGTTAACCCTAGATAAACTTACCTCAGCCTCGTAAGCAGCTTTCCTGGACCTATGCTGAGCTATCAATCTATCCGCCTGTGTGAGAGCTAGACTCTTGGTTAACCCTAGATAAACTTACCTCAGCCTCGTAAGCAGCTTTCCTGGACCTATGCTGAGCTATCAATCTATCAGCCTGTGTAAGAGCTAGACTCTTGGTTAACCCTAGATAAACTTACCTCAGCCTCGTAAGCAGCTTTCCTGGACCTATGCTGAGCTATGAATCTATCTGCCTGTGTGAGAGCTAGACTCTTGGTTAACCCTAGATAAACTTACCTCAGCCTCGTAAGCAGCTTTCCTGGACCTATGCTGAGCTATCAATCTATCCGCCTGTGTGAGAGCTAGACTCTTGGTTAACCCTAGATAAACTTACCTCAGCCTCGTAAGCAGCTTTCCTGGACCTATGCTGAGCTATCAATCTATCTGCCTGTGTAAGAGCTAGACTCTTGGTTAACCCTAGATAAACTTACCTCAGCCTTGTAAGCAGCTTTTCTGGACCTATGCTGAGCTATTAATCTATCAGCCTGTGTGAGAGCTAGACTCCTGGTTAACCCTAGATAAACTTACCTCGGCCTCGTAAGCAGCTTTCCTGGACCTATGCTGAGCTATCAATCTATCTGCCTGTGTAAGAGCTAGACTCCTGGTTAACCCTAGATAAACTTACCTCAGCCTCGTAAGCAGCTTTCCTGGACCTATGCTGAGCTATCAATCTATCTGCCTGTGTGAGAGCTAAACTCTTGGTTAACCCTAGATAAACTTACCTCAGCCTCGTAAGCAGCTTTCCTGGACCTATGCTGAGCTATTAATCTATCTGCCTGTGTAAGAGCTAGACTCTTGGTAAACCCTAGATAAACTTACCTCAGCCTTGTAAGCAGCTTTCCTGGACCTATGCTGAGCAATCAATCTATCTGCCTGTGTAAGAGCTAGACTCTTGGTTAACCCTAGATAAACTTACCTCAGCCTCGTAAGCAGCTTTCCTGGACCTATGCTGAGCTATCAATCTATCTGCCTGTGTGAGAGCTAGACTCTTGGTAAACCCTAGATAAACTTACCTCAGCCTCGTAAGCAGCTTTCCTGGACCTATGCTGAGCTATCAATCTATCTGCCTGTGTAAGAGCTAGACTCTTGGTTAACCCTAGATAAACTTACCTCAGCCTCGTAAGCAGCTTTCCTGGACCTATGCTGAGCTATTAATCTATCTGCCTGTGTGAGAGCTAGACTCTTGGTTAACCCTAGATAAACTTACCTCAGCCTCGTAAGCAGCTTTCCTGGACCTATGCTGAGCTATCAATCTATCTGCCTGTGTAAGAGCTAGACTCTTGGTTAACCCTAGATAAACTTACCTCAGCCTCGTAAGCAGCTTTTCTGGACCTATGCTGAGCTATCAATCTATCCGCCTGTGTGAGAGCTAAACTCTTGGCTTCCAACAAGTCTTGAAGTTGTTCTTCTTTTGTCTACACAAACAAAACATACTTCATACACAAATTAACTACATATTTATTGATTTTAACCTTTCAATTGATCAGTCATTGTGTGAGACAGACTTAAAGCTGACCCTGACCAATGGATCATTTCATAATCTATGTAAAATCATATGAAATGATTTGTATAATTAGCAAAAACAAACCATCATTTCCATTACAGTCCTTTATCATGTCAAAAAATATATTTAAGAAATACACAATTGGCTTTCTTTAGTAGATATAGGAAGATGTGGTGTGAGTGCCAATGCGACAACTCTCCATCCCAATAACAACTTATAAAAGTAAACCATTATAGGTCAATGTAAGGTCTTCAACACAGAGCCTTGGCTGTTTATGTTATCTGTACACTGAAACTGTTAAATTGGGCTGGTTTATATTTAGTCTTGGAGTCTTGACAACACTAGGAATAT
The DNA here is from genome assembly GCF_036588685.1 of Mytilus trossulus. Classification (NCBI taxonomy): domain Eukaryota; kingdom Metazoa; phylum Mollusca; class Bivalvia; order Mytilida; family Mytilidae; genus Mytilus; species Mytilus trossulus. Next base: position 77,493,590 of record NC_086382.1, on the reverse strand, counting down.
TATTATCATTTTTTTTTTTTTTTTTTTTTATTTTGCATGTGCATGGTGCTGACCAGAAGAGTCAATTCCATATCAGCTCATTTTTATCATTGGTTCTTATGATGGGCAATTAGGCTCCTTTCATGTCTAGTAATTTTGTTTTAAATTGTTCTTGAAAGATATTCATGTATAATCATGTACAGTTGCCTATAATTGCTTGCATCCATTTTGTATGAATTTTGGTGGCTAGTTCAAGTTGTTGTCTCATTGGCATTAATACCACATCTTATTTTTATTCATACTAACCTGTAGAGACTGTATCTTATGTTCATACAGGTCTATAATCTCAGAGGAGTTAGCTCCCTTCAACTCAAAATAAAATAAAATATGTTGTAAATAAACATGAACTAATAAATTGTTATTTACATCTACATCATATTCCGTCTCTGGCGATAATTATCATTTGCAAACATAACTATCTTATTTTCTTTTTTCTCTATAATATGCAAGAGAATTGGTCTAATTTAAACTTCATGAACTCTGCCAAATAATCTTTTATAATTATTTTTTTTATTTTTTTCTGTGTAAACCATTCATTGTATATAATGATAGTTTTTTGTATGCTAACATAAAATATATTCAAGCCCCAACCAACATAACAATCAGAGCACTTGTAACCAATCATTATAAAGAATTCTTATATAAGTTTATCTTATAAGCATTATACTATTATAAATTGTAAAATACCTCAAAGCCGGACTGCATCCTGTCAATAAGAGATTGAACTGAAGCATCCTGGTCTGACAGTCTCGTAGCATCCTGTATAGATATCCTACTGGCGTCATGGTTTATGTTCTCCTTGTTCTCATAACTATGTAAAACTGGCATATGATATTGAACAGGTGATTGAATTGTCTCCCTTTTCATTAACTCTTCTTTCTTCTTACAATTACTTGCAGTCAAAGCATCACCAAGTCTGAAGAATAATACAATTCAATACTATTATTCTCCTAAACTATTAAAACCATTTCTCTCTAGGAGATAGAGACCAAGAAAATTAGATATCTAGGTTATTAGACATTTATGCAAAATCAAATTATTTATAGATATAAATATGTTAAAAGCATGTTATTGAGATTTACCAAAGTTTTTTTTTTCAATTATAAGAATTTTCAAACATCCATCTTTACCACATGGTTATTATAACTTACAAAACTGTAGGAAATGCATCAAACATTGAAGCAAAACAAATGATCTGTAAGGTGACTTGTACTACTGTTCGATTGTCACTTGTCAGACCAGCGGACAGGAAAGGCACAATTCTACTGTCCTGGAAAAAATAATTAAATCTTATCAACTTTTAAACTTAGAGATGGACAGATTATAAAACACAATGCCCTCTACTATAGTAAAAAAAAGGCATATAAATGCTGTGTGTAGTGACTTGTCAGACACACCAATACAAAAGGTAAAATTATTCTGTCCTATGTATTCATTGTCCATATGTTTTTCTTCTTCAAAATATCAGTGTTTTCAAAACAATTAGTTTATTTCCCTTTACAAAAAACATACTGAAAGAGATATGTGTAAAACTGATTATAAACAACAATGTGTGTAGAGGATAAATGTAATTAAACATATTTCTAACACTGATATTTTCAGATGTCAGATAATATTTCCACTATTTTTTAAACTACAGAAAATATTAATATACTATTAAGTAATGAATAAATGATTTAATATGTGCATGGAGAGTTGTCTCATTGGCACTCACACCACATCTTCCTATATCTATATTTCTATATTCTAATGCACTTTCATTTCACTCACTTGTAAACTTGATGAAAACAAAGCATCAACCTCTGGTAGATTTTTTGCTAATTTTGCCATCAAATCCAAACCATACATCACAATCTCTACACCAATGTCGCTGTAACATATATCATTAGTGGTAAAAGTCATGTATATACTCTCTTATTAATATTATTGGAATATATATCATCAGTGGTAAACATGTCATATTTATATACTGTAAATTCAGAAAGTATTGCATGCATTTATTATTGACATTCTGGAAGAACTGACAAAAATGTGAAGATTAATTATTGTGATTTAAGGAAAACTGCATACAAATATATCAATCAAATATCAGAATGCAGTTCAAAATCGTTATACTCTCTCAGTTGCATTAATAAAAACCTAGCAATAATCTGAATATACAGTAAAATATTCAATAAAACACTAAGACAACAATATAAGTCAGAGAAAAACATGACCTTGTGCAATGTGAAACTATAGGTATCAACATAGAGTAGTAATATTTAGAACAATTTAATTTACTAAACAAAATCAATATTTATACCAATAAAAACAATTTTTAAAGATTTAATTATAAGTATAAACATAGAGCATTGGGGTGAATACCTTTTTCATTCTAACAATGTCCAAGTAAAAAAAGAGTCACCAGTTTTAAAAATATATTCATCTTTTCTAAATTTAACAATGATGCAGCTGTGAAAAGTATATCTAAATAAGAGTTATCTTCCTTTGTCCATAACTGTAAACAATTACAAAATGGATATATACAATTCAAACCCCAGTGCTAAATGGGTTCAACCTTTAAGCTTTGATGCTTATAAGCATTTTGATTTTATATATGCAATATAGAACTAACCTTAAATCATCAGTAACCAGAGTAAATTTGCTTGAATTTAAAGCCACTTTATTGTTAGAGAACTGGAAATCCAGTAACTTAGAAAACATCTGCATATCCACCATACCGACCAACTTTCTCTTTATGTCCTCTTCTCCTGTCAACACTAAAAATGAAATAAAATCTCTGAAACCTACATACTAAATCTGAATACTTATCATCATTTATTTAGTAACCAGTATGTTATAAAAAAGAATAAACCATGTTAAATGTCTGATAAAAACAAATTCCTGCACCAATACACAGTCTTAGTCTTATACGTACCAATACTCAGTTGTAAAGCCTTTATGATCTTTCTACTGATTCTCTTCATTATATGACTCTCTCCTTCAATCCTCGTACTGAGAGCTTGTAAGGTCAATGGCAAAACAAGGTCTGCATGAGCAGAGTACTGGATTCTTGTGTTGGAGTAAATCATTTCCTAGAAAAATAAGAAAAAACATAAACCTCCAGGGCAAATGGTTAAACAAGGTCTGCATGATTGGAGAAGTGAATTCTTGTGTTGCAGTAAATCAATTCCTATATTTAATAACTAAAACCTTAACCTACATGGCAAGTGAAAAAACAAAGTCTGCATGATGAGAATATTGTATACTGGTATCTGAGTAAGTAATTTCATAAAAGATCAAAGTGCTTGTAAGCACTGAAGGGTAAATAAAGATTGCTTTAATATCTCAGTGGGAAAGAAAATTAAACTTTGCAATGTGTAAAGTATTTGATGTATCACAACTATGGACAAAGGAAGAGTGGGCACAGTTGGTTTCCATGGGAATGCCAACAGTTTGTTGAAAAACATGTCCTTTAAATATAACAAATATGTAATCAATCCAGAAATCCAGCATCTGGATAATGTCAGTTGCATTGTAGTAGCACTGTTTATCAGAAAGACAAATGTTGATTGGTATGTTGCATTGTAGTAGCACACTGTTTATCAGAAAGACAAATGTTGATTGGTATGTTGCACTGTAGTAGCACACTGTTTATCAGAAAGACAAATGTTGATTGGTATGTTGCACTGTAGTAGCACACTGTTTATCAGAAAGACAAATGTTGATTGGTATGTTGCATTGTAGTAGCACACTGTTTATCAGAAAGACAAATGTTGATTGGTATGTTGCACTGTAGTAGCACACTGTTTATCAGAAAGACAAATGGTGATTGGTATGTTGCATTGTAGTAGCACACTGTTTATCAGAAAGACAAATGTTGATTGGTATGTTGCACTGTAGTAGCACACTGTTTATCAGAAAGACAAATGTTGATTGGTATGTTGCATTGTAGTAGCACACTGTTTATCAGAAAGACAAATGTTGATTGGTATGTTGCACTGTAGTAGCACACTGTTTATCAGAAAGACAAATGTTGATTGGTATGTTGCACTGTAGTAGCACACTGTTTATCAGAAAGACAAATGTTGATTGGTATGTTGCACTGTAGTAGCACACTGTTTATCAGAGACAAATGTTGATTGGTATGTTGCATTGTAGTAGCACACTGTTTATCAGAAAGACAAATGTTGATTGGTATGTTGCACTGTAGTAGCACACTGTTTATCAGAAAGACAAATGTTGATTGGTATGTTGCATTGTAGTAGCACACTGTTTATCAGAGACAAATGTTGATTGGTATGTTGCATTGTAGTAGCACACTGTTTATCAGAAAGACAAATGTTGATTGGTATGTTGCACTGTAGTAGCACACTGTTTATCAGAAAGACAAATGTTGATTGGTATGTTGCACTGTAGTAGCACACTGTTTATCAGAAAGACAAATGTTGATTGGTATGTTGCATTGTAGTAGCACACTGTTTATCAGAAAGACAAATGTTGATTGGTATGTTGCACTGTAGTAGCACACTGTTTATCAGAAAGACAAATGTTGATTGGTATGTTGCACTGTAGTAGCACATTGTTTATCAGAAAGACAAATGTTGATTGGTATCAGTCTTAGGGTTAATGAAAGATGAATCTTTATGATTTCAGGTAAATCTGTATACAGATATACATAATAGATATTAGAATGCAATAAAATTGAGAATGGAAATGGGAATGTGTCAAAGAGACAACAACCCTACCATAGAAAAAAACAACAGCAGAAGGTCACCAACAGGTCTTCAATGTAGCGAAAAATTCCTGCACCCCGAGGCGTCCTTCAGCTGGCCCCTAAACAAATATATACTAGTTCAGTGATAATGAACGCCATTCTTATTTCCAGATTGTACACAAGAAACAAAAATAAAAATAATACAAGACTAACAAAGGCCAGAGGCTCTTGACTTGGGACAGGCGCAAAAATGCGGCAGAGTTAAACATGTTTGTGAGATCTCAACCCTTCCCCTATACCTCTAGCCTATGTAGAAAAGTAAAAGTTTTTATTATTGCGATGCTGATCTAGTAGCATTATTCACAATAATTTCTAAATTAAATAACAATAAAAGCTAAATAGTGTCTGTCATGTGTAACTTATAAGTGTTAATAACATATAATCTGTCTACTTCTGAAATAAATTGCTGAGGGAAATTAATTGCTTTACAGTGGAAGACATACCTCATAAAATTCCGCCAGAAAGTCTATAGCATATAATGATGCCTGGTCATGTGACTCGGCTGGTTGTGACGCCCAGTGAACAACAGCAAACAGTGGTTCTTTGATCTGAGAGACAGGTGTCTGGGCTAATTCAGCATAGTGATCTCTTTGTTGTACAGAACATGTTGATAAAATACAACGACATATTATTGGTCTAATGCCTTCTATAGCAGACAGGGACAGCAGAAGTTCAAATATCTAAAATATATAGACATTTAATCAACAATGAATTGATTCAGGCTCCTACTGAAACATAAAATACAATGACATATTATAGGTCTAATGCCTCTACAGCAGACAGGGACAGCAGAGGATCAAAAATCTACAATTTATCGAAAAAATAATTAATTTTGGCTGACTTTGAATAGTAGAACATTACAGAAGTCATTGTCTATTAAAGGTTCAAATTGCACAGTTTTTCCCTTGTATATAGAATTAAAAAACAATATAAAACAATTTTGATTTCCAAAGATTTACTGATTTTATAGATCTTACCTTTACCACTGACTCTGCAGTACTGGTAGCTACCAAATTAAGCACCTTTTCTATGCTAGAACTCAATTTCTCAAATCTGAAGAAATCATAAAATTATTCATATTATATTTACATATTTGGAGTGTTTTCTTCAAATTTCCAGCACTGGAATCCTTTTTTTTTTCTTTTCTCCAGGCAATTTAGATAATCCAACTGATTGAAAACTCTATAACAATTTGTTGCCATCCAAGCCACGATGTAGGAACCACTTTTAATACATCACCATCTCTTCAGCAGTCTCTTTTGATACCCATGAATTGCTGCTTTATACATGTGTCAATTGATATTTAATAGTGTGCCTTTTTATGTTGTGATGTTACACTATTGTTTCAGGTAAAGGTGAAGGTTGGTGCCTATTAAACGTTTAAACCTGTATAAACATTTGTTTGCACCTTTCCTAATTAGTCAGGAACCTGTTTAAACGTTTAAACCTGTTTAAAACATTTGTTTGCACCTTTCCTAATTAGTCAGGAACCTGATGTTCAGTAGTTGTCATTTGTTGATGTGGTTCTTAAGTGTTTCTCTTTTTTTATATAGATTATAGACTGCTGGTTTTCCCCATTTGGATGGTTTTACACCAGTCATTTTTGGGGCTCTTTATAGCTTGCTGTTCAGTGTGAGCCAAGGCTCCGTGTTAAAGACCATAATTTAACCTACTGGTTTACTTTTGCACATTGTGGCTTGGATGGAGTTGTCTCATTGGCACTCATACCACATCTTCTTATATCTATTAGACTGTACTCCTTATCTCCTAGGATTATAATTTCTCAGAAAGTGATAGCTGACCTGTTTTCTTTTCATCTCAGAACAAATAAATAGCATATTTTTTTAATCAGAGTAAGAAATACAAAGGTATAGGTGCAATAAATGTGACAGTACAAGTTTGCAATAAACTAAAAATAAATTGGCTGTATTGCAATGTGTTAATCCATGAGTAAGGAGTACTTACTCTACAAGTGACTGCTGAATATTTGGTAATCCATGAGTAAGGAGTACTTACTCTACAAGTGACTGCTGAATAATTGTTAATCCATGAGTAAGGAGTACTTACTCTACAAGTGACTGCTGAATATTCAATGTGTTAATCCCTGAGTAAGGAGTACTTACTCTACAAGTGACTGCTGAATATTTTGATTTTTGAGTAAATCTGAAAACAAATCAACAGCATACTGTCTCGTTGTCCCTGTGTCTCCTTTTAATACAATATTAAACATCAACTGGAATGTCCTCTTTACATTCTTTGGATTAAACACCTACAAAACAAACAAACAAAAGTAAGTTATTCTTACATACAACCATTTTAATTTCAAACCAGAGATATGTTTCTCTTTAATAATAAACATTGTCTTGCAAGAAAATCAATTTACCATTTTTTCATATTGGGTTTCAAAGTATGTTGGGTCCTAATAAATCAAGATTATGTATTAATTAAACAAGACAGTTAATTGGTAGACAAAGTTCATCAATTCACAATTTAATTCTTTTATATGAACATATGGGTGCATGTGATCAGTAACATTATTCGCGGCTACATTTAAAGAATACATACATGTTGTCCTATGTCTTGGTGTAAACACAGATATGATATACACGACAATGTAAATATCATCATTGTTAAGTTCTGGTCGTCTAAATAAGACATCAATGTCTTGTACAAATTCCTTGATCCTTCCTAAAATGAAAGTATATAGTAACTATTATTTAATATCGTATAAATTACAAAACAATTCCTGGGGAAATGAATTTATCTAGATTTTATAACAGGTATGCCCTCTATGCTGAGTATTTAACCACCACATTACTTCATTTCCTCTAATTGACCTCAGGTGACTTATCGTAGGAAGCTCTTGGAGTATGATTAGAACAATCCTAAAGTTTCCTGATGTTGCAGTCCAGCTGACATACATTATGTTTGTATTTTTAATCAGATTTTACTTAAAGCTGTGGAAAATTTCATATTAAAATAAATCTTGAAACTAGAGGTTTTAAACAGTCAGTGGAAATTTATATAAAATAAGAAATGTATTGAGTTCTACTTACCATATTTTTAATATAAGACTGTGTGGCAAAGTTATCTCTACACAGATTGACTAATAATCCGAGACAAGGTAAGGTAAATTCTGTAATGGGGTTAGTTCTGGAAAACAAAGTAATACTTTTATGTCTGGAAACCCAAAATACGACTATATAAAAACTGTAAATGAGTCTGTTTTGAATGAAATGTCAATGAATTCTATGCAAAGCAACCTAAAAACAAGTACTAAAATTCTGTGACACAATTAATTTTGTTCTCAAATAAATAAACTTCCATTAATAACAAACATGAGGAAGACTTTTCTTAAAACCTTCTCGGGTATTCATTTTTCGTTTGAATCAAATTCAGTAGCTAATTCTTGGGATGAAACGAATTCAGAAATTATTCAATTTTTAACATTTGTTTTGTTGTTTATTTCTTAGTAAGTAGTGAACTTCCTTTTAGACACAACCTCCTTTTTGTATTCCTTCCTTTAAATTCACAATCAGTTATAGAAAATTAATTCTAGTGGCACAAATAAGCAGATGTACAAATAGGCAATACAAAAAACAAGAATTCAGTAATGTAAAGAAGTTTGTACACTTGTGACTGTTATCTAAGAACCGGTATTCTATTGTATCAAAATATAATCAATAAATAAGATGCCATGCAGGTAAAAACAATTATTTAACCATAACAATAGACACTTGTTTGTCAATTTGATAACTGCAACCATTTCAGTTTCAGCCACAATATTTAAAGTAAATTAAAGAATCAGTCAAAATAAAGACCACCAAAATTTTTCCTATAATTTGTTGCCCCTACATAAATACAATTTAAATGTGTGTATTGTTATGTGTTTACTTTTCTGCATTGGCTAGAGGTATTAGGGATGGGTTAAGATCTCACAAACATGTTTAACCCTGCAACATTTGAGCGTCTGTCCCAAGTCAGGATCCTCTGGCCTTTGTTAGTCTTGTACTATTTTAATCTTAGTTTCTTGTGTACAATTTGGAGTTTAGTATGGCGTTCATTATCACTGAACTAGTATATTTGTTTAGGGGCCAGCTGAAGGACGCCTCAGGGTGCAGGAATTTCTCGCTGCATTGAAGACTGTTTTGTGACCTTCTGCTGTTGTCTGTTCTATGGCCGGGTTGTTGTCTCTTTGACACATTCCCCATTTCCATTCTCAATTTTATAGTATATGATCATACATTTGATCTTATTTCTTGCCATTCCAAATCTTTTTTCTACTTAACTTACATATTTTTCAAAACAAAATGTAACAAATCTTCAACATAACTGTCCTGGAAATTTATCTTGTGTCCATATGTTATCCTCTGTAAAACATTCAATATCTGAAAAATAAAATATAAACCTTCAATAAAACTCCAGCATGTGTGTTTATTATTTTTAGCTTACCTCCACTGTCATGACTGTAAGATAGTTCCGTGGTACTTCAGTATGTGTTTTTTTATGACATAATCTTACCTCCTTTTTTGAGATGGTCCCCTGGTACTCAAGTATGTGTTTTTATGACAGTAGCTGGCATCCACTATGAGATGTTTCCCAAATACTATAGAACATGTTTTAATGACATTGGCTTACCTTGAATTTGAGATGGTCCCCTGATACACCAGCATATTTTTGTGAAAGGAGCTTACCTCCACTGTGAGATAATCCCCTTGTACTGTATGTTTTTATTAAATTAGCTTAAATCCACTGTGAGATGGTCCCTTGGTACACTAACATGTGTTTTGATGACAGAAGCTTTCCCCCACTGTGAGATGGTCCCCTGGTATACCAGCATGTGTTTTGATGACAGTAGCTTACCTCCGCTGTGAGATGGTCCCCTGGAATACCAGCATGTGTTTTGATAACAGTAGCTTGTCTCCACTATGAGATGGTCCCCTGGTATACCAGCATGTGTTTTGATGACAGTAGCTTGTCTCCACTGTGAGATGGTCTCCTGGTATACCAGCATGTGTTTTGATGACAGTAGCTTACCTCCACTGTGAGATGGTCCCCTGGTATACCAGCATGTGTTTTGATGACAGTAGCTTGTCTCCACTGTGAGATGGTCTCCTGGTATACCAGCATGTGTTTTGATGACAGTAGCTTACCTCCACTGTGAGATGGTCTCCTGGTATACCAGCATGTGTTTTGATGACAGTAGCTTACCTCCACTGTGAGATGGTCCCCTGGTATACCAGCATGTGTTTTGATGACAGTAGCTTGTCTCCACTGTGAGATGGTCTCCTGGTATACCAGCATGTGTTTTGATGACAGTAGCTTACCTCCACTGTGAGATAGTCCCCTGGTATACCAACATGTGTTTTGATGACAGTAGCATACCTCCACTGTGAGATGGTCCCCTGGTATACCAGCATGTGTTTTGATAACAGTAGCTTACCTCCACTGTGAGATGGTCCCCTGGTATACCAGCATGTGTTTTGATGACAGTAGCTTGTCTCCACTGTGAGATGGTCTCCTGGTATACCAGCATGTGTTTTGATGACAGTAGCTTACCTCCACTGTGAGATGGTCCCCTGGTATACCAGCATGTGTTTTGATAACAGTAGCTAACCTCCACTGTGAGATGATCCCCTGGTATACCAACATGAGTTTTGATGACAGTAGCTTACCTCCACTGTGAGATGGTCCCCTGGGGTACCAGCATGTGTTTTGATAACAGTTGCTTACCTCCACTGTGAGATGGTCCCCTGGTATACCAGCATGTGTTTTGATGACAGTAGCTAGACACTGTGTAAGGTGAAAGGAATCATGGAAGGCTTCTCTTATTTCACTGTCTTGTGCTGTGAAATTATAAATGATATATTGTTATAAAAACTTATGCATCACACTTAATCTTACTTTTCACAAATTGTTTAGGACTTCTTTACACTAAATCTGTAGGATGTGTAATGATTGATACTTAAGTGTTGGAGAACAAGCTTTATTCATTATCTGTAAATTGTTCTTTAAACTGCTTTGAGATAACTGCAAGTACTCTCAAGATTGGTACCTTTTGTCTCTTGTTTTTAGCAATTTATTGTTTGTGTTTTATACTCATTTCTGAGTAAGGTAATTTTAAGTGCTATTGAGAGTTGACTTGTGCTTTTAAAATAAAAAGAAGTTGTGGTTGGGTTGTTAGCAGAGAATCCATATGATGTGGATGTAAGAAGTTATTAGTCACCATATAGACTTCCGCACCTTATTGTCGTTTAATGAAAGCTGTACAGTGACCTATAGTTGCTAATATCCACATCATTTAGTCTCTGGTGTATAGTTGTCTTAATAGCAATTTGTGACTTCATAGCTATTCTTATAACTCCTTTCAAAACCAAATAAAGGTACAATACACTGCACACTATTTCATATTTTGTTTAAAAATTGTGCAAAGAGAAATAATCTGAAAAAAAAATAGAAACGCAAAATTTTGGTAGCAACTGTATTTTACAGTGACATAATGGCTACTTGAATGAATAACACATCATTTGAAAATGTGGCTGACTTTTGATGCTGTGTTACATATTTGTTTTTTCATTCAGTATTTTGTACTTTATTTAGGCTGTTAGTTTTCTCTTTTGAAATGTTTTACATACATATTTTGGTGCTCTTCATAGCTGACCATGTTGTATGGGCCTTGCTCATTGTTGAAGGCCATACCGTGACATATAGTTGTGAATCAGATTTTCATTTTTATGTTAGTCCTGAATTATAGTCTATGTACCTAGATGCTGGAACAGAGAGATACATTTGGAGAGTAGACCTGGCTTTAAATCTCTTGATTCTCTCAGAATATCTATCACAGCATTTAAACATTCTACAGGTAATAAATTCCTCAGGTTAAAAAACTTCAATGTAGAAGTTCTTGATGATAAACTACCAACCAGAATCTGAAATTAAGTAAAAAATGAAAATATCAATTAATAATTCATCTTGAAAAGAACAAAATTATATCATTGATTCCTACCAAAATTGTGTGAGTTTTTCAATGACTGTGTTTTTATTATAAATTCTCCCAAAGAATATAAATGAAAATGGTGAAGTCTGTGTTTTGGAATGGGATACCCCAAATATCACTCTCAAATAAATTATCATAAGCTAAATTAGCAGGTGCTTCATTCAAAAATAACAAAAAGCAGATTCACAACTTCATGTCCTGTATCTAAGAATCAGTCATTCTCAGGAAGTTGCATTTTAACAAAGTGTGAAATGGAACACTTCCCATGATGATTTATATGTCTATCAATTCAAAAAATCAAAAGTCTCTAAACCTTTAAATTAAAGTGAGAATAAAATAAAATTGAGAATGGAAATGGGGAATGTGTCAAAGAGACAACAACCCGACCAAATAAAAAACAACAGCAGAAGGTCACCAACAGGTCTTCAATGTAGCGAGAAATTCCCGCACCCGGAGGCGTCCTTCAGCTGGCCCCATAACAAATATATACTAGTTCAGTGATAATGAACGCCATACTAATTTCCAAATTGTACACAAGAAACTAAAATTAAAATAATACAAGACTAACAAAGGCCAGAGGCTCCTGACTTGGGACAGGCGCAAAAATGCGCAAACAAATAATAAGTATGGTTGAAAAAAAATACAATTTTTCATCAAATTTCAACATCATTTTGAACATTTCAACATATATAAAAAAAAAAAAAGGATAAAATATTTCATTTATATCAAGTAATTAAGACGACCTTTTCGTATTAAGTGCAAAGTGGGTCTCTTCGGGTTTATGCATTCATGGAAGAACTATTGAAATTTGAGGTACAGACCTAAAAAAAAAAATTGTACTGTTACAGGAAAATGAGTTTGAGATGATAATGATGGGTGGACAGCTGTCTCATTGATATTATACAATTTCCTTGTCATATTTACCCCAGAGCGGGTGGACAGTTGTCTCATTAATATCATTCCATTTTCTTGTCATATTTACCTCTAGCTGCCTCTGTAGATATACCAAGTTGCCATCTGTTTTACTGTTTTTATATTGGTTGGCAGCCATTATGACATGCTTAACACAAGAAGCTGTTTCCATGGTAACAAAACTGAAACATAAAAAAGTAGATTATTATAGAATTGTTGTAGAATTTGAAACAATGTTTTAACTTGTTTACTTAGACCTTAAATATTTATCCCTAATAACTTTATTAACTACATGTATGTATATGCATTCAGGTATCGCATCTCAAATTTATTAGTTCATAGTGTGTTAATCTATGTTTTTTTTTATTGAGTTAAGACTTCCAATTGATATTTTATCATGTTTTTCTATGTTGTGATGTTATACTATGGTCTCAGTAAAAGGGAGAAGGTTTAGTAACATTAGAACATTAAATCCCGCTGCAAATGTTTGCACCTGTCCTAAGTCAGGAATCTGATGTGCAGTAGTTGTCGTTTATTTATGTAATTTATACATGTTTCTCGTTTCTCGTTATATTATATAGATTAGACCGTTGGTTTTCCTGTTTCAATGGTTTTACACTTGTAATTTTGGGGCCCTTTATAGCTTGTTGTTGGGGGAGCCAAGGCTATGTGTTGAAGGCTGTACCTTGACCTATAATTCATTATTGTTTACTAAATACTTTCATAAATTGTTATTTGGACAAAGAGTTGTCTCATTGGCACTCACACCACAAGATAACTATAATAAAGTATTTTGGTTTGCCCAAACTCTACTTAAAGGTTGAGACAGTGGGTAGGTAGGTAGGCATTTTCTTTTTTTTATCAAAAAGAGAAATTGAAGTATCAGATGTTTATTAGTCTTCATGCCTATCTGATTAAAAAAAACCTTCTTCAAATCAGAACAATAAAAGAATTTGAGTAGGCAGCTTTTTTCTGGGTAGGTAGCGTTTGGGCAAACAAACCTATTATTTATTATGGCCTAATTAAAAATGGCTGAAACAGGTTTTTAAATCCATTTTGAATATGTTTTAAATTGTCAAGTTGTAGTTTGGTTGTTGTTCCAAATATAGAAACCTATACCAGTATAATCATCGCTGTGATCACCAACTACAGGAGATCCCTAGTCACAATATACTCATGTGTAATCAAAACCGATGAAATATGGATGATACCAAAACATATGACATGACGATATATGGGCGAAAGTGTAGGGTACGAAAGGATGTGGAGCGAACGACCTGATACTGTCCGGTATCAAATTCCTGCTGGTAGGACAATTAAATGTATTAAAAAGAATAGGTAAACACCTGACTAAACTCGGAAAATTAACAATTTATTATTCTTTCATAATGTCCAACTTTAATTACTGCCCACTAGTTTGGCACTTTTGTGGGGAGGTAAATACAAAAAAGATAGAGAAAATTCAAGAGAGAGCACTAAGGTTTATCTACGAAGACCATTCAGCAAGTTATGAAGATCTACTCTGCAAATCAAAATTACCATCTTTAAAAGTAAGAAGAATGCGATCTTTGGCAATTGAAGTTTTCAAAATTATAAATAAAGATTGTCCTGTGGCTGTGTATCTCCATGATTTGATTCACTTAAAGGAAAAAACTTACTCTTTCAGATACCAGAATACAGCAGATCTACCACATGTAAGAACAACTGCATATGGCCTACAATCCTTCAGGTATGCGGGTGCTAGGCTTTGGAATGAGCTGCCAGATGAGCTTCGTAAGCAATCATCTTTAAATCAATTCAAAAACTTGATAAATTCTTGGTCTGGCAGCTCATGCCAATGCTTTGCCTGCAAAACCAGTTAATCTCTGCTTATTAATTTTTGTTTTGTTGCTTTAATTTCAGCATGGCAAATGTATTCTAATATCTTTACTATAGTGCTTCTGCTGCTTTTGTGCTAATTTTAGAAACTTAATGTGCTTTTATGCTTTTTATGTGCAAACCATTTCATTTGTGCTTTTGTGTTTTTATCTCATAATTGCATGTACCAGTATGTGTTAAACTTGTAAGATGCTTAAGGTTCATCATAAGGAATTGAAAAAATATGGCCGTGTTTACACCTCAAAAATTACTATGAGTACAGACAAACTGGTACATCCAGGAAAGTTTTAAGGCATGGCAGGAACTAGATATATAAATGTTATATGAAGTCTACGTTTCAGAAAATTAAAAACTTACCTGCATTTTGATGTGCATTTTTTTCCAGTCTGCAGAAGATAGCAAAATAAATAAACACCTGAGTTTCATTTGATACGGTCCACTCAGTTACACAGTTTAAACCTGTTAGTTCACCTATTGTTTACAGGTGTCTATTGTCCATTTAAATCAATACTACTCACAACATTGATTATATGAAGGGAGCTTCTCAATCGTTTTCACTACTTAGTTAATTTTTGCACCTTCTGCAGGAACGAAAAAAAATGGATAGCAAAATCTAGAAAAGTTTATAATTTTCTGAATTATAAAATGCATTTAAAATTTATATATCTAGTTCCTGCCATCCCTTAAAACTGTTGCAGGTGTATAGGTTAGTCTGTAATCAGAGTAAAATTTGGGGTGTCAATACGGCCATTTTAGCCAAAAGGTTATGATGAACCTTAAAGAACTTTTGTGCTGCATGTTTATATACTGATTGAACTCTTGCTTTATATGTTTAATGTTGTGTGCATGACTCGATATGTATGTTTTGTTTTATTTGTTGTTAGGTCGGTTTTAAAAGCTCTTCAGAGCTTATGTTTGTAATTGCTTGCATATACCGACCCTAAATAAAGCTTTATGTCTTATGTCTAGGACGAATATAAAACCAGAATTATAAACTGATGATGATAATCTCAGAACTCTTTTATCACTTACAGATCCTAAGTAAATCAAAATAATTTGAAAGTATTAAATTAATGTACAGTGGAGTCCCCGGTGTCCGCGCGGCCGGTGATACCATGCATTAGGTGATTTCGTCATATCAACACAGTAACACAAGTAAAATGGTTCTTGTTATTGTTTTAGCATTCCGAAGGGATAAAAAAGAATAAAATCGATAAGTTCAAGAGTTAAATAATAACTGCAATCCCGTGATTTACAATATTTGGCCAATTTCCTTTAAAAAAATTACATCATCAGATAAAATTTGTTTCATTTAAGTCAAATTTATATCAGATTGAAATAATTTTTGCTCTGCATCCTTTGCAGTGTTCTTGATTCAAATTCAGCTATATTTCGTTTCCAAAAATCTTTTCTTTATTCAAAATAATCTATTTTTGGAAGGCATGTGCGAAATCACCGGACATTGGAGGAACTCTCAGAACAGGGGTTTCCTTAATTTTGGTCACACATTACACAAAATCTTGGGGGTGAAACCATACAAACAGATGCTTCTATTAAATAAAAGTATATTATGAATGTGTTTACACAATATTATCCAATTATTGGTTTTATCAGTTGAATGAAGTGAAGTCATAAGTCTTAGGTGCGCGGATACACCGGACTGCACCGTACTAGTAGTAGTGAGAGTGTTTGTTTACATGGTTTCATTATTGACTTTTTCTTACTTTATTGAAGTTTGATCCTGATTTATTAATCTCTATGGAATCAGATCTAACGATTTTTTACAAATCTCTCAGTGAAGGAACTTAACGATAATTGATAAAGTACATAAAATAGTCTCTGTCGAACAAGTTGGCATTTGTTTCCATGCAATTTCAGGTCGCCATCTTTAATTTTAAACTTGCCGCGGTAATGGTCGGTGGTTTACGTTGCGAACAGATTGTTGTCAAATAGAACAAGATAAGATTTATCTATAATACAACAAAGACCTCTTACAACAGCGCACTACAACTTTCTATCTATCTACATAATACTTCTTAACTTCAATATGTTGAAGATTACAAAAAGGCGCAAACTAGGGAAACGAATTAAAAACACATATTTACAATAATTGCAACAAAAACATTTTATTTTTTTATTTTTTTTTGTATAGATAAAAACATGGTTTGGTTTAGCAATACATATGTGGTTTTTCACCAGACTTAAAAGCTTCTAAGTCTGGGCTACAGACTACTTGGTATGGTAGGGAATTCCACAACCTTATTGTTCTAGGAAAAAATGAATATAAATGATAGTTTGTGGGAGAGAATGGCTGTATGAATTTATGTTCTTTAGATGGTATTAGGTAGGTATTTAATGGGATGGAGACTAATTGGTGTTGAATTTTATATAGCATCGCTGCATGGTGTCAGACGGATGCAATATTTCTTCTTTGTTGTAATTTTGACCATCTTCTTCTTCTTCTTCTTCTTCGGAAGTCCACCCTATTTGCAGGGTCACCGCATTAAAAATATCCTAGTTTTAGGTTATTTTTTTAAAATGCGTAGTTATTTATAAAATAAATAAATTAAAATTGTTAGGCTTTAATAAGTACTTAGTTTTAGTAAAACAAAATAATTAGGATAAAAGGTAAAAACTTGTATTTACACTGTACATAGCATACTGTCACAAGATTAAAACACTATTTAGATTTAAAATTTAAAAAATGGATAAAACCTAAAGTTAATAAGAATATAGGAGTCCACTTATTAAAAGATAAAAATATGTTTATGGTTCATCTATGGCAGTGATGATAAGAAGTTTATCGAACGAGGTTCCTCATTATATGTTTATATAAAATCTAAAAAAAAAAACGTTAATTCATGTTGTAGATTTATTTTAACATGTATTATAATTTTGTTATACTTATAACGTTGAGGCTCATATTAGATTTAAAATTTAACATTAACATTATCGTCTAGCAACAGATTTAATTCAGTCTCTGTTTATTGAATTTTAATATGGTTGGAATGGAACAATCATATATGTCATTAATAATCATGCCGATAAGTTAATATTTATACCCATTCTCATGACCGATACTAGCTAAATTTTAGATGATGTGATGTTCATCAGTAGGGAGTCGAGTACTATTGTTCATTATCCTTCACTGAATTCCAGAACTCTTACAGTTAATTTGCAGAGTGTAATTGTTATGTATATTTCACAATAATTCAGCTCTCTTGGTGTGTAATGCAAATACCCAGTCTTTGCAGATTCTTTCTATATCTCCTAATTGAGCTTTTGGTATCCGAAGGTTAGTGGAACTGTCAATTAACAATTGGAGTAGATCGTCATCAGATTTAATGATGTTATTGTAGTTGATTTGATTTTCTATCATCAAATTTTTGAGTCTAATATGGTGAATTTTCCTGACTGAGTTAAGGCTTTTGCAGTTCATAAGAAAATGTTTATAGTCTTCCGTTTCTTCTGTACACAGTTTGTACTGTGGAGATTTTGTTGAATCAAAGCGGTTGTTTATACTTTGAGTTTTATACGTTCCAGTGAGTATTCTGGATTTAATTATGCCTTTAGCAACATCTCTCTTGTTGTCTCTGACACTGCTCCAACACTTATTAGGATTTCGGAAATTCCATTTGCTTATTTCCATATGATTTAATGATGATTTTGTTTTAGCTATCTCAGACCATTTTGTTTTCCATGTTGAGTCTATCATATCATGGGTCAATCTTTTCCAGTTTTTGTTTGGATTTAAGACTATCTCATGCGCAGAGGGCAATCCATATGCCTTGAGAATATGATCCACTTTGATATACCAGCTGTTGGAGTTATCATCTTTTGTTGCTAATTGTCTGATTCCTATTTTGTATTCAATGGAATTTGTATCTTTTGAAATTCTAAGGAATAGAGAAAGCATTGCCTTGTGGATGAGTTGTTCAATGGCTTCTGCTCCAAGCAAAATATATATTGCAGCATCTGCAGTTCTTTGTGGCAGAGATAGCAGATGTTTAAATGTCTTTTTCTGGAAATTCTCTAATTTCAAAATATCAGCCTTATTAAAATTCAAAATTTCAAAACCATATAGCATTCTTGGTATGACAGATGTTCTCCACAGTTTATATGAAATCAACGGATTTACTTTATTTATTCCATGCAAGCCTGCTCCCATGAGAGAATACATGGTAGCTCTAGCGGTGGATATTCTGTTGACTACATTTGGGGAATTTCGGTCTTGTCTTTCAATACCCAGATGTTTTATGGTTTGTTTTTCGCTGATTTTCTCGTTGAAAAGTTCAAGGTTAAATTCTTTGCTCTTTTTGTTGATCAGTAAAATTTCCGTCTTTTTACTATTGATTTTTACTCTATCATTCTTTGTACAGCTTTCAATTATACGGAGTTGAGTTGAAGCATCCTGTACAGAAGTTGCACATAGCATAATATCGTCTGCACATGTTGGACAACCTAAGTAATTGGTTCCGATCTTAAATCCAATATTTGTAGCCTCAAGTGTATCTAGGATATTCTTGTTGTATGATTTAAAAAAGTTGGCAGATAAAATACCTCCCTGCTTCACTCCTTGCTCGTTTGTGAAAGCCTGTGAGATACATCCTTGAGATTTTACTTGGGTTGATGTATTATTATACAACTGTCTGATCAGTAACCAGGTAGGGCCTGTAATTCCTTGGTGATAAAGTTTCCAGAAAAGATGTATGTGATCTACCACATCAAACGCTTTTTCTGCATCCAGAGTAATTAAAATTAGTTTTTCATTATTATCCTTTGCTTCATTTATTGCCTCGGTGATCAAAAGAGCAATGTTAATTGAGGAAGCGCCTTTTGTGAAACCTTTCTGTAGTTTATTTTGTTGCTTATTTAAGGTACCTTCAGTTCGATTCTAACTCTTAAGCAGAGTTCTAAAACTTTGCATATGATAGAGATTACAGTTATTCCTCTATAATTCGATGGAATTGTTGGATCCTTGTCTTTTTTGTGGACTGGAGTTAAAAGTCCCTTTTTTATGGCAGCAGGTACATGTTTTGTATAAAAAATGTTATTGATAAGGGTTGTCAGGTAGTCAATTAGAGCTATACCTCCGTATATAAGATGTTCTGAAGTAAGACCGTCTACATCTCCAGACTTCCGCTTTTTTAATTGTGAAATAAGTTTTGAAATTTCAGAAGAGGTAACCGGTTGAACAGTTATGTCATCATTTTCGCATAAATTTACAATTGTTTCTGCGTCTAATTTGACCAGGTTGTCATGTTCTTTATCAAAGAACGGATTGTCTTTTGTTTTAGCTAAATTTGCAAAATGTTCTTTAAAGAGTTCATTTATATCATCCGGCGTAGAAGCTTCTTACCTGGAGTTTGCAGCGTATGAGTGAATTGGGAGGAAGATGATCTTTGGGTTTTTATTAACCTAAAGAATAGTTCATTGTCTCTATCGGAAGCTTTCATAATTTCTTCATGTAGCTGATTTCTTTTGTCAGCACTTTGTTGTCTTTGTATTGATCTTACCAACCGTTTAGAATCAAGCCTGTGTATACTATAGATGTTATCTTTTGAAGGGGGAGATCCTGCTTTTTTCCAGAGGAAGAATGCCTTTTTGGATTTACTAACGGCATTGGCAAGTTTTGGTGACCAACTTATCTTTTTCCTTCTATTAAATTTTGATTTTCTACGAGGGTAGCATGCATCCAAAGCGTTATTTAATCCGGTAAGTAATTGATTTGTAGCTTGGTCAATTCCATATGGTGTTCTAATGTTAAGGTATTTTCTATCTTTTAGTACTTCCTGAACTTTAAGAGCATAGTTATCCTTTATAACTTTTTCCCAATTAATTTTTGTATGGACAACTTCTTTTTGCTGTTCAAGCATGGCTGTTACACTGCTTTGATAGCTGTATTGGTTGAGTAAAATTGAGAATGGAAATGGGGAATGTGTCAAAGAGACAACAACCCGACCAAATAAAAAACAACATACCTGGCAGCTCTTCTCTGTACCATTTCAATTTTATGTATTTGTTGTTTTCTGCCAGGGGTCCCAGATGACACTACAGTATTCAATTTTTGGTCTTAAGAATGTTTTGTAAGCCATTTCTTTTGATTTTATGCTGTTAGTTTTGACATTTCTTTTAATAAATCTCAGTGATGCATTTGCTTTGTTCGTGATGTCATTTATATGAGAATTCCATGTCAGATCGTTTGTGATGGAAACGCGATATTTTGCTTTGTTTGTTGATTTTTGAATATGATTATGTAATGTGTATTTATAGATGATTGGTTTATGTTTTCTTGTTATGTGGATGATTTCACATTTGTCTGGGT
Source organism: Mytilus trossulus (assembly GCF_036588685.1). Classification (NCBI taxonomy): domain Eukaryota; kingdom Metazoa; phylum Mollusca; class Bivalvia; order Mytilida; family Mytilidae; genus Mytilus; species Mytilus trossulus. The sequence goes on along the minus strand of NC_086382.1, from coordinate 77,472,683 downwards.
TAAAGGACATGAGCCATTCTTGCTCCCATTGTTCCAGTTTATGTAGGTCTGATTGAAGGGTGTGACAGTAATCTAATGATGAGATTGTTAGATACACAATAGTGGCATCTGCAAAGAGGTGAACATTACTGTTGAGGTTGTCTGGCATGTCATTAATGCGACGTTTTGCATTTGCGCCGATTTTTTCTTTCATTTGCGCCGATTTTTGTTTTCATTTGCGCCGATTTTATTACAGGTAAATTACAGGTGAATAGATATAAGAAGATGTGATATGAGTGTCAATGAGAGAACTCTCCATCGAAGTCATGTTATTTTTCATTTATCATTATAGACCTCTTCCATTTGCCACTTGTACAAATGTAATGAATTGTCAACCGCAACATGTATATAACTGTTGTCCCCTGCTCACCAATGGGAGGTGGAAGAAGGCCTACAATATACATCTCCAGACTTTTTTCCATGTTGACCGTATCCGTAGTTCTTTAGCATCTGTCTTTAGGACATCTGCCACATGGTTATGCTCGATCTGTGTTTTGACAATATAATCCGTGGTAACTCTGGCTTTACACGATTTTATGGTACATTAGTAAGATATGTAGTTATGTTTGAGAACACTGACCTTCCGATATGTATATGGCCCTCGATGATTAAAGAATTTACTTCTCGGTCCGTTGCAATGTGCAATATGACCATCAAGTTACAACGAAGTTCCAGAACAATATGATTCAAAATTAACTTAAACATAGATGAAAACAATTATAACCAGATTTTACCAATGGTATAGCACAATACATGTACAAGTTCTAACTTATCTGTAAATCTAATTAGGAGCAAGTATAAAATCGGCGCAAATGAAAAAATAAAATCGGCGCAAATAAAAGAATGAAAATTTTCAAAATCGGCGCAAATGTCATACGCCCCATTAATGTAAATTAGGAACAGACACGGCCCGAGAACAGAGCCTTGGGGAACGCCTGACAATACAGGACAACTATTTGATGTGTGACTGTCAATCACCACTTTTTGGAATCTATGTGATAACCATGCCTCTATCCAATTTGTTGTTTTATTATTTATTCCCATGCGTTTCAGTTTTAGGATAAGTCTTTGGTTGTCCACTTTATCAAACCCTTTTGAAAAATCCATGACAACTACGTCAGTTTATTTACTGTTTGTCATGTAATCAATTATTTGCTGTGTAAAAGTTAAAAGTTGTGTTTCACAGCCAACTTTTGATCTAAAACAATGCTGCAGTGGGTATGGTAAATCGTGAATGTCTAGATGTTTCATTATGGATGATACAATTATATATTCTAGTGATTTACTAAGAATACAGGTTAGAGAGGTGGGCCTGTAGTTTTCAGGTTTAGATTTTGCTCCCTTTTTGAAAACTGGTGTAACCAAGGCCTCTCTCCAGTCGTTTGGTACTGTGCCTGTATTTACTGATGAGTTAAACAAGTCAGATATTACGTGTTATAGGTAAGATTTCATAATGAAATTCTTTTAGAAAATGAGGTGATATTTTGTCTGGTCCAATTGCTTTTGATGGGTTTCAGTTTTTTTAGATGTACCTTCTGGGGTGATGTTTATTTGCTTCATTTCAAATTTATGTGTTGCTGATTAAATGATTTTAGTTCACAAATGTGAGATAATTTCAAAGGTTTAGGTGTGGTAAATGCTTAGTGAAACTGATGGTTTAGTGCTTCAGCATAATCTTGGGGGTTTGTTTTTGCAATACCATTTACCTTTAGTGGTGATACACCTATATTATTTGCTTGGTTTACTTACTGTCTTTCAGTTTACTGTCTTCAATTATAATGTTTTCTATGTGGTTCCAATATGATGTTCTAAGCTTTTGTTGTACTTGGTGTGTTAAGGATCGGTGCTTTTTGATAGTATCCGATTTTTTTTCTGACGTTGTTGCCTTTATTTTCTTATGTATTCTGTCTCTTTTTCTTATTAGTCTCTTTATTTCTGGTGTTAGCCAAGGAATATCTTGTTTTTGTTTCCTTATTTTTGATGGAATATTTTTGTCTATTATTTCTTGTATTTTGTTTTTGATCAGTGTCCACTTTTCTTCTGTAGTGTTAATATATAGTGTTTGAGAAAAGTATTCGTCTTGGAAATTTTCTACTTCTGTGCGTTTTTTGTCCCAGTCGGCTTTTTTGTATTGACTTATTTTTCTTGGTGTTTTCTTTTTTCTACCCATTGTGATGTTCATTTCGTGGAAGACAATGTCATGGTCTAATGTTCCGAAACTTGGGGGTGTTTTTATGTTTTGTACGAGTGAAGGCTGGTTTAGGTAAAACAGATTTTGTGTGTTTTCCTGTCTAGTTGGTATATGTACAACCTTTAAATACTGCTATAAGAGACGTATCAAAAGCAATATAGGGAATTTATTGCCTACACTTGAAAAAATAGGTAACATTTTACTTTGCTGGCAATAGGTTAGCGGAAGCCAAGTAATGACTATTTTGTTTACACATATGCAATTAAAATATCTTGAATATTATTTCAAAAGCAAACATTTTTGTTTTTGAAGCTATGTGATTCAATTTGCTATTGTATGATCTTGTATATTGTTAATTCAAATTTATGATGCAATGAGATTTTTAACTTTTTTTTATTATAACACACAGTTAAAAAATCTGAGATTTTATTCTTATGCATACATGTACAATGATACATAAATTAACAAAGAACTATACTAGCAGTTACTGACATGCCAGCTCCACTCCCCAATTAAACTGATTGAAAGAAACTGTCTTCATCATATGAAAATAAGGACAATCCCTACTGTTAGGGGTTAAGTTTCATAACATCATAAAATATGTGAGAAAAACACAACTCGTATCATGCTAACAAAAAGTAAACAGTCACAAAAACACTGAACTCAGGCGAAAGTCCATAATCACATGGCAAAATCAAATGACAAAATACATCAAAAACGAACGGACAAGAACTGTCATATTCCTGACTTGGTGCAGGCATTTTCAAATGTAGAAAATGATGGATTAAACCTGGGATTAAAGCGCTAAACCTCTCACTTTGATGACAGTCTCATCAAATTCCGTTATATTTACAATGATGTGTGAACTAAACAGACATAACAAATAAAATAGTCAAGATATGGGTACAGCAGTCATCCTCGTGTTTCAACTGGTTTCAGAAAAAAATAACCTAAAATTACTTAAACATATGACGTTTTAAATGTCAATTTGATCAGGTGTGTGGATTTTTTTTTATCAATAAGAATATGAGGCAAAATGGTATATAGGGTAGAAAAATAAAACTTTAAATAGATTAAAAACCACTGATATGTTTAGTAAGCAATTTATCAAGTACTTCCAGTGATTTTTTTTCATTTCAAAAGCAATCAATTCCACTTATTAGATTTAAATGTGTTTATGAATTTATTTTAATCATTCATCACCAATTTCTTTGTCTGTTGAATTCTTTTAGACCCCCCCCCCCAAAAAAAAAAAAAAACCCATCGTGATGACTATACATGGTCTCCAATAGGTTGATACTCCTAGAAATGTATGAGAAAGCCGGATCACTAAAATACCGAAATCTTAGGACAATTAAAAACGGAAAGTCCGTAATCAATTCAGTGGAAAAATCATAAGCTCAAACACACATAACAACTGTCATATTCCTAACTTGGTACAACCATTTTCTTATGAAGAAGAAAATGGTTGATAAAACTTGGTTTTAAAGCTAGATAAACCACTCGCTTGTATGACAGTCGCATCAAATTCCATAATTTCATGAGGTAGATAAAGAACATTTCAACTGTCTTTGTTGCATTAGCTTTGCCAGTATTTGTATCTGTATTAGGAAATCCCTCCTTCAAAGGAGCACTTCATAATGAATATGTTATCGAAAAGTATATATGTCTATATACACTTAGTTTGAAAATATAAAGAATAAAAAATATATAAATGTACGCCCCGTGGGGTGTACGTTGGCTACAGTCTTTGACTCTTGCTCTTGCTAGACGGTAAGGTTTTTAAGAGTTCGTTTCTCTTGGCATGTAGAGCATAGCATAATTTTCTGGATATGTATTCTACCATAAAACAATTGTCAGTGCATTTGCATCTGCAACCACAAGCACATAATAAGTGACTCGGATCTAAAATGAGCTGTGCGTCTATTACAACGTTGGTAAGATTAAAGCATTTGGTACAGTTTCTAAAGCTACAGAGAAAGCTTTCAAGTTCATGCAGGTATGGCATGCGGATTTCATGCAAAGACTTACATTTAAGAAGGAAGTGATCTACCGTTTCTGCGGATTGTTTGCATAGTAAGCAGGTTGGATCTACACTATTTTGATTAAATGAAGCTTTGTTGCTTTGAAGATAGTAGGTACATGTAAGAAGCTTTAGTTTTGTTTAAAGACGACTTATATCCTGAGATGATGTGCCAACACTTGCAAGACAAGGATGAGTGTTTCGCCAGAGTATATTGTTAGTGGATAGATAATTGAGAGAACTATATAGGGATACTTTTGTTCTCAATTGATCATGCCAGACACTGTCAACTGCTTTTTTTACTTGTGTTTGTAGACTCATCAAGTTGGGCGTAATAAACACTTGAGTTGGGTTCTATTGGTTTATTATAGTAATCCTGAATAAACACCCTGTAACATATAGAATACACAATGAGTCACAATACATACGTTCAAAGAACGATAACTCTAATCATTATCTCCATATTAATAAGATAAAATATAAATTATCCAAGTAGCTAACTTCAGTTCGAAATATACCATAATTTATAAAATATGTTTTACTACAAATCATAAGCATTTATACCAAAGTCTATTTCCGGTAACTGTTCAATATGCAATTCTACAGATATCAATAACACCTTGTGTCAATGATCATTATCTACAGTAATCGATTCTAATACACTATTGTATTTGGAGATATTCGTAAACTAAACAATAACACATTACAAACACAGACAAGACACACATTAATTAAAACACGTAGTAAAAATAGACAACACGTAAACAAATAAACATGTAAACACAGAACACAGCTTATCGTGTATATAATACAAGGGCTGAGCAGTGCTCCTCTATAAAGTTACTGTACTCTATACTATACTTCACATACTGGAATCTGAATATAAAGAAATATGACTTCATAAGTCTTAATGTCAAAAATAGTAAATAATATAGTTAAACTCAATGTAAGACAATATTCTATGCTGGAATCTAATAGCAGCCAAATATGAAAAATAATACAATAACTGTAATACTCTTTCTGTCTTGCAAATACCAACTTAAAGTAAAAATATGAACTCTTTCATACTCATGGAAATCAAAGTGGACTTTCATACTCATTTTCATAACACATTCATATCTTTTATACCAAGATAAAAATATAGAAATACATGCATCAAATACTAATGTAAAGAATATAACTGACCTGAATATAAAGAATGGTTTCCAGAATAAGAATAAATAGAATATATCAATCACAATCAAGTTTGGAAACTCATCAAGTATAGTGTTCTCTGTGTAGAATTTGAAAAGAGTGCCTCAATATCAAAGGAGTTCACAGAGTAACCAATCGGAATAAAGAAATAGAAAACCCAGGATGTAAATACCAAAGTGAATAGATAATCAAAGTACTGTCATACTGTATACTCTGTCAAAGTCAGTCAACAAGTCAGTGCATGAACAAATATATACAAATACTATTTATTAACATAAATGATAAAATCAAGCTGTACTACTAACTCCCCTGCATTGGGAAATGACGTCCCCGTCATTGCAGTCAAGTTTTAACAAAATACAATATATAATACACATATGAAGTTCTGACTCTCAGTACTTCTTCCTAACAATTCATGAAATTAACTATCAAACATATAAAAGATAAAAACACAGATCTCAATCACTGAATGGAATAATCTCACTGAATTTCTAAGATGATTTCATAATAATGTCTATTAAAGCTTTCCCAGCTTCTTTTTCTAATCCAGCTAGAGTTCCATCCTTAATTGCAGAAGCCATAAATTCTGCTTTTGCTTTCCAATCGCAACACACTGCACTTTTTACAACAAAATCTCCAGACCTAAGCCACTTTGGTTCTCTCCTAGCACGACGCGACCTTCTAGGTGGAGGTATCGGAGTAAGAACCAAATCATCTAACGCATCACTATCATCTGATTGAACGGTTTCATCTGCGTTCAATAACTCATGACTAGATTCCTCAAGTCCAGAAGCGCTTCCTAATTCAGAATCATCTCTGATTTCCTGAATATCAGATTGGGCGTCCCCAACTGATTCTGTTGTATCCTGTTCAATTTCCACTTCCTGTAATGCAACAGTATCCTCAGTGCTTGTTGGAGCACTGTCAGTTGTCATAGCAGGTACAAAATAACATTCATCCTCTGATGAAGATTCACTGGCTAAGTCTGAAGTGTCTGTATCTGATTTCGGTTTCGGTGGTGATTTCATCGGTTTAAATCTAGGTTTCGGTTTCGGTGGAGTTTTAATGGTATTGTCTGAAATATGACCGATAGGTAGAAGTAGATTTCTATGGAGTGTTCTTAATCTGCCTTCTCCATTTTCCTTTTTAACGTTGAAAACAGGTATTTCTAAATTTGGTTGAGATAAAATAATGTACGGTTCATCCTCCCACTTATCAGCAATATTATGTTTTCCATCGAACGCAACTTTCCTAACTAAAACCTTATCTCCTTTTTCAATCGCTGCACCTCTTGCTCTTATGTCATAACCTTCCTTTTGTTTCGTTTGAGCTTTCCTTGAGTGTGCAGCTGCTAATTCATACGCCTTAACTAATCTTTCCCTTAATTCCTGAACATATTTCGTTTGCGGTTTGCGTTGTTTTTCAGTAACTAATCCAAAAGCTAGATCTATAGGCAATTGTGGTTCTCTTCCAAACATTAAAAAGTATGGTGATTGATTGGTTGATTCGTGTTTTGTACAATTATATGCATGAACAAGCGATCCTACATGTAATTTCCAGTTGAGTTTTTGATTCGGTTCCAAAGTTCCTAACATAGAGAGTAAAGTGCGGTTAAATCTTTCAGTCATTCCATTTCCCATTGGATGATACGGTGTAGTTCTTGATTTTTTAGTTCCCAAAAGTTTACAAAGTTCCTGTATTAAATTCCCTACAAAATTTGGTCCCTGATCTGAATGTATGCGTTTCGGTATTCCGTAATGAACAATAAACTGATAGAATAAAACTTCTGCTGTAGTTTTAGCGGTCTGATTTCTTGTCGGATAGGCTTGAGCGTACCTAGTGAAATGATCTGTCACTACTAAAATATGCTGATGTCCTCCTCTTGATTGTTCCAAAGTTAAGAAGTCTATACATACCAATTCCAAAGGTTGTGAAGTTGCTATACTTACCAGTGGTGCTCTTGATGGTAGTTTTTTTCCTTTTTATACACCGATCGCAGTTCTCAATCCAATTGTCTATATCTTTTGACATTCCTGGCCAATAAAATCTGTCGCGCAATAATGATGTAGTTCTATCACGTCCAGGATGTCCCATTTCATTATGTAAAGCCTCTAATACTGTTTTGACATAATCTGATGGTAGTACAAGCTGGTTGAGTATCTTACCATTTCTATCTGTTACTTCTCGGTATAAGATGTTTTCTATCAGTTTCAGATGTTCAAACTGTCTGAGTAACGGACTCTGTATAATTTCTCCCTTCTTTGGTTTCTTTCCTATCTTAACGCATTCAATCCATGGTTGTAGTTCCTTATCCTGATGTTGTATACTTACCCAATCTATGTCGTTGTAAATTTGATGTTGCGTATCTATTGTTGTTTCATCAACTACTTCTGGTGATATTGAGATAGTTTCGACTAATGGTGTTGAAATCATTCCACAAATTGCTTTAATTGATTCCATTGGTATGTTTGTCTCTTTGTTGGTTGGTATTCTTGATAAACCATCTGCATCAGAGTTGTTTTTGCCAGAACGGTATGTTATATCAAAGTCATATACTGAAAGAGCAGCTAACCACCTATGTCCTGTGGCATCCAAGTTTGCAGTTGTTAACGCATAGGTTAGTGGATTGTTATCAGTTAATACCTTGAAAGTATGTCCATAAAGATAACTATGAAATTTGTCGCAAACTGACCATTTGAGTGCTAAGAACTCTAATTTGTGTGCCGGATAATTCTTTTCTGATTTTGATAGTCCACGGCTTGCGTATGCTATAACTCTATCATGTCCTTCTTGATGTTGATATAAGACTGCACCTAATCCTGATCCACTAGCATCAGTGTGTAATTCAAACGGTTTCGTGTAATCGGCATATCCTAAAATTGGTGCTGTTGAAAGAAGTTCCTTTAATTTTAAAAATGCATTTTCCTGTTTTTCTCCCCAAGTCCAAGATTTCTGTGTATGAGTTTTCTTTTTGTTCTTTTTAGCTGGTGTCGGCATTAATTCTGTTAATGGTTTAGAAATTTGACTGAAGTTTCGAATAAATCTGCGGTAATATCCTGCAAAACCAATAAATTGCCTAATTTCCTCTGGAGTTTTCGGTGTTGGCCAATTCTTAATTTTCTCTATCTTATCTGGGTCAGTTTCAACTCCTTCCTCTGAGACTATATGACCTACATACTTTACCTTTGGTTTAAAGAAGGTACATTTAGCTGGTGCCATTTTCAAACAAGCATCTCTAATTCTGTCAAAAACAAGTTTCAATCTCTCCATATGTTCTTCAAATGTTCTAGAAAATATAATGATGTCATCTATAAATATGCAACATATTTTCAAGTGTAAGTCTCCTAAGCAATCTTGCATTAGACGTTGATAAGTTGCAGGCGAGTTAGATAATCCAAATGGCATCCTACAAAATTCAAAAAATCCTAAAGGGCCTACAGTAAAAGCTGTGCGCTCTTTGTGAGGTTCGTAAATCTCGACTTGGTGATAGCCCGATTTCATGACGACGGTAGAAAAGTACTTATTTCCTGCAAGACAGTCGAGTATTTCCTCTATACGTGGAATCGCATATGCATCAAGACGAGACTTTTTGTTGAGTTGTCTAAAATCAACACACATTCTTAGACTCTTATCTTTCTTCCTTACTAGAACTACATTTGATGAGAACGGACTATGTGATTTCCTTATAATACCTGTTCGCATTAATTGCTGTAAGTGGGATCGGACTTCTTCAAACATAGAAGGCGGTATTCGACGGTATTTTTGCTTAAACGGTCTATCATCCTCTAATTCTATCTTATGTTGTACAATTGTAGTATGTCCCATATCTGAGTCGCCTTTCGAAAATATATCTGAGTAATCATGGATAAGTTGTTTTCCTTTTTCAAGTTTTTGAGTCGTTAAGTTATCTTTACTAACCTTAACTTGTTCTAAAAGAGGTGGAGTAAATTCCAAGTTTTCAGATCCAATATTGTCCTCAATAGATACAGGCTGTATTTCGCAAAGTAAAGCATGTGGTTGAATATTTACTGTTCTTGTTGTTACATTACTTATATCAACTGAGATGTCATGATTCTGATGAAATTTATACTCAATGAGTGACGGTGATAAATCTAAATCAGACGGTATAACTGATTTCTTAGTTGGATGTATCATAGCTGATGTATTGCAGTATGGAAGTTCTTTATCGATGTAGCCTGGTAAAGTAACATTACTGTTCGGTGGTATAATAATGTTGGTATTTCCAGCAAATTTAACAATAGCTAAACGGTGGTTATTTCGGCTAAGTTCCTTTTCTCTAAGTAATATACTTCTGAACGATGAATACCACGGAGTTGTTAATTTAGAAGTTTGTAAAAATCTTTCTCCATATTCGTATCGGCATTTTTCCATAATTGATGTTAATACATTCGTTCCTAGTAATAACGGTACCTGGTTGTTATACGGACTATCTGGTATTACAAGTAAAATACATGTATGTGGTCCTCCTATATCATTTAGGCTGATGTTTACTTCAATAAAACCATCATACGGTAGCATTGTTCCTCCTGCACATTCAATTTTGAGTATAGTATCTAAAGATTGAAGTTCTATGTTGCTCAAATAATTTTGATGAAAAGATCTACTAATAGTTGAAACGGTTGATCCTGTATCCAAAAGTGCCTTAACGTTAATATCTTCTATACTTACCTCTGATTCTGTTGGTTTACCTAAAAGTCCAGGTGGTAAAATATTTTTTAAAGTAAAATCTATGTTTTTCTCTTCAGTTGTTGGGCCTTTGTTGTTAAAGTCTGTAATCGGCCTCGCATCACAGGCTAATACCGGTTTAACAGATTGCCATCTTTGTCATGTGTTGCCCTGCAAAATCTTGCAATATGGTTTGGCATCTTACATCTCCTGCATATAATTGGTATATCCCTGTTCATGTTGTTGAAATTTGTATTAGGAGTAAAGTTTGGATTGCTGTACCTTGGTTGAAATCCTCCATTATAACCTCTGTATCCTCTATTATTGCCTCTAAATCCTCCTCTATACGGTTGACTACCTCTAGTACCAGAATATCCCGACGGATTATTAAATCGTGGAGCACCTGAATATCCCGAAGTATTGGAGTATCCTTGAGCACCTAAATATCCTTCAGCATCTGATTTTTCCGGAGCACCTGTATATGTCGGAGCACCTTTCTCTATCCTTTCTAGTCTAGAGTTTATCTGCTGTATAAGAACTTTTAAATCTGGCTCTGTTTCCTCATCATCAGTTTTTGTAGATTTTTTTACATATGTTTTTAGTGTTTGTCTTTAATGATGGGTTGTCTACAATATGTTCTCGTTCGATTTTCCTTAGTACCATTCTTAATTCATCAAAAGTCTTATATTTCTCCTTTTCATAATGTGCTTTGTCTTTTAATTCAGGTCTTAAACCTTAATACAGCATATCATGGAGCATTTCGTCAGATTCTGTCTTTTTCACTTTGCCATTTATTAACGCTTGACTCAATATGTCTTCAAGTCGGCAACTCCATGTAGATACATCTTCCTCCTCTTTCTGTTTGGCATTATAAAATTCGGACATAATAGTTTCTTTCTCATCTATGTTTCCAAATATACAATCAAACTTTTGTAATATATCAAATATTGATGCATGTTCTCCTAAATGCATAAGTACCACACCGGCCTCACCTTTGACTGATCGCCTGACGGCCTGAGTAATAGCTTCAACGGAATGTGTTTTCTCATTTAATAGGCATCTAATATCGTGTCTCCATAAATCATACCTTGTGTTTTCACCTTTTACTGTCTTATCATTTCCCTGAAAAGTGTTTACTCTAGGTGGATGAACGTAAGGTGTTGATGTTTTAAGTTGAGGTTCAGTAATATTCGGTTTTACATCCGCTTGCTTTCCTTGTTGTTTTAAATAGCTCTGCATCCATGCAGCAAATTCCTCAGGAGTATTTGCTTTCGGTTCGACATTCATCGCTTCTAATGTTTCCAACAAATCCTTATATTTCTCGCCAAGTTCAGCCATTTTTCCAATTTAATAATAACGTGACGACTCAGATATATAATACGGTGTACGCAATCGTCTTATACTAAATATATTCAAGTAAAGTATCGCTAACTATATCAATGTAACTATAGTTGATATTCAATCACGCAAATATCTGAAAATTCATTATGGGGCTTGGGCAATATTTATTTTATTCTATATTAAAATACTCAAAATACTAGTATCAAAATATTCTCAAACTAACGTCAATATATGTACATGTATATCTACAGTACCATCATAAATCGTAACTCAAGTAATCTTATCTATCAAATCGAATAACTAGTCTGAGTCAACTGTAAAATGTCAAACTCAGTATGATAAGTCTCAAGCACGTAATATGACACTAGTCTCGAATCACTAAAATGACAACTGAGTACAAGAATAGGTCAATAGTATGCCAACTAGCAAAGTCTAGATGTGTAAAGTAAAGCTATAGAATAGTAAAGTCAACAACCAAAGTGTGTAACGGACAAATATATACAAATACTATTTATTAACATAAATGATAAAATCAAGCTGTACTACACAAAGATGAGTGTTTCGCCAGAGTATATTGTTAGTGGATAGATAATTGAGAGAACTATATAGGGATACTTTTGTTCTCAATTGATCATGCCAGACACTGTCAACTGTTTTTTTTACTTGTGTTTTCCATCGATTTGTGTTGATCGGATTGAGCATTAGATCATGAGCTGAAGGTAGATTATACTGAGCTAGAATGCATCTTGCTTTTGAGAACCAGCTTTGAGAGTTGAAACCAGACATAAGTAGTTGCCGTTCAGCTAGATCCTTTTCTATTGAGGATTCCATTCCACATTTTTTGTTATAGATATTTATGACAGCTTTATGTATTGTTCCTTGTATTGGAATTACTCCTGTCATAGTATAAACAGCTGCATCTGCAGTATTATTTGGCAGATAGGAATCTTTCCAGTTGGAATCTTTGCAGGTTGATCTTGTATCCTCAATCCTCAATCTTATGGTCTTATGGCACAACTCTTCTCATTGGTGTATATTACGCCCTATGATATGTATCTTCCTCCATGTTTTTTCCTCCATGTACTTTAATTTTGTTTTGGCTGTTACGATTGAGGTTGCGGATGTTCGGGTAAGTCGAAACGTCCTGTTTTTGAAATAAAGGCAGAAATGATTTCTAACTTCCGTTTATATTCTTCTGGTTTTTTTTTGTAGTAGGCGGACTTCGGTGTATATTATTGCGATGACATGGCAGTATGGCAGTATTTCTATTTGCAATTGTGTTAAACATCCTTTTTTTACAGAGGATGACCTTGAGGTCACTCCGATGTATTGTTATCGCTTAAATTTCCGTCATTCATAAATTCTAGTCAAATTAGTTTTGGGTTTTCAACACCAGTGAAAAAAGTGCATTTTCATACCTGCGATTTCTGTTCTCCGGTTGTACGATGTTTCAACAAAATATGGAATCATTTCAGTTGTTGATTTAGTGGTGAAAATTTGACTGAATTATATCTTAATAAATACGATTTTATATGTTTAATTGGTGTTTCAGAAAGAGGTCAGGTGCTCTTGTTCATTCATAAAATTATCGTTCATTCATAAATTTATCGTAAAATAAAAATCACTACACAGGTTACTTATACGTGTAGTGTAAATGACCACCTGTAATCTAAAAATAGCGGTCTCACTAATAACGTCAAGAAGAACTTTTAGCGACAAGAAGCGTCAAGAACGGACAAGAAGAATAAATTAAGCGATAAGAAGACTATTTAGCGACATGAAAACTTCTCGTACCTCATGAGGATGACCCATATCATATGAACAATTATGTGTGGGACTTAGTTTTAAGAAATGATGTCAAAGTAACACTATGAAAATATTTTTAGTAAGCTGAAATATATACAGTATTTATTTTTTACATGTTTATGTCTTGTAAGTTATTTTATTTCTGTCCCATTTTTCAACATTAGCGTCTCGAAAGGTGAAATGTTTTAACTGAATGGTTAATTTAAATTAATTATGAAAATTGTTAAAATTAAATAAATAAAAGTAATTATTGCCCAGTTACAAACACTACCAGGGGATAATCCATAATTACCCCCAACTTTAGCCTGGTAAACTTGTTGTCTCCTTGTGAAATATAAAACATATTAAAAATGATTTCCTGCTTAAGTCTTTAATTGATATAAAGTCAAAACCTTCTTGCTTTTCACTAGACAACCATGTCCTGTCAGGTTTAATTCTTATATATGTAGACGAAAAATAAAAGTGTCCCAAAACATTAACATGGCAGCAATTGCTTTTACAGCCTATTAGACTTTGATTTTTTTACAGAAGAGTGTCCACCATGCACTTGCACTGCACTATAATAATAGTAGAATAGAATTATCATATATACAAATAGATGAAAATGACATTTATCGGTCGTCCAACTGTCTATATCAATCTGCTCAGCTCTTAATAAAACTCCATATCACGGCTTTGTGACGTCAAATACGTTGACCTGGCCTTAATGACTTTGACCCGGACATATCAGCGACGTCATAATGTTTAAACCGACGTTGATAAGTTTGCCCCGAACTTATCAAGTCAACTTCCGGTTGCTGATGAAACTAAGACAATACTTCCAAAAGACGCAAATGCAACCCGATTAATCGATTATCAGGTTATCGGCATATTAATATTGTAAAATATCAGCTGCTCGAAATAATATGAAGGCTTTTTGATCTCGTTCGCTGCGCCTACTCGACAAAAAGCTTAATATTATGTCTCGCAGCTGATATTTTACGATATCAACATGCAGACAACCTGATAATTGGTACATACATGCAATCGTAATATTAATAATATATATAACAACAAACCAGTGTATTCTCTACGACTATTATTATACAAGTATAAAAGTCCAAGGTATACTGATTTCTTGCACTACAATATAATAGTTATTACGGTGATGTTGAATTTCCTGTCATTTATTCATCATCCAAGCACGAACTTGTATCAGAAAAAAATATCTCTGTAAATTAACCCAAGTTTCAGGTATAGAGATGTGATCTGTTTCTCATCTTCGCTAGCCAAGGGTTACGATCCACTCCCGCTCTCTTCACCCTTGGCGGATTGAGCCAACATTTGTGATAACAATGTTGCGCCATCTATCGGAATATAAAAACCACGCCAATTCCGAATACATTAGTCTTGACCAATGGTAGCACTTGAACTCTTCAGCTTGGAGGTAAAAACACGGTAGCGTCTAGATGCTACACACTTGGTAAAGCCGGAAATGAAAGCATACGTCAACATTCATGCATTTGTGCATGAAATATACACAGGAACTTCCATTTGTTGATTAAAAACATTCAAGTTTTCACTAAATATAGTCGTATGTTTAGGGATGTAAAGGCTTGTTGCACAAAAAACACGTGGCAATTGTTTACAAACACTTTCTAAATTTACACGTGATCATGTTACAGGCGCATTTTGATTGGATGCAGCGAGTTTTGACTGCAACCAATAAAAATCCTTACCTTGTGTCTCCGAAATTTTATCTCAATCCGCCAAGGGTGAAGAGAGCGGGAGTGGATCGTAACCCTTGGCTAGCGAAGATGTCTGTTTCTGTGACATGTGCTTTTGACCATCCACAAGAACCTGCGGTCATCCGATGTTCAGTACTTCAGTACTTTGATTTTAATTGCCATTCTTGCAATGCTTTTTCAATTCGTTGGTTCTGACATCTTGTCAGTATTGATTGTGATGTCTGTTACATGCATACCCGTTGCCTCATCTGAAGCTCTACTAAACTAAATTTCATCATAAATATCTAAAACCCATATGAGTACTGTACCCCGAGCTCAACCCTATCCTGAACCTTTACTTAAAATCCTAACCCCCATATATAAACATTACCCTGACATCTGGCCGACTTTCAGATTATTTGCAGATGACACAATTGCATACCTTACCTGGCAACAGATGCAGACAGAATCCAATTTCAAGACGAAATTGAAAAACTACAACGATAGATGATTGAACATGGAAAATGAGTTTTCATACAGAAAACTGATGTAATATGTGACTACCATCAAAAGCAAAGAAAACCATTTATGTGTTCGCTCATGAATTCTTCCTTGACAGGTTTAAATCGTACTAGAGTATTCGTTCATACGTTCATTATTTTCTTTGATTCTTATCATTGTTGAATGGGTTGTGTTTATTGCTGGCAAGGATTTGTATAGTATCACTATATAGAGGGAGGGTACTAGTAGGAGGGGTCATGGTTCCGAAATCCCGGGCTTAAAAACACGAAATCCCGAAATCCTGGGCCTCAGTAAAAACAGCATAATCCCGAGGTCCCGAAATTCGAATAAAGAATTCCCGGATCCCGAAAGGGTCAATCCCGAAATCCCGAGCCTATAAACACCCGATCCCAGAGTCCCGATAAAGGTCATATCCCCCCTCTATATATGTATACATCCTAGTTGCTGGGACTATTTATAGCAAAATTATGAAAAAAATGTTATTGAATTCTTTTGGACTCCTGTTGCTGTTCTAGTTCCTTGTTTTTTTTTCAATAAATTTATATCATTGCTCGATTTCTTACTTTTGTTGGATACAAATTATTAATATTTGAAAAAAAGGTGCTGGTTCGTTATTGTTTGAAGATTTACATGAATTTCAGTCATATTTTAAAAAGTTCGAGCAGAAAACAATCTGACAAGGTATTTTATTCACTGGTGTCGGCCACAATTGCATCTAGATTTCATGTGTCTGTTTTATTGAAGATATTTGATGCTACATGTGCATTTAAACAAATTGAGTATGAATAATACAATATTCTGTACTGGCTTAATTTTATGATAATCTTATTTGAGAGATCGACTTGGCATTTTGTTGAAAGGTAATTTTGTTTCCCAGGGAGAAGTAGGACGACTCGTCCCATTACCATATCGCCCTTAAGTTCTGCTATCTCGCCCCATTGTTGAAAAAGAGAAATATCCTGATGGGAACCACTCAGACCATCTAGGAAGACAACTCTGACCATTGTAATAGAGGGGGTTGGTGACGACACCTCCCGGGACGTGTAGTGGCCAGTACTTCACCCCTATTCGACCATCGGGATACCTGATATCTGATGGCAGAACAACAGACAATAAATTAAATGAAAATTAGATTTATTCACAATTGTACAGTAATTGCATGTATTTAACAAAGTCAAAAATAAACAGAAGTCAGAAAACTTTCTAAACTGAAGTTCAAAAATAGAGTAATTTCAAATTGAAAAATGAAAATTAAGTGTTCCCAGAGTTAGTCTTAAATGTAAAGTAAATTGACTTCGCCTTGTGTTTTAAAGTAGTAAATATGCACCAAGAAGGGGTGACTTACTCTGGTGAAATGCACCGAAGTGGTTGCTAACTCTATGCTCCAGTGGTACTATCTTAGTTCCGGAGAGCCTTGAGTGGAATGAGACATTTCTGTGAGTATTTGGAGGACCGTGCAAGGCCGATTCTGACTGATATCAACAACAAATAGAAGTTTTTAACGACCTTGACTGGCTATACAGCCCTTGCACGGTCGGTTATATATATCAAATGATATCCTAAACTTGTCATTACTCAGGCTAACTTTAACAGAAAAGTTGAATAAACGAATATTCTTAAAACATTATAAAAACATCAAAAGTGTAATACTAAAACAGTCAAATTAACAATCTTTACTTTTATCTTACTATGTTTAAATAAAATTGCAAAAAATTGAACTTAAAATAAACATTTAATCACAAAATAACTAATCTGTCCAAACTAAGGGGAATGAACCTAGGCACATGTACAAATTAACAGTCAGAGCTCAGACATAAACAAGTCTATTTTTGTTTTTGACTTAAATAAGTCAAAACATGTATTTATGTTAAAAATGTAGTTTCAATATTAGACTTATCTAAGTCAGAAAATGACAGACTTGTTTAGGTCTATTTATGTTGGTGAAAAAACTTAATGTTACTTTGTGGCCAAACTACACCACCTATGACAGCAAAAACCTGTATGAGAGTTCACAAGGAATTGAGCTATCTATATTTAATTATCTAATTGAACATCCTTACTAAACACAGATGTTTTACCTCATTAAGTGTGATTCCAGGTGGTTGCATTGTAAGGTTAATTAACATTATCTCCGATTTTTTAGACTCTCATTCATATTTTTCTTTAGAAAACAAAGCATTGCCTTTCAACATTGTCATTATTTGATTTAGATGCATGACCTCCTTATAAATATGCGTGGGTCTTGAAGTTAACCAATTTTGATCACTCATCGACTTGTAGGAGTCCATATTTGCAACTTTTTGATTCTGGTCAATTATTTCTTGTTTAACAATATTGGACTTATTCAAGTCGTATTTTGTCTCACATTAAAGGGAGACAAATCCTAAAACTTACAAGTTTAGACCTCTATGAGTCAAAAGCAGATTCAGACTTATTTATGTCTGAGCTCTGACTGATTAAGGGGAATTAACCTAGGCACATCAAGGCACATCTATTACACCATCAATAAGATAACTTGGATCGTCAATAAGATAACTGAAGAGGGATAGGAGGGGTCCTGATCTTGAAATGCTGGGGTTAAAAACACAAAATTCTGGTCTTAAAAACATAAAATCCTGAAGTCCCAAATTTATTAAATCCCAAAATCTGAAATTTGAAAAATAATTCCCAGATCCTGAAAGGGTATTTCCCGCAATCCCTAGCTATAAAAACACCCTTACCCGGAGTCCCATTTATGGTCCTGTATCCCTCCTCACAACTGGGACATTCTATAATAACAACTCAGACTAAGTATAAAATTTGACTCTTGACAAAATAAACAATTAAGGGGGATAAGGTATCTGCCTGATTAAGTTATGAAGCAGATTTATATAAATAATGATAACTTGGACTGTGTATACAATTGAGTCAGGTGTTCCCAAGTATATCAGTTGAAAGCTGAGAAAATAATGTTTGTAATGTTTTGATGAAGTCTCTTTTTCATATACTTTGAATGGAGTATTTTAAATTTAATTTGAATGTTAATTTGAATATGAGACGAACATTGCACATCAACTGCTTTCATTTATATAATGATTATAACAATTAAATTCTATTAGCAAATGTTTTACTTCTTTTTCTTTTTTTTTTAGATTATTAAAGCTTTTTTTTTTTAAAGCTGGACGATGGAGAACACAACTTACAATCAGGAGGTTACTTCACAAAGACATACAAATAAAGAGCAGAAAGTCATCAAAACAAAAGAGAAATTGAAAGAAATGTTAACTTTTCTTCAGGATTATCTCCCCCTTGCTAATGTACATTCTAATAATTTTATACTGCACAATATATGGGATAAATATTTGTCTGAAGATATCAGGAAAGAATTAGAACAGATGACAGAGGATGCTGTGGTGTTGTTACAGGATAGAATGTTACAGAATCAAAATGACTATATACAGGTAATGTGTGAGTCTAGGGGGGAGGGGATATCAGGTAAGAATTAGAACTAATGACAGATGATGCTGTGGTGTTGTTACAGGATAGAATGTTACAGAATCAGAATGACTATATACAGGTAATATGTGAGTCTAGGGGGAGGGGATATAAGGAAAGAATTAGAACAGATGACAGAGGATGCTGTGGTGTTGTTACAGGATAGAATGTTACAGAATCAGAATGACTATATACAGGTAATATGTGAGTCTAGGGGAGAGGGGATATCAGGAAAGAATTAGAACTGATGACAGAGGATGCTGTGGTGTTGTTACAGGATAGAATGTAACAGAATCAGAATGACTATATACAGGTAATGTGTGAGTCTAGGGGAGAGGGGATATAAGGAAAGAATTAGAACAGATGACAGATGATGCTGTGTTGTTGTTACAGGATAGAATGTTACAGAATCAGAATGACTATATACAGGTAATATGTGAGTCTAGGGGAGAGGGGATATCAGGAAAGAATTAGAACTGATGACAGAGGATGCTGTGGTGTTGTTACAGGATAGAATGTAACAGAATCAGAATGACTATATACAGGTAATGTGTGAGTCTAGGGGAGAGGGGATATAAGGAAAGAATTAGAACAGATGACAGATGATGCTGTGTTGTTGTTACAGGATAGAATGTTACAGAATCAAAATGACTATATACAGGTAATATGTGAGTCTAGGGGAGAGGGGATATAAGGAAAGAATTAGAACAGATGACAGATGATGCTGTGTTGTTGTTACAGGATAGAATGTTACAGAATCAGAATGACTATATACAGGTAATGTGTGAGTCTAGGGGAGAGGGGATATAAGGAAAGAATTAGAACTAATGACAGATGATGCTGTGGTGTTGTTACAGGATAGAATGTAACAGAATCAGAATGACTATATACAGGTAATGTGTGAGTCTAGGGGGGAGGGGATATAAGGAAAGAATTAGAACTGATGACAGATGATGCTGTGTTGTTGTTACAGGATAGAATGTTACAGAATCAGAATGACTATATATATATACAGGTAATGTGTGAGTCTAGGGGGGAGGGGATATAAGGAAAGAATTAGAACAGATGACAGATGATGCTGTGTTGTTGTTACAGGATAGAATGTTACAGAATCAGAATGACTATATACAGGTAATATGTGAGTCTAGGGGAGAGGGGATATCAGGAAAGAATTAGAACTGATGACAGAGGATGCTGTGGTGTTGTTACAGGATAGAATGTAACAGAATCAGAATGACTATATACAGGTAATGTGTGAGTCTAGGGGAGAGGGGATATAAGGAAAGAATTAGAACAGATGACAGATGATGCTGTGTTGTTGTTACAGGATAGAATGTTACAGAATCAGAATGACTATATACAGGT
The DNA here is from genome assembly GCF_036588685.1 of Mytilus trossulus. Lineage (NCBI taxonomy): Eukaryota > Metazoa > Mollusca > Bivalvia > Mytilida > Mytilidae > Mytilus > Mytilus trossulus. The sequence goes on along the minus strand of NC_086382.1, from coordinate 77,452,336 downwards.
AATGTGTGAGTCTAGGGGAGAGGGGATATAAGGAAAGAATTAGAACTAATGACAGATGATGCTGTGGTGTTGTTACAGGATAGAATGTAACAGAATCAGAATGACTATATACAGGTAATGTGTGAGTCTAGGGGGGAGGGGATATAAGGAAAGAATAAGAACAGATGACAGATGATGCTGTGGTGTTGTTACAGGATAGAATGTTACAGAATCAGAATGACTATATACAGGTAATGTGTGAGTCTAGGGGGGAGGGGATATAAGGAAAGAATTAGAACTGATGACAGATGATGCTGTGGTGTTGTTACAGGATAGAATGTTACAGAATCAAAATGACTATATACAGGTAATATACATAATTTGGTGTGAGTGAAAGGGAGGGGGAATATAAGGAACTTGTGATGAATAAGGCTGTGTTGATGTTACTTGACAGGAAAGGCTCAGATATAAAAAAATGTGAAAAATTCAAACAAGAAAACTAACTTCCAAATATATATAGCAAAATTCACAGACATTCAATGACAGTCACTAAATTACAGACTCCTGACTCGGGGCAGATCTGTGCTAACCCTTACCAAAAGGTGCTAACATGTTGCACATGAGAATAGATGCTCACGTTAGAAACTAACATTATTACACATGAGGTTTTTAACATGCAAATTACCGGTAGGTGAGCATTTTGTGAGCAAAAAAGTTGCTCATATGAAACTAACCTTAAATTTGCTTGTTAAAAACCTCACTTGCAAATGCTCATGTGAGCTTTTGTTTCACATGTGAATTTTTATCAGATTGCTCATATGAGCAGCTGCTAACATGTTGCACAGTGAAAATTAGTTCCAGATGATGATTATTAGATTGAATCTATAGATTAAAACAAAATGGCTGCTTAATAATCATGATTATAGGATAACTTTTTAAATTTAAATGAAGATCCTAAATAATTGAAAATTTGGCTTAAATTGTTTCATCTCCATCTCCCTCCAAAATGATGCTTTGAGTTGGAATTTACAGGAAGTTCATGACTGGGCATGTCATTTTGAAAAAGCTCAATTGAGCAATTATCTATGTTAGTTTTAAATGGTTAGAAGAATGGACAAAATTTTCAAAGTACAAAACTAACATAAAACTAACATAGACAATGATAGATGATAAAAGCTCACCTGAGGTTTGAATTGCACATATGAGCATTATGTTAGATTTTTTTGTGCATATATAAACTACCAAACTGCACATGTGAGCAATCTTGATTTGCATACAATTCTTATGTGCATCTCATGTGCTTCACATGTGAAACTCATGTGCTTTTGTAAGCAATTTCTGTACAGGCCATACAATGTGGTGGGGTTACATGTTAGGAACTCTCAAACATTACCCTAGACAACAGTGTAACAGTACAACATAAGAACTAACTATAAAAAGCAGTTGCAAATGGTTAAACTCAATTATAGATTAACTGAATAATAACAATACACAAAGCACCAATGTAAGAGAATTCACAGTTAGTGAAAGCTAGTTCAAAACCAATAACAACTTATTTATATATATCATGTTCTCCTACACTAGGTTTATTTATACGTTGTGGTTTAAATTGCCCAATCATATAATCTGATAATGTTTTAACATGGATATGATGTAAGTAATCTTCTTTTTGAGAATTTAAAAAAACAATCAATTATATTTACTTTGCAGGAATGTCAAACTAAAGCTACAAATAATCCAAACTGGTCATTCTCATCAAAGTATCTAGAGGCTGCACCTAGAACGGGCAAGGTTAGGAACTTACAAGATATACCTGTATTCCCAGTGGAATGGAAGCACCATAGTATTGACCATTTCCTCAAAGATGCTGCTCAGAATACATTGGCGTGTTCAGGACTAGTATCAAGCCTAGATGACTTGATATGTACAGACAGGACACCTGTTGTCATCTCTAATTTTATGACACATAAGAAATGTCATGAAGTTAACATAATGAGTGACGTGTGTTCCTCTATATCAAAGAATGCTGGAGTAGATGCGGTAAGTGTCATGTCATGAAGTAAAAATAACATAAGTGAAGTTTGCTTATAAAAAGATTTTACCACTGCACTGATTGTGATATGATATTTATCAACTCTAGACGATTGATTTTCATCAAGTTTAAAATGTGAGGCTTGCCAAGAATTTTAAATATTTCAAATTTATCGGTCCCAAGTGGATAAATATCGTATCACACAAGGTTTGCTGATTTTAGAAGATATGCAGACAATCTTATTATAAATCTTTTCTAACAATCTGCAAAAAAGATGTGTTCTTTCAACGTGACCTCTCGAGCATGGTTGCCTTTTTTCATGAAATTGATTGCTGGCTTAATAGTCTTTCTTAATGAACCATATCCATATTATTTAATGATTCATTACAGGTAGTTGACATGGGTAGTGGTAAAGGATACCTGAGTACACAACTTGTGTATCAACATAACTTGTGTGTAGTAGCTGTTGATGCACAAACTATAAATACTCATGGGGCTCAGAAGAGGGCATCTTTGTTGGGGAAGCAATGGGATGCTTTGGTTAGACAGGCAGAAGAAGAGGTAGTGGAAGGAAAGAGAAAGAAAAAAGGAAAGAAGTATAAGAAACAAATGAAAAAATTGGCAATGATTGGTAACGGAGATGGAGAAATAATTGAGAATACTGATGTACCTACTGACAACCATGTTTCTGATGAGGTGCTATGTGATATACAGGATTTAATGAATGTTTCTGATGATAAATCTTCAAATGATGTTAGTTCTGAAAATATGGGTGGAATAAGTAAGACCGATAAAGATAAACTTGGTCCTCTATTGAATGATGAAAACAAATATAATAAATCTGAAGATACAGGGCACAAGGAGATCAAAGAGAACAATGCATTTAATGTTATTGAACACAGTGAATTGACTGAGATGGAAATTTGTGACTTGCCTGATCAATTATCGGATTCATCACGAAACAATTTACATCATCCTACAGAAGATCCTATGTCATGTGATAAACAGTCTAAATCCAGTGGTAACCATAGCAATATACATAAACATGGAAAAGAACATTTGTCAAACAATAAAATGGAGGATTTACATCTCTATGAGAGTAAGAACAGTAAGAAGGAGAAGTTATCCAGGTTATATCATCCTGTTACTGAGAGTCAGAACAGTAAGAAGGAGAAGTTATCCAGGTTATATCATCCTGTGACTGAGAGTAAGAAGGAGAAGTTATCCAGGTTATATCATCCTGTTACTGTATATGTTAATGATAGTATGGATATAACAGAACTAGTAAAACAAACTGGTGCTGGTTCAGGGGAGACTACTCTTATGTTGACTGGTTTACATACTTGTGGTTCATTAGGTTCCAGTTTACAACATATGTTCATCAATAGTTCCCGTACTAAAGTTTTGTGTTATGTTAGCTGTTGTTATCATCTGATGAATGAAGAATTTATAAAGGCTCCATTTATAGATGGTAAGAAAGTTTAAGTTATGTTTTCAATTTCTCTAGTGCTCAGAGTTATAATCTTAACTTGAGAACCACTCCAGTCATAACACTAATATTACTAATATCAGGAAGGGCAAATAAAACTATTGCTTTAAAAGTTGACCATTATGAATTTTAATCTGACCTTATTACTGTCATATTTTTGATAAGTATAGATTATTACATGGCATTTTTCATATCAAACCCTTTATTGGCCCAAGGTTGTGATATCAGCCCAAAAGCCGCAGTCTGATATGAAAAATGACATGTAATTATCTTTTTATCATATACTTCAGCAGAAGATATACAGACAAGAACTATTAAAATTTAATTTTGTTTGTCTTTGCAATTTCAGAAAATATTTACAGACAACCAAAACAAATTCTTAACTTTAATTGTTTTATTGATATTACAAGCATTATATTTGTTTTGTCACAACAATTATCATGTTCTTCAATAATATTGTCACCTCATTTAATATGTCTCTCAAAATCTGTTTAACTTAATTCATTTTTGCTCCTCAACTATTTTATCACTTGCCGTTTTCCGCGTTCTATTGTCGTTTTCAATAAAATTTCCGGAAATGCACGAAGTTGCATGTGAAAACGTCACAGAAATTAACAGAAAGCTTCAAAGGCATGTGATAACGTTCCGGAAGCAGTCATTAAAGGTACCTTTATCAGCCCGCTATGGCAATTCTTAGGAATCTGGTCAATAAACAAACTAATCCTTTCATAGCCTTTTGATATTTTCAAATGTTATTGAACTGTAAAATTTTAGTAATATTTTATACAAGTATATGATAAACCATGATATATGACCCAAATTCAAGAAGTAAATTGTGATGAATTCAAGGTAGGAAACACTTTATATCTGGCCCAGTGTAAATGTCTCCCTTCATCCATGACATCATATACATGTTAGAGGATTAGATTCACTTCATTTCGACATTCATTGACTTTTACTCAACCTTTTCAAGTTGCATATATATATATACCTTGACTGTCATGACTGTTGAGAATATATATATATATAATCTGAATATTAATTTATGTGATTTATGTGGGCACAAACTTTCTTCTTTACCTATATATATCTGAAACCAAATGTTACAAAACATTTTAACCACACAAGAAAAAAACTTATGCAATGCAGCTACCAACAAGATAAGATGACTGCTTTTATTTGAATTAAGAAATTAAAAGCAGTACATATAAATTTGGAAAATAAAGTAGAAATGTGCTCTCCACAATAGGAAGCTAAGATAAAGGAGCCACTACCTGACTACAGACAATTAATAAGGCAGTCAATGAAAATGAAATATACTGATCTGCATAATTTAATGTTTACCCATTTTAACTCTGAAAAAGGAATTGTGAATATTTATACCAAGAGATCTTGGACATGTTGGAAGATACACTCGTCTTTGAGATATTTTAATCATTTATTTGCAGGACATGAAGAAGAAAAGCCTGGTTTTCCCATGAGTTTATTCCTGAGAGAACATGAAGTAGGACTTGGTAGAGCTGCTAGGAACTTTGCTTCTCAGACAATTAACAGACCAACATCTGAGGTAAACATCTGACATCTTCACTCTTAAATACTGTATTCTTCAAAATGAAAAACTAGCGTTTATGTACTTAAATCATTAAAGCATCATTAAAAAAAAAGTGATATCCTTTCTAGCATGTATATTATATATATATATACAACTCGTCTAAACATCAACCCAACAATGTTAGATCTGTAAATTTGCTTCGCAAATTTTTGGTTCTTCCCTCGCCGGGATTCGAACCCATGCTACTGTGATATCGTGACACCAAATCGCCTGCACTGCAGCCGTCCCGCTAGACCACACGACCACCTGGGCTCTCAAAAAAAGAGCTTTCGGTGGCCATATGTTACCTTTCCACGTCAGTTTTAATCTAGCGGCGTACTACAGTACATGATATATAAGGCATGAAGATGTTATTGTTACAGATCAGCTAAATTATCTATAGTAAAGGATCCTACAAATTAATGTAAGATACAGTCACAGAAAATAATTATATTCATAAGTACGTCTGAGTCAGTGACAACCCTACAACAGATGTATCCATCGGATCGCCATCAATGATAGTGATACATGGCTGTGTACATAATGTATATACAACTCGTCTAAACATCAACCCAACAATGTTAGATCTGTAAATTTGCTTTCGCAAATTTTTGGTTCTTCCCTCGCCGGGATTCGAACCCATGCTACTGTGATATCGTGACACCAAATCGCCTGCACTGCAGCCGTCCCGCTAGACCACACGACCACCTGGGCTCTCAAAAAAAGAGCTTTCGGTGGCCATATGTTACCTTTCCACGTCAGTTTTAATCTAGCGGCGTACTACAGTACATGATATATAAGGCATGAAGATGTTATTGTTACAGATCAGCTAAATTATCTATAGTAAAGGATCCTACAAATTAATGTAAGATACGGTCACAGAAAATTATATATATATATATAGTACCCACAAAATGTAGCATCCTACACAAATAATTTGATATTTAGAAGATTATTTTTTTGTGTATAATTTCCTCACTTTCATATGACTTTTCAAACATAATTTGTAAAATCTATAATAGCATGTAAATGAAAGATGAATTACAGGAAATCAATGCATGCTGTTCTTATAAAACCCTTAGACTACAGAAGATACTTGTATGTTTCAGCTGAAAGCTAAGTCCTATCCCAGAAGTCTGTTACAGAAGATATTGTATGACATCACTGGTCATGTTGATGATGGCTGGAAGGGACTACGTAAGCTGGACCAGAAATGTAAAGATATGTACCAGTATGTCCATAGAGCGTTTGAGAAACTGAATCTTTCAACAGATAAGGTAGATATGATCTCCCCATTGACCTTGACCCTACTTCAGGGTTCTCCTCGATGGAGAAACACAGTTATGGTCCTTGTCCATCAATCTGTAACACCCTTTTTCCTCTGAGATTAATTGGATTTTCTGTTGGATTAATTTTCTACTTTTGGCCTCTTGTACCATAATGACACCCTGTGAACATTACTTCTGTAGGACCATCTGCCAATTTTTTAATTTTTGTTGTATTGGGTTATTGACCATCTCTCCTGACAACTTAATTTGACCATTTTTGCAGGAGTTCTTGAGCTTGACCTTTCTTCACCTTGAGCCAAGAAAAGATAATGAATTGTCCGTTTCAGAATCTAAAGAATCATGGGTGATTTCATTGTCTGTACCCCAAAATGAAAATAACTTTACGTCATTGGTTGAATTTCCATTGTTTATAACGTTTTAAACCAATCACAATGCTTTGGTGTATGCTTCTGAAAACATTACCCAGAAGGCAGTAGATTCTGAAACGGCAAATTTCAAAGCAACCAACAATCAAACAACCATCTGGAAATATTAACCAAATTAGTGCTTCACTTATCATTTAAAGATACCTTAAAATATTTTTTAATTTTGTAAATGTGCAAAGCTTTTAACTTAAAACACTGGTAATTTGGTGTGAGAACATGTTTTACTTCACATAAATAAACCTGGTAAAATATATAACATTTGCTACTCATAACTCCAATGAGATGATTTCCAAACTATATTCTGGTAAAGAAACAATATACATGTATCTATCTGTTTCACCTCTGTATATTTCAAACTTGCAACAGTGCTTGTAAATTTGTGTATGTATTTTACTAATGTAATAAGATACAACTTTTATTATATATAACTTATGAATTATTTATAGATAACACCAGAATTTGTATCTGAGTATGTGGAGAGATATAAAGCAGAAGAAAAGAAGTTGGCTATATTCCTCCAGATAAAATCTTTGTTAGCTCCTTGTATAGAGGCTGTTGTTTTGTTAGACAGATATTTACATCTTCTTGAACAGGTAAAATATTTCTATTGTAACTGTTGTGATTATACACCCCTCTCTAGGAGGTGAATAGACTGTATGAATAAACAGCATCATAGTGATGAAGTGTAAAGTGTGTGTGCTTTTTTTGATTTTTAGAAACTGACTTTCATTTTGGCGTAATTGGGATGTAAATGTCAGGCCCCTATAACTAAAGGTGACAAAAATAGCTCTATTTAACTTTCTTATATAATTTTATGTATGTTCATGGAATGGAAACAATTCTCTATCTTGAAGCAATGGACTTAACAATCAGGGCAAAAAAGGAACCACACAGAACTTACTCCTCAACAAATTTATTTTATTCCATGCAAAATTTTTGCCTTCACATGTTTGATGTCATAGAAATTTTTGATGTCACTATTTGTAAGATTCCATTGGCCATTATAGCTTGTGAGTTGGCCCAGAGTATGTGTCAGTCTGATGAAATGTAGAATTATTAACATTTTTACTCATACAGGTCCCAGGGATTCTGGCCATCTTGAACTTTTGTCAACTGTAGGGATTTTGTGTATTTCAATTAAAAAATATTTATTATATCATTTTGGGGCTTAAACATATTTATTGAAACCAAAAATATAACAACTGTGCAGTCATTTATTTTTGTTGATTAAAGACAAGAGTGCACACGCTGATCTTTACTAGCCATTGATACTATGTCAATAGTCCGAAATATAAAGCTTTATTACATCTATCACATAAACTTAACGTACTGTATTTTTGTGGTTTTGCCAAATATAAAAAAAGAAGATGTGGTATAATTGCCAATGAGACAACTCTCCACAAGAAACCAAATGACACAGAAACTAACAAATATAGGTCACTGTACAACCTTCAATAATGAGCAAAGCCCATACCACATAGTAAGCTATAAAAGACCCCAAAATAAAAAATGTAAAACTACTCAAATGAGAAAACTAACATCCTAATTTATGTACATTAAATGAACGAAAAAACAAATGTGTAACACACCAGCAAGCCACAACCACTGAATTACTGGCTCCTGACTTAGGACAGGCACATACATACAGAATGTGGTGAGGTTAAACATGTAAGCGGGATCCCAACCCTCCCCCTAACCTGGGACAGTGGTGTAACATTACAAGATAAGAACGAACTATCAAAATCAGTTGAAAAAGGCTTAACTCATCAGATGGATACAAATACAAATACTACAGAGTGGATGTGACCGGGTACTTGTATATCCTTTAGAAAAGTCTACCAATTTATACTGGGTTGCGCATCTATATAATTCACGATACCTATTTCCATGAAATGCACAAAAATTAGTATCCGACAAATTATGATGAATCAACAGTATCAATACATTAATCAAATTATGTTTACCGGTAATGTTTATCTTTACAGGACTGTACAACTGATGTGAAGCTTGTTCAGATGTTTGACCCTGTGATCTCACCAAGATGTCATGCTATAGTAGCCTATAAGGAATGAATTATGTGAAGCTAGTTCAGATGTTTGACCCTGTCATCTCACCAAGATGTCATGCTATAGTAGCCTATAAGGAATGAATTATGTGAAGCTAGTTCAGATGTTTGACCCTGTCATCTCATCAAGATGTCATGCTATAGTAGCCTATAAGGAATGAATAATGTCCAACTAGTTCAGATGTTTGACCCTGTCATCTCACCAAGATGTCATGCTATAGTAGCCTATAAGGAATGAATTATGTGAAGCTAGTTCAGATGTTTGACCCTGTCATCTCACCAAGATGTCATGCTATAGTAGCCTATAAGGAATGAATAATGTCCAACTAGTTCAGATGTTTGACCCTGTCATCTCACCAAGATGTCATGCTATAGTAGCCTATAAGGAATGAATAATGTCCAACTAGTTCAGATGTTTGACCCTGTCATCTCACCAAGATGTCATGCTATAGTAGCCTATAAGGGATGAATAATGTGCAACTAGTTCAGATGTTTGACACTGTCATCTCACCAAGATGTCATGCTATAGTAGCCTATAAGGAATGAATAATGTCCAACTAGTTCAGATGTTTGACCCTGTCATCTCATCAAGATGTCATGCTATAGTAGCCTATAAGGGATGAATAATGTGCAACTAGTTCAGATGTTTGACCCTGTCATCTCATCACAATGTCATGCTATAGTAGCCTATAAGGAATGAATAATGTCCAACTAGTTCAGATGTTTGACACTGTGATCTCACCAAGATGTCATGCTATAGTAGCCTATAAGGAATGAATTATGTGAAGCTTGTTCAGATGTTTGACCCTGTCATCTCACCAAGATGTCATGCTATAGTAGCCTATAAGGAATGAATTATGTGAAGCTTGTTCAGATGTTTGACCCTGTCATCTCATCAAGATGTCATGCTATAGTAGCCTATAAGGGATGAATAATGTGCAACTAGTTCAGATGTTTGACCCTGTCATCTCACCAAGATGTCATGCTATAGTAGCCTATAAGGAATGAATAATGTCCAACTAGTTCAGATGTTTGACCCTGTCATCTCATCAAGATGTCATGCTATAGTAGCCTATAAGGGATGAATAATGTGCAACTAGTTCAGATGTTTGACCCTGTCATCTCATCACAATGTCATGCTATAGTAGCCTATAAGGAATGAATAATGTCCAACTAGTTCAGATGTTTGACCCTGTGATCTCACCAAGATGTCATGCTATAGTAGCCTATAAGGAATGAATTATGTGAAGCTTGTTCAGATGTTTGACCCTGTCATCTCACCAAGATGTCATGCTATAGTAGCCTATAAGGAATGAATAATGTCCAACTAGTTCAGATGTTTGACCCTGTCATCTCACCAAGATGTCATGCTATAGTAGCCTATAAGGAATGAATAATGTCCAACTTGTTCAGATGTTTGACCCTGTCATCTCACCAAGATGTCATGCTATAGTAGCCTATAAGGAATGAATAATGTCCAACTAGTTCAGATGTTTGACCCTGTCATCTCACCAAGATGTCATGCTATAGTAGCCTATAAGGAATAATTCATTTGACGTTATGATCTTAGTATGATGTGAAAGTAAAAAAAAACACAAAACAAAATGTTTTTTTAATATGAAAATTATCAAATTATTAATGTGTACTACCTGAAGTCTTTCAAATTTTGTGTTACAAAATAAATATTATTTTTACTAAAGCATTGTTACTCATCTATAAGAAATTTTTGGACCTAAGTTTATGTTTACATTGGCATGTTATTTCAGGCCTCCCATAGCTTGTTATGTAGTATAGGCTTTGTTCATTGAAGGGTTTAATGCCCAGTACTTAATTTCATGTCCTGTCTGCTTTTAATTGTCTCATTGTGATAATACAGCGTCTTCTTTTTTTTAACCTAATTTCAAAAATAAAAGTCAGTTATTGATTTGGGTATGTATGGCTGGCAGGTGGGCCATCAGGGCAGGTGGCTGCCAAACAGTACCCAAGCATTTACTCATGAACCGTTCTACCAAAGCCTTTTGAAATATTTCCTTACACCAAATATAGTTGACCTATTGCATATGGTATTAGAAAAAAAGTTAAAAACACAAAAACTTAACTGATCACTAAACTATGAAAATAAGGTCAATGTCAGATGACACCTGCCAGCTAGACATGTACACCTTATAATCATTCCATACACCAAATATAGTAGCCACTATTGCATACAGTACAAGAAAAACATACCAAAACACTAAAACTTAACTATTACCACTGAACCATGAAACTGAGGTGAAGCATACAGGTACCTTCTAAAATATAAAGCTTTTAAGAAGTTTGCTAACGCCGCCGCCATCACTGGATCACTATCCCTATGTTGATCTTTCTGCGATAAAAGATGCAGGTTCGACAAAAAATGATGTTTCCAGTCTTTTCTGTGTCTTAGCTCATAAACTGTTCAACCAAAGCTTTTCAAACTTTAGTATGTTGTAACTTATGACAAAATGGAGGTCAAGTTCAATATTGATAAATGTCACTTTTACCGTTCAGGGTCATGTTTAGTTATACATAATGGTCCTTGTGATATTGAAAAATGCCAGGACAATAATAAATATTTTAGTTTCAGCCCTGTTATAACTGCTTAGACTTTCACACATGGTTTTCAGTAGAGTTGGGCTTGTTACACCCTGTTATAACTGCTTAGACTTTCACACATGGTTTTCAGTAGAGTTGCGCTTGTTACACCCTGTTATAACTGCTTAGACTTTCACACATGGTTTTCAGTAGAGTTGCGCTTGTTACACCCTGTTATAACTTCTTAGACTTTCACACATGGTTTTCAGTAGAGTTGGGCTTGTTACACCCTGTTATAACTGCTTAGACTTTCACACATGGTTTTCAGTAGAGTTGCGCTTGTTACACCCTGTTATAACTTCTTAGACTTTCACACATGGTTTTCAGTAGAGTTGGGCTTGTTACACCCTGTTATAACTTCTTAGACTTTCACACATGGTTTTCAGTAGAGTTGGGCTTGTTACACCCTGTTATAACTGCTTAGACTTTCACACATGGTTTTCAATAGAGTTGATGTTGCCTTAATCTTTATCTGCTAGACCATTGTCTGTTTTCTTTGGTTTGTTGTCACTCCTGCAGCTTAATTATGTAGCAGAAATGTGAGACCAATATATTGAATTAATATGACAAGAAATTACAAATACTAAGATGTTTTCTGTATAATTTAATGATTTTAACAATATTGTTTATATTGAGAAACGTTTACAACAAGTTCATGAAACTTTTTAACAAATAAAATCATCTTTAATTTTGTAATACATTTGTACTTCCAAGTTGTGTATCTGTAAAACTAATAGCTGATTTTACATTCTAAAGATAAACTTGACAATTCTATATTATAAACATATTTTTATCAATTAAAAACTTTCTTCAAATGATAGACATGTAAATGAATGGGTGAAATGTTCATGTTATTATCAATAGTTACAATATAATGTGATGTTACTTCACAGAATCGTGCAAGTCTCACAATATAATGTAATGTTACCTGACTAAATATGTTCAAAATATTTATGTATGATTTTTTTTTCTACATAAAAATACTATGTAATTGACATTTCCCTTTTTACAGTGATTTCTTTTTTTAAATTAATTTCTGTCTAAGAACGAGTAATGCCATGTATCTGCTATACCAGGTATAGCCTAATTGCTACTAATGACTTTGCTTTGAGTCCTATGAAGGTTTAAAAAAAAACAAAATATTTTAACTCTTAAACAATTTACACAGCATCATATTCATTCGACTGTTGGAAATCATTTCACAAACAAACATTTTGACTGATTGAACAAGTTGTTAAGTTTTACAATTTTGAACCATAGATTATAATCTGAATGAATCTTTGAAAAAGATTTACACAAATTGATAATGAATAAAACAAACCTATAAATTATAAAGTATATAAATTATATTTGTGACAATATACAATATACAAATAACAAAACCTTGGAATCAGAATTACATGTAACATAAAACCTGGGAGTAGAATATATGGTTCATTCAAACAAATATATCACTCTAGGAGAGGGTTACTTTAATATCTCAGGACTGTTTTTTTTTTATTCAAGGAATTCTTAATGTTCCAGACTTAATCAAATGACATGTTGAGTCTAATGTTGCATATATTATTGTGAGGGTTACTAACAAAAAATAGTTTTATATCATTAAAAAATTCCAATACATATATAAAACTGAATACAGTAAACAGTTGGAATGTACAGAGTATTGGATCCCACAATATTCTATAATCATATGACTAGCAGGAAGCTGGTATTGAAGTTATAATAACTGAAAATGCCCCTGTTACCAAATTAAACAGATTTCAATACACCCTGTACACATGGAAATATCAAGCATCAGCTACAGCTAAATATGAAATCTAAGTTTTAATATCAAACAGAAGATTCATTTATCTACTACTTCTAAATATTGCACACATTTAGCATTATAAATAAATGGGGTTTTCAACACATACAAAATTTAAGCAGCTAAAACTATTTACCATAAACCTTTTGGTACAAGATGTCTTCAGTTAGCCTAAGATTCCCTAAGTAGGCCTAACACATGTGGATTTATTACTTGTTGAAGAGATAAATTTGTACTTCTCTGAACCAGCTTCATCTTTTATTTTCTCTTTTCAAATCATTGAACTTTTAATCTTGAATGAAATTGAATCTCCATTCAAGTTATCCTTTAAAAGAGTAATCTTACATACAGAGTACTATCTGATCCATTATGAATGAAAAGAGATCGAAATTGTGGAGCGTGTTCTTGACAAAGTTAATCAGTATAGGTAAATAGGTTAGTGTTATGATAACACACAAGCGAGTATTTCTCAGAATAAATAGATCACAGAGAACACATGAAAACAAGAAAACTGTTGTAGGTTTAGATTTAACATCTAATATTTATATAAGTCATAATAATCTTGACATTGGTTGAAGTTGGACACAATTTTCAACGATGAACCTGTTGTGATTTGTGCAGTCAGATGGAGTCGGCAACATGATAAAAATGTTTCATTACAATTTTATTTTATTCTAATTTGAATCATAGATATTTTTTTTCTTGCTTTAAAAGTTCAAATTTCAACTTTTTTTTTTAAAACCTTGCAGAATGAATTTAAGCCTTGCATTTGTACCTGTATCTAAGCCTAGCAGAAATAAATTTCATATTCTATAAGATATATGGTTATTACATGTTGATATGACAAATAAAATATCTTAATATTATGTTACCTTATAAACAGCAGGAACATAAGTAACTAACAAATGCACTGAACATAACTTGTTAAATGAAAAAGCTGGGACTATTTTGGCAAAACGAGTAAAATAATACATGCATGTGTAATAGCTGACTTTTTGGGAGGCATAAGTCTCATTTGTTTGATCTTGGGTGAGATGTTAACATTTGTTAATAGAACACCTAGACTTACATTAAGTATGTCATGTACATGAAACTTAACAAATAATTAAAAAAAAAAAAATAACTTTCAATATAACCATGAAATTTTAAAAATAAGTAAGGATATCTGCCAATGTCCAAATTTGAGTGTCAATACAGTTGAAATCAATCCCCTGTTGATAATAATTTCTTGTTAAAATGGATTTTTATTTTTTTTATTTTTATGCTTTTATGGAGATGTGTAATCCAACAACATAAATGTACAGATACCAAAAGGACCCCCAAAAATCTATGTATTTGTATAAAAATATATCTATACAAATGGTGTTCTGTTCATCTTTCAATTATAGTCTGAAAACACAGGCAATGAATATTTTTTACCTGTATTGATGTCCAGTGAACATATACAATATGAGTGACTCTTTAATAAAAACAAAGCTGCAGGATACACTTATTGTTAGGTCATCTGTTCAAACTGAAACATAAAGCTCCAGTATAACAAATTTCCTCTTAAGAAATCCATTCGTTATTCTCAACATTTACTCCAGTGAAATCTAATCCAACATTAGTATGACCCTTGACCCTTCATGTCATTGTCTAACCAAATAATAGACTGACCCTTGACCCTTCATGTCATTCTCTAACCAAACAATAGACTGTCCCTTCATATAATTCTGTCCTACACAAACTAGACTGTCCCTTCATATAATTCTGTCCTACACAAACAAGCATTCTGAAAACATAAACCTCATTTATAACAAATAAAAATATTGCAGCTAACAAAATACAGTGTAAAAACCATTAACAAGGGGAGATAACTTATTATAAGGGGACATAACTGTTATCTGACAAAAAGCTGTGTGTAATTGTCAATTAGATAAGCTGCAAAGCTATTAAGGTGTCCTATAGTACTAAGGTTAGCTTGTCCTTTTGGCCACAGAAGGTTTGGTCCAAACACTATAGCTAGGTTGACAGTATTCATCTTGTTAGAGTCTGAGTACTGCGAAACCTGAAAATATATAAACAAAAGGTTACATGTAAGTAACTATTTTATAGTATTTGTAATGTAAAAGTATTTTTTTTAAATAAAAGTATTGAAAAAGTATCAGTGTTCTTTTTCTAGAATGAAGATCTTTGACTCTGATGAAATATGAACACATTTGTTTTTTTTCTGAATGTGTGTAATTATCAAGTGATTTAACTAAAGGAATAAGTCTTTCAGGAGAGATGTGCTATAGTGGTTAGCACATTAGGTTAAAATCATAATTTCCTGGTTCCATAATATTTCAAGGACTGATTTTTCAGCTCTCAACATTTGCAAGCATGGACTTGAGAAACAATGATAGTTCTTCATAAGAAGGGGACAATAATTGTCTGAACAGTGTTAAAATAGAGCAATATCTCTTGCACATAAAAGCCACCCTTGTAGATTTTGAAAAAAGAGCAGGCTAATGCCACTAAAAAGGAGCACTCACACCAGCAAAGTGGAAAGGGATTAATATAAGTTGTAATAAGTCGTTTCCCAATAGGCTATAACTAAGTATGTTTAAACCAAGTCTTTCATAACATCAAAATGTCAAAGGATTGCCATTGGACCAATCATTACAATAAACAGTAATACCTGTGTGAGGAAGTGTATAATATACTTCAGTATAATGTAGTTTTCCTTTGGTAGCTCCTCTCTAAATAATCTCTGTACCTCTATCAACTGTCTGTCTTCTTCTAATGCTACAAATTAAATAAAACAAGTTCAAATACACAATGACAGCATTATCAAAATGGAATATTTTTGCAAGCCCTTCCTTTTAACTTTTAAATCTTCAAACAAATAGATCCAATCTTATTTATTCACTTACTTTTCTTTTTGTGTCCAGATAAAAGACAGAAAGGCAGATATGATTAATAACTCATTTGTTGACTCCATTAATGATTTTGTTCTTGTTTGACTTTAGAGATCTTGCATTCCTGGTCATATTTATTGTTAACAAGATGAATTTATATTAACTTGGTTTATGCCACAGATCAAGGGTATATTTTAAAATATCTGCTGATTGTTGGACAATTTGATTTAGGCCACAAGTCAAGTATATGTGATTATACTCAATGTGTTACAATGTGACACCATGTAAAGGCCATAGGTCAAGGATATGTGATTATACTCAATGTGTTACAATGTGACAACATATAAGGCCATAGGTCAAGGATATGTGATTATACTCAATGTGTTACAATGTGACAACATGTAAAAGCCATAGGTCAAGTATATGTGATTATACTCAATGTGTTACAATGTGACAACATGTAAAGGCCATAGGTCAAGGATATTTATTTATACTTTTGTGTATCTGTCAACTTTTAAAGGCCACAGGTCATGGAAATGTACTTGCTGTTATAAGTCAAATAATGTGTATGTTTACATTCTGTGCAATATAGTTATCAAAGGTACCAGGATTTTAATTTAGTGCAACCTTACAACTGGTTGTTAAGGTCAAAGGTCAATAATGTGTATGTATAATTCTTGTGTAACCCTACAACTGGTTGATTTAAGTCATAGGTCAACAATGTTTATGTTTATACTTACTGTGTAACCTGACTACTGGTTGGTACAGGTCAAAGGTCAATATTGGTTCTTGTAAATCTCTGAGGAATGTTTTCAGTGTTACTGCAGGAATGTGTACATCATTTATTTCATCAAAGTCAACAGTTTCTCCTGTAAAACAGATAAAATACTTTCATTTATTTAAATCAAAAATTATTATTTCAATTATAAGTGTGTACAGGAATAAGTTCCTCAGTAATGTCAATATCAAGCGTGGTTTTGTTCTATGTTCAGTTTTTCTTATGACCAATACTTTGCCTTATAAGTCCTTCCTACAGATTATTGGACCATTTCCTTTCAAATGTTATAATGTTAGCTGTAGATAAGCTTATTGATTCTAAAAACTTCAAATGACTTAAGCTACAATGGAAACTTTCTTAATCATATTAAAGTGGCAAACCAAAATTCAGTTTCCCTTCAGCCATTTCTCAAGAATGAAAATTGGAGGACAAGGGCAAACAATATGAGTATGAACTAAACATTCTTACCTTGATTAAATCTCTTTTGTACATCTTTTAAAACTGATGCATTGGCAGATCTTCTGAATATTCCTTCCACATCTAAAGCTGTAATACAAATAGGTAAGTTAAATATTAAGGTCTCAGTTACATAAACTATCTAAGTAAAGTATAGTTGATCAGTGCTACGGTAGATTTATATTATATTACGACATTTATTAACAAAATGACTATTTGGTAACAATGAACTGGTCAAATTTGACTTTCTTAAAATGTTCAAACAAATACTCCATTGAAATTTTATTTTGTTAACAATTGGAACATCAACACCTACATTATGGTAATAATAAAAGTTTTACATATTAAGCACACATAATTTGTAAATTTAAATCCCACAAACAAATTGTTTATCTGATATAATCCTACCATTTTTCCTGAGGAATTCCACACAAGTTTCCACCACAGGAGGTATCACACACTTATAATTCTGTAATATTCTGGAAAACAAAACAAATAAATGGGGAATGTGTCCAACTTAAACAAATATTTTGTAAGGAATCATGTCTTGTTTATATTTTTTTAAAATTATAAAACTGTTTATTGATTTACTTCTTTTTTACCAATAATTTTCTGACTCAATGTCTACATAACACAAAACCACAGTATTAAAACAAACAAGAGACATAAAAACTGCAGTAACCAAAAATGTATCTAAGCAAGGTGACGTGACACAACTGATTATATGAATCATTTCAACAAGCTGTCCACAAGTTAACCTGGTGCTATACAAAAAATCCTGTGGAGAACACTGTCTCCACCGGACATAAATCAAGAACGGTAAAAGTTATCTTACTAAAATTGTAGTTGATCTGAGTTTAGTGGTAATAAGTATTGTATATAAGTTTCATAATATTTGGTGATGGGAAACTTAAGTCAGAGAACAGAAATGCAATTTTTCAATTTGTAAAGGAGCATAACTCTAAAACAGTAAAGGTGAAACCAGCAAACTTAAAACTAGATATGTGATTTTTGTGGTAATGAGCATTGTGTTTAAGTTTCATAATTACAGGGTCAATTACAAAAATTGGCAAACAGATTAATTTGCAATTTCATTTTCTGGGTCGTATAGCAGCGATAAAACACTGTTATTCTGATTCAGAAATTAAATCAGGAAATTAAAATCAGATTTCAATACCAGTTCAACCCTACAAACTCTCTCGCCCCCATATTTATCTTCGTTTGTAAAAACTTACTGTTGTAATTTAACACCAAACTGTTGTTTTGGATTATGAACTGCTGCCTCGCTTTCATCTGAGGAGTAAGGATAAGATGGTTTCTGTGCTGACAATATCTTAGCATCATGTCTGTAAAAAGTCAATTATTTACCAGATAAGTATATATATATAATAGATTATAATGGTACAAGATATACAGACGATTACCTTACAATTGATAGATAGTAGACTGCTGAATAACCCTTACTTACATTACCATAGCTATACATGTATATAAAACTCGGGTCAAATATTCAGATTGTGGAGAAAATTATCATCAAGCTCCTTTTTATAAACATATCAGAGTTAGAATGATATCACCGTATTGTACCTGGCCTTTCTATGTTATTATCGCTATTTTGTGCATTTTTCCTTTTATCATGTTTTGTGATAATTTTCATATCATGCTACTTGCTTGAGATGGAAAATTATCGCTAGAAACTAAGCATGCAAGTGGCGTTGCTAACGAAATTGACATGAAATTGACAACATCCTTATAGGTAAAATAGCGATAAAAATATTATCATTGTTCATTTCGCCGTCCCATCTCAAGCTAGAAAATAAATCTTGTTGAGATAATCACTGATAATCTATAATTACATTTAAACACACAACATCTAACGTAAAAGTACTTACTCTAAAACTAAGGATGGCACGACTAGCTGATCAAAATGTAGATGTTCTTTTAACTTGTGTAAATAATCTACATACATTATCTTCCTTCCAAACTTAGCACTGAAAAATCAAATGTATTTCACTAAGTTATAAATGCTGTATATTACATTTTGTATTTCAAAATCCAAGTGTAAAAAGTATTTTTAAAGCTGGGGTCACACATTCACGATTTTTACTACCGTCCTTGACAGGACCATTCCCGATTAAAATTAATCAAAAGTCTGATCAAGATCCTGTGAATCGTGGATGGAAATTCAAACTTAAATTAAAATTTGTAAAAAAAAATATTTGATCACGACAACAATCAGATAGTGTTCAGGAAGCGTCGATATTCAACCGTTTCTAAGCGAATTTGTCCCGATAATCCCATTCTGAATCCGCTTCTAATCCGATTTGTATTTTTCGCCAGGTAAAATTGGACGATTCTGTCACGACTGCGTCCCGACTCTACCGAATGTTATCCGACAGATATCAGACAGTGAACCCATGCTGACTGAAGTTATCCGTTCGAAAACTGTTGTCGTATTCGGGATAATCAGGTACTGTCGGAACTTAATCCTATCACGGTCCGCTCTATCGCATTGCAAACGGCTTTGTCTGGTCTCTGTCGTATTGTATTCTGTAATTGTCGGGACTTTGACGTGGGTATCATTGACGAATTTCGTATTAATAACAGGACTGTTTGGAACGGTTTCGGCAAAAAACGGTTCGCAATCGACAGGGTCTGGATGCAATCTGCACTCAATCGGCAGAAAAACAGCTATGAAAAATTACTCCAGATCATTCCCGTTCCACAGGACACCGTCCAGAATACACAAGACATTGTTCGGAATTCGATCTGATACAGCAGAATCTGTCACGACATAGCCACGATTGTAATCCGACTAGACAAAATCGGCTGAGTTGCCCCGAATGTTACGGGACGCGCCTAACTGTCGGGATGCTATGCCGACCCTTCCCGACCCGTAGGAATCTGTTACGAACTAAAACGACTGAGTTCAGGCAATTATAGGACATTCCAGATAATTGAGGATACTAACCCGACTTTTCCACTTTTTGAGTCGTATTGCTGTCTGATCTCAAACGGGGGCAATAATCGGCAATGTGTGAACCCCGCATTAATCAAAGATGTGTTTAAACGGTAAACCAAAAAACAAACTGAAATACCATATTGAAAAGTTAACTTTAAAAACAAATCTAAGGTCATTTAAAACCCTTTCTTACTATTTGTGGATATTTTGTGCTAAAGTGTAGGACTATAATCATGAGAGGTTAGCCTACAATAATTTTAATAACTAAGATTTTTTTTTCATCTCTGAAAAATATTTATTAAATTTTTGAGTCAACTAAATTAATAGAAGGGAAGATAATTTGCACAAAAATAATTGTTAAACTGGATGCACTGTATAAAGAAATGTTTTATGTTGTCCCATTCCAGTCATTCTTGTTAACTCATTATCCCTGTACATAGTCATCAATGTGTGAGTGTATAATATATATAATTCAATATAAGTCACATAATGTGATGATACCATAAAGATATAAAATGCTAAATAATACAAACAGGATAATATCATGCAATTAACTCAATAAAAAACCAAGGAATATAAATAAAATGTGAACTAATTTCAAATATCAAAATGGATTTTCAATTTATAACTGTTATCCAACAGTTACTGTGGATGTTACTATTAAAATTTCAAAACCCCATCCAATCCTTTAAAGGGAATTTTTCTAGTGTACTATATCAATGTTTATAATTCTCATGTAGTATGATCTATGACTGATCAAAATTTTAAATTCATGTATTTAGATCACAGAAATTGTTACGGGTAACAGCATTTGTACAAGATAAATTGAATGTGGTGATTTTATTTCAGACATAGTCATTGTGAAAACAAATCTGTAGAAACACTTTTATACATTCTAGTATACATTTCTGCTGTTGTTTTTTATTTGGTCGGGTTGTTGTCTCTTTGACACATTCCCCATTTCCATTCTCAATTTTATTTATTGACCTATTTGTCAAATCATTTCAGACTATATCTCTAAAAGTCAATGGCAGATGCAGAACTTTTTAAAAGGTGAGGAGAGGGCATTGTACATTTACTCTGCATCAAAAATGCTTGTGCCAAAAAATCAAATTGGTAGAGCTAACCACCATCTAAGGCATGAAACAAAATAGAACAACCATAATACCACAATAATACCACAGTGGTTAAACAAATAGGATACTGTGTGATTCAACCTACCTGCTGTATTAACGGAAAAATAAAATATAAACTCATTAATATTTCTATAATAACCAGTAAAGCAGAGAGAGAAGTTATTACAAAACTGACCAATCAAATGTTTGGAAAATATCCTTATTGGATTAAACAAAAAGTCAATTCTGACCACTACAATCAAAGAAAAGAAATGTTTACTAAATGAATAAAGCTAACATTAGTAGCAAAGCAATCAGGAAAATAAAATCATACTTTTAAAGATAACTTTTAACAGTGCCACAAAATGCACAAACAATCTGTGTATTTACTTATAGGGAAACTTCTCTTAGTCCTTTAGTAGTATATGATTAGCATTTATTGACTATAATACAATGTATATTAATATATTTCTTTTTTTTGTGAATCCGTATTTAATGTAAGTTCAAATAAAAAAAATAATCATGATTCCGAAACCAAATGAACAGGACAATTTTTTGTTAAAATCATTTTTTTTAATTTTTTTGGGCAAATGGATCTATAATATTACAAATGTCATAAATTGTATTTGGGAAATATAATTGATGACTGGGTATTGGTGATTCCCAAGGAAGGTAAAAATACCTAAAACCCAGCATGTATAAAACTATCTTACCTTCTTATAAGATAAAAAGAAAAATCACAAACATAAGTTACTCATCTATTGTCTAATAGGCATTTCTGTGGCCAAAGTTGCTATAACTTATGGACGATTCTTATATCTTGCCAAGTAGGCATTTCTGTGGCCTTAGTAACCAAAAGTAATGAACAATTCTTATTTTTGCCAAGCAGGCATTTCTGTGGCCTTAGTAAACATAAGCAATTGGGCAATTCTTATTTATTGTCAAGTAGGCGTTTCTGTAGTCATAGTAACCATTAATAATGGGCATTTCTTATTTATTGTCAAGTAGGCATTTCAGTAGCCAAAGTTACCATTAATAATGGGCATTTCTTATTTATTGTCAAGTAGGCATTTCAGTAGCCAAAGTTACCATTAATAATGGGCATTTCTTATTTATTGTCAAGTAGGCATTTCTGTAGCCATAGTAACCATTAATAATGGGTATTTCTTATTTATTGTCAAGTCAGCATTTCTGTAGCCATAGTAACCATTAATAATGGGCATTTATTATTCAATGTCAAGTAGGCATTTCTGTAGTCATAGTAACCATTAATAATGGGCATTTCTGTAGTCATTGTAACCATTAACAATGGGCAATTCTTATTTATTGTCAAGTAGGCATTTCTGTAGCCATAGTAACCGTTAATAATGGGCAATTCTTATTTATTGTCAAGTAGGCATTTCTGTAGCCAGAGTGACAATTAATAATGGTCCATTCTTTATTTATTGTCAAGAATCCATTTCAGTAGCCTTAGTTGTGTTATGTAATTACCAAGTTTCTACTGAACATATATCTTAAGCTATGTTTACCACAACATGGTAGAAAAAACAGTAAATCTAAATGCTTTGCCAGCTATTTACAACACATGAGCTGCATCAGATACAAAACAACCTTATGCAAGTGCATGTATACATGTACATGTATAAGATTAGATTTAGTGTTGGAACATTAAAATACGATATGAAAAATGAACTTTGGGCTGTTTAAACAATTCCTATATGAATCCAATTTCAATACAGTTACAGACTTAACATACAGATTTGTTCAACTCGAAATAAGTTACCAGATGCAATGAAAAGGGCTGGTATTTATTTGCATAAAGTTGAATTTTATCCGATTAAAGCTCAAAGTTTAGCTTAGAGGCTATATTTTTTAAAGAATTCAACAGTTATTGATATTCATATTACCATAAGAACTTGCAAATTTTAAAAACTTGTTGAGAAGCCATTACTGTAGCCATAGTAACTAAAGGTAACTGACAAATTCTAATTTACTGTCAAGTAAGTATTTCTGTAGCCATAGTTACTAAAAGTAACTGGCAAATTCATATTTACTGTCAAGTAGATATTTCTGTAGCCATAGTTACCAAAAGTAACTGACTATTCGTATTTACTGTCAAGTAGGCATTTCTGTAGCCATAGTTACCAAAAGTAACTGATAAATTCATATTTACTGTCAAGTAGACATTTCTGTAGCCATAGTAACCAACAGTAACTGGCAAATTCTAAATTATGACAAGTAGGCATTCCTGAAGTCACATTTATGACATATAATGAGCAAGTTCCTACTGAACATTTCTTAAGCCATATGGTAGAATAAACGGTCAATCTAAATGCTTTGTAAGCTGTTTACAACACATATTAGCTAAGGCTATAGTTGCTAGAATTCAACAGTACTTCATATTGCCATTTTGTGTGAAGAAAGTTTTTAAAGTAAAAATCAAGGGCATAAAATGAACATGAAGAGGTGGATCTCTGATTTTTAATAGTATTCTCCAAAAATTTCTTAAGAAAAAAACCTAAGAGCTATAAAAACAATGCTAGGACACATCTCCACTTGAAATCAGCCTTGGATATCTCAATGATATTGTAATAAACAAATTCTTTCAGTGAAAATGTCAAAAAAGCTGTTGTGTAGCAAGTCACAGCCCATTCCAGCAGATACTGTCTATAAGCTTCTCAAGAGAATACTGAGGAAATACAGGCAAATTCTACAGTTTTATGCTGAAGCCTTCATAAATTGTAATTGTTGGATTTTCATGCCTAATCCTTTTTCAAAATACAGATTGCTTTTTACATTGTGTTTTCTCTTTAGCTCACTTGGAGATGACAAAAGTAAACAAATGTATAATTAACAAAATAAACTGATAACCAATTTCTTACCCATGTTCCTGTCTATCAAATAGAAACTGCATGAAAATCTAATATTTAATTTATCATGGCCTAAAAGATACACACATGTATAAGAGTGATACAATTAGATGCTATGGCAACACAAACTCACCTGCTGTTTTAAAAAAAAAAAGGAAAAAAATTATTTCACACATGCCAAAAAAACTGTCAGTACAAAATCTTGCAATAACTTCTAAATGCATATCAAAAATTGAACAAATACAAGGGTTAAAATACGATAAAAACAAAATTCATCCACATTCAATAAAAAAAGATTTCTCATCTTTCTAAAAATAAAGTCAGACATTCACACATGAACATAAAAAATACATGCTTCCTAAAACAAGCAATGTAATTCTTATAGAAAAAATGTTTACATTGTATTAAACTTATTTTTATAAGAAGGTCAAGGTCATGTATCAAGGGGAATAACTCACCTTATAAATGGTTTAAATATATTGAGTAATAACTTGATAAAGTTGGTAGGATGGACTAGATATAAGGCTTTTAGATTCTTCTTGTACCTGTAAAAGAAAGAATAAGGCCATACAAAAATAATCCTAGGTTCTTCTTGTACCTGAAAAGAAAGAATAAGGCCATACAAAAACAATCCTAGGTTCTTCTTGTACCTGAAAAGAAAGAATAAGGCCATACAAAAACAATCCTAGGTTCTTCTTGTACCTGAAAAGAAATAATAAGGCCATACAAAAACAATCCTAGATTCTTACCATAGCCAGGTTTTTTTTTCAAGCAGAAACACTCAGATGTACTGGACATATAGAACTTTTTAAAAGTTGTTTTGCATTTTTTAATGTTTTATTATTTTGCAATCAAATTTTTTGGCAATTTTTTAACAGTTGGGGTGAGGTATCAGATGAATCTACATATTACACAAAAAAAATGACAGATTTTCTTTGTTAACAAATACACAGAAACACATTTCTCCCCAAGATGCTGTACTCAATGATGCATCAGAGCGTTATAACCAAAGTACATCGATGGATGTATTGCATTTATCTAACTTTGTGAACTCAAAATCATGGAACACATAAGTAAATACTTTGAATAGGTATTCAAACAGATATATATATTCTTTATTGCCTCCAGGAGGAGAGTGAAAATATATCTGAGTTTGCATTATCAATAAATTTCATGACAAGTTCTCTGTACATTTGTAACATCTACAATGAGACCAGATCTACACTGAATAAGGACTTTACATTTGTGTACTTACTTTCTATCAAGTTCTCTGTACATTTGTAACATCCACAATGAGACCTGGCCTTAAAGGCATAAAACTTTGCTCAGTGCTCTGAGCACAAAAAGCATGCTCGAAACATGAAATACAGCAATTTGATTGTTTGATTTTCGAGTCTGAGTACAAAAATCATGCTCGAAAGTTTTATGACCGTGAGGTCAGATCTACACTGAACAGGAACTGTACTTACTTTCTATCAAGTTCTCTGTACATTTGTAACATCCACAATGAGACCAGATCTACATTGAACAGGAACTCTACTTACTTTCTATCAAGTTCTCTGTACATTTGTAACATCCACAATGAGACCAGATCTACACTGAACAGGAACTCTACTTACTTTCTATCAAGTTCTCTGTACATTTGTAACATCCACAATGAGACCAGATCTACACTGAACAGGAATTGTACTTACTTTCTATCAAGTTCTCTGTACATTTGTAACATCCACAATGAGACCAGATCTACACTGAACAGGAACTCTACTTACTTTCTATCAAGTTCTCTGTACATTTGTAACATCCAGCCTAATTTAGGTTTGTTTTTACTTGTCAGACCGTAGTGGAAGTAAACTATCACATAATCGTTCTCCACATACTGATCCAAGGTGTATTTAAGGTATCTGTAATATAGAACACAGGTGAGTCATGTGATCCAAGGTGTATTTAAGGTATCTGTAATATAGAACACAGGTGAGTCATGTGATCCAAGGTGTATTTAAGGTATCTGTAATATAGAACACAGGTGAGTCATGTGATCCAAGGTGTATTTAAGGTATCTGTAATATAGAACACAGGTGAGTCATGTGATCCAAGGTGTATTTAAGGTATCTGTAATATAGAACACAGGTGAGTCATGTGATCCAAGGTGTATTTAAGGTATCTGTAATATAGAACACAGGTGAGTCATGTGATCCAAGGTGTATTTAAGGTATCTGTAATATAGAACACAGGTGAGTCATGTGATCTAAGGTGTATTTAAGGTATCTGTAATATAGAACACAGGTGAGTCATGTGATCCAAGGTGTATTTAAGGTATCTGTAATATAGAACACAGGTGAGTCATGTGATCCAAGGTGTATTTAAGGTATCTGTAATATAGAACACAGGTGAGTCATGTGATCTAAGGTGTATTTAAGGTATCTGTAATATAGAACACAGGTGAGTCATGTGATCCAAGGTGTATTTAAGGTATCTTTAATATAGAAATCATAGTTTCAAAAATATGGGTGAGTTAGGTCGTACTCCATTGCATATTTGTTCTATTCTTATAATTAAAGTTTTTGCAAAGAATTAATGGTTTAGAAAAAGATCAGTTAAACAAGCCCTTTTTACAAGTATTGACAATCACACATGTAATAAGTCATCTTGGTATTCTAATGTTGTATATATTTAAAAATGTATTGATGTTGATATAGAAAATTTTGATGTTGAAGAAGGTAACATAAACTTTTATATGTCTTACTTACTCCATAAGTCGTTCATGATTTATCTGTGAACTTGGAGGAAGTCTACAGGCTGAAGCCACTATAACTTTCCGTCCATAAGTATCATCACCTGTTAAAATCAAAATCAAAATAATGAATCATTGAAAAATACAACAAAATATCTAGTAAGTCACCTTCCAATCCCCCATATTACAGTTAAGTTACCACTGACTTCCTGATTCCTGTACTGAGCCACATCTTTGACTAGTTAGTAACCCTCCCCTCCCTCCCTCCTCCTTAACAGATAAGTTACCAGCAACTTCCAGTATACGGTACTGGCCACATCTCTGACTAGTAATTCTCCTCTCTCTTTCCCTTTTTCCCCCAAAAAATAACATATAAGTTACCAGCAACTTCCAGTATCCTATACTGTGCCACATCTCTGAATTCTGATTCATCATTGTCCTCAGCATCCTACAATTATATATATAAATGAAAAACATAGATAAATGTCTTGCCTTTACATAGTTTTGAAAGTACATGTATAACGTAAATGTTTATCTCTGCCTATGTGTAGTGATAACTGCAAATTATATCTTGTCCATCAGATTTTTTATGATTAAGAAATATTGGGCATTGAAATATGTATAAAGTGCCTAGTAAATCAACCTAATGATGTATAATGTAAATGTTGATATACAAGTTTTTAACATTCAAACTTTATCTTAAATCTGTAAAAACTCATACTTTGACGATTTTAGACTTTTTTCAATACATTTTTATAGTGTTCCCTTAAATGTCAAGTTCTTACAACTCTGTCTTGGGTTGGGGTGAAGGTTGGCGCCAAATAAAAACATTCAAACCCCGCTGCATTTGTTTGAACCTGTCTTATGTCAGAAACCTGAATGTTAAGTGGTTGTTGTTTGTTTGTTGTCTCATTGGCAATCATACCACATCTCCTTATTATTATATATCTGGTGTTTAATGGATTGATTTCATGGATGAATCATTGAGGCAAATACATTGTTGTCTCAATATTCTGATCACACTTTTTTTATTTAGTTGAGTATCATAGAACTATTTCCAATATTCATCATGTCATTTTAGTAAATTGTATATATGTTCTGATCAATATAACTTTTTTAGAATATTTTTTTTTAATTCATAAAACAAAAGACAAAAGATAACCCATTCATAGAAATAAAATCACACATTTTTAAATGTTTTCCATGGAAGTAACAAAATGCCCTTGTAAACTTTACATATCAATATAAGAGATGACTTAAACTAGAATTACAGAGGGTGTTCCAAGTTCCTTTTCAAAATCATCTTCTATCAAGCCCTCTGGTGTAATGGCTCCACTTCTGAAGGCTATCTCGCCGGCTTGTTCTCTCGCCAAATCTGGAAAACAAACACAACATCTTTAAATACTCATCTTTGCCCTTTTTTCTAAAAGAGGTAGACAAATATTTGTGACACTTTCTAGGAGTTATTTATCAAGAAATTTAGAAAATGAGATATGCAGTTATTAGTCTGTAACTTCAAACAGTGTCTATAACACCTAATTCTAATTGAAAATTATACATCAGAAGGATTTAAATTGATATTCAAATAAAATCATATAAAACAATATATTAAAAAACAAAAAGTGCCTGTATATTCAACCCAACTAGTATCTCACTATCCATGCTATCTGTGACTAAAAAAATCAAAATTACACAAAACTCTACAAAAGTTTATTTATGCAAATATTGAAAATATTAATTAAGTACTAGTAATATCTATTTTAGTATAACAATAGTATATACAGGTTATCATGGCTACAGAATCATATACAAGAAAGTAATTACAGACATGCAATACATATATACACTTTATATTCTTTGCAGATTAATTATGAAATATATTATAAGACAGTTATAGTACTGAAGGAGCTTTATATATCATTTTGTTTTCACAGACTGGTCTAGATTTCTAACATATAAAGATGTTCAATGATATCTTGGACATGAAATTTATATTCAGTTACCACTCTGGATAACAATCATCAAATGTTTTAACAGGAAAAAACTTATGGGTGTCACCTGTGAAGCATGAAGTGTGGACCTATCAAGAGCGTTGTTTGGTGGGGTTCATGTTCCCTAAATTTGTTTTTCATGAGGGTCTCAAAAAAGATTACTTTTACCCTCTTTGAAATAAAAATTGACACATTGTTCACACCTTACAGTAAGTGACTAAATTGTAGGTTAGTAGTATATGGTACATGTACAAACAAGAGTGCACACGCTGAAATGTCTCACCTTCTTTACTAATCATTGATATTATGTTGATAGTCCTAAGTATAAAGCTTTATTACAACTGTCACATAAACTTAACAGTAACCAAGATAGCTAAACAGAGACCAATGAACCATGAAAATGAGGTCAAGGACAGATGAACCATACCAGGCAGACATGTACAGCTAACAATGCTTCCATACAACAATTATAATTGACCTATTACTTATAGTTTAAGAAAAATAGACCAAAACACAAAAACTTAACAATGTGCAATGAACCATGAAATTGAGGTCATGGTCAAATAAAACCTGCGGGACTGACATATAGATCATAATATATTTCCATACACCAAATATAGTTGACCTTTGGCATATAATATTAGATAAAAAGACCAAAACTTAAAAACTTAACTTTGACCATTGAACCATGAAAACGAGGTCAAGGTCAGATGACATCTCCCCGTTAGACATGTACACCTTACAATCATTCCATACAACAAATATAGTAGACCTATTGCATAAAGTATGTGAAAAACAGACAAAAACACAAAAACTTAACTTTAACAACTGAACCACGAAAATGAGGTCAAGGGCAGATGACACCTGCCAGTTGGACATGTACACCTTATAGTCCTTCCATACACTGAATATACTAGCCCTATTGCTTATAGTATCTGAGATATGGACTTGACCACCAAAACTTAACCTTGTTTACTGAGCCATGCAATGAGATCGAGGTCAAGTGAAAACGGTCTAATGGGCATGAGGACCTTGCAAGGTACACACATACCAAATATAGTTATCCTATTACTTATAATAAAAGAGAATTCAACATTACAAAAAATCTCAACTTTTTTTCAAGTGGTCACTGAACCATGGAAATGAGGTCAGGGACATTGGACATGTGACTGACGGAAACTTCGTAACATGAGGCATCTATATACAAAGTATGAAGCATCCTGGTCTTCCACCTTCTAAAATATAAAGCTTTTAAGGGGTTAGCTAACACCACCGCCGCCGGATCACTATCCCTATGTCAAGCTTTCTGCAACAAAAGTTGCAGGCTCGACAATAAAAAAAAACTATCAACAAGTTAATCTCAAAAACGAAATACAACAGCAAACAAGTTAGTTCTACAGAAAACAGGAACGTTCCATGCTCTCCTGGCTTATGTAGGTTAGCTCTACAGAGAACACAAACATTCATGCTCTCTTGGTTTATAAAGAAGATCCAAATACTACTTTTACATCCATCAATACATGTCTAACATTGTTGTTACGTTATTTTCTTCAGAATGATGATTTTTTTTTCTTTATCTTCAAATTATACAATTTTTTTTTTCTGTCAACATGTATAACATTGATACAATATAATTTAAATATGCAATTACTTAAACATGTGCATTACATTTTATGCATTGCAATCTTCCAAAAGAGCAGCTAACCCTAACCAATGTATTGTTGAATGTACCAAAAGTATAAATGGATCACAAATGCAATGTCCACAACATTTGATCTTACCTTCCTCCCACGATGTCATTGGTACATTATAATCTTCTGTTATTCCTTAAATAATGAGCATCAGTCACTTAACAAAACATACCGGTTCATTATAATCTTTGGTTATTCCTTAAATAATGAGCATCAATCACTTAACAAAACATACCGGTACATTATAATCTTCTGTTATTCCTTAAATAATGAGCATCAGTCACTTAACAAAACATACAATCATTAATATCTTCTGTTATCCCTTAAATAATTACCATCAGTCACTTAACAAAACATATATACTGGTACATTATAATCTTCTGTTATTCCTTAAATAATTAGTATTATTCACTTAACAAAACATGCAACCAAAGCATAGAACAGCCTCATTCTAATGGCACCAATAATCAGTTTGCATTAAACTGCAGAAAAGCTAAAATTCTCTAGATTTTGATCAAAACCCCTCAATAAGTCAAGCATTGCAATAATTTACTATCTTTTACTGTATAAAACCCCTCAACCTGTCAGTCTAGATCCTTAATTAATTAAAGAACCTTAGTGAGCACGCTCACATACCCCACGTCCCCACATTGTCATTGGAGAAATTAAATAAGTGTAAGAAAAAAAAATTGTATAAGAAAAATTAATTTCCTGCCAATATGCACATCTAAATAGTTTATTATCTACAAAATTTCATGAAATTCTGTTGAGTGGTTTCAGAGAAGTTGAGATGACAAACTGTTGCAGAAATACATTGAAGCAAATAAGTTCAAAGGGGTGTAACCCCTAGAAAAAAAATTGAATCGCAATTTCCCGTCGATATGCACAACTACATAGTATGTTCTTATTATCTGAAAAGGTTTCGTGAAATTCTGTTGTGTGGTTTGAGAGGAGTTGCGATGAACAAACTGTTGCAGTAGTACATTAAAGTAAATAAGTTCAAAGGGGCATAACTCCTAGAAAAAAAATTGAATCGCAATTTCCCGTCCATATGCACAACTACATATCATGTCCTTATTATCTGAAAAGGTTTCGTGAAATTCTGTTGTGTGGTTTGAGAGGAGTTGCAATGACAAACTGTTGCAGTAGTTCATTAAAGTAAATAAATTCAAAGGGGCGTAACTCCTAGAAAAAAAATTGAATCGCAATTTCCCAGGAAACAGGACTGACGGACGGACTGACGGATGGGTCAAAAACATTATACCCTCTGCAACTCGTTGCGTGAGGTATAAATATGCAAATTTTGAGAGAAGAAAGTGAACAATCTGTAAGACTTCTCATTCCAAATAAATCCAGTAACCTATATCTTATTCTTATTTTCTGAAAGTACATTAAGAAATATTTAATCTTAAGATTCTACCATTTAGTCATCTTTTTAACACTTAAAATTGGCTTTTCTATAATCATGATAACAATCCATACAAAATATGTTAATTTTGCTAAAGCTCTGTGACTTTTTATTATACTCATTACCATGACTACCAAACTTCTTATTAAATTCAACCTCTTTTTACTTTTTTGTGCTTAGGTTATAAAGCACAAAAGAATTATAAAAAAGATTATTTCACCAATTTTCTAAAAAAAACTTCAGAGTTCAGATAAGTTTACATTGACTATAAAAGTGACAAAAGATGGAAGTCAATAGATTTCTTAATAAGAAAAAACTGTTATTTCTTCATGATTCTATTCAGTATACATAGACTGTTTTTTTCTAAATTCATTCACACAAAAACACAGAGTTAACATCTGATAAATTCCTGACCTTGTAGTACATGTATGTAAATATTGATTTGTTGATTTTTATATATGACAACAAACACTCAATGACTCAATGGTGAAATACTGTTACACTTAAAATACATAAATAAAGGATTGAAAGAATGTATCATATGTATGTAATATATAGATAATTAGGATTTAAAATTAAAGCACTTTAAAGTTTAAAAATTTGAGAGTAATAACAAAATCTTTCATGCAAACACATGCAAAATAAAAGCGTATAAACCAGATCCTTATGATCTAACTAAAACCCCATAGATTCTCAGGATCTATGTATAATTCCAAAGATCCTTAAGATCTAACTAAAGTCCAAAATGTTGCACAACATGAGGTTTACCTTCTAATTCTGCTTCTAGATCTAACTCAGCTGATAAATAACAATTGTATTCATAAAGAAACATACTGGGCAATATATTGCAGAATAAAAGTTCACTATTAGTTTTATTTATTCATAAATCAAGTATAATAGAAATATAATGTGTTTTAAATAGAAATTTCCTATCAAATGTATTTTTAAGTACTCTTTATATCTTGAGTTTACATTTTGTTTTCATATAAAATATTATTATATTGAGATTATGCAATTGCTAAGTAGACAATTGTGTACTGCCTCTCCATACTCAGAGCTTACAAATCTGTCAGAACTCACTTAATGTGTATCTCCAATCTCTCCATACTCAGAGCTTACAAATCTGTCAGAACTCACTTAATGTGTATCTCCAATCTCTCCATACTCAGAGCTTACAAATCTGTCAGAACTCACTAAATGTGTATCTCCAATCTCTCCATACTTATAGAGCTTACAAATCTGTCAGAACTCACTTAATGTGTATCTCCAATCTCTCCATACTCAGAGCTTACAAATCTGTCAGAACTCACTTAATGTGTATCTCCAATCTCTCCATACTCAGAACTGTATTGGATTATACCATAAAAAGCCTAAGGGTTATGCAATTACATGCATTTGATTATAATTGATAAAAAAAAATGGCGTCGGGCTACAAAAAACGATGAAGTTTTGAACGATGGCGGGAGACAGTTTAACAATGGCCCAAGGCAATTTAACGATGGCGTGAGTCATTTGACGATGGCGCAAGACATTTGAACGATGGCGGGGCGCCATCGTTAAACAGGCCATGGAGATCCCTGTAATGTGTATCTCCAACCTCTCCATACTCAGAGCTTACAAATCTGTCAGAACTCACTTAATGTGTATCTCCAATCTCTCCATACTCAGAGCTTACAAATCTGTCAGAACTCACTTAATGTGTATCTCCAATCTCTCCGTACTCAGAGCTTAAAAATCTGTCAGAACTCATTTTATGTGTATCTCCAATCTCTCTATACACAGAGCTTACAAATCTGTCAGAACTCACTTAATGTGTATCTCCAATCTCTCCATACTCAGAGCTTACAAATCTTTCAGAACTCACTTAATGTGTATCTCCAATCTCTCCATACTCAGAGCTTACAAATCTTTCAGAACTCACTTAATGTGTATCTCCAATCTCTCCATACTCAGAGCTTACAAATCTGTCAGAACTCACTTAATGTGTATCTCCAATCTCTCCATACTCAGAGCTTACAAATCTGTCAGAACTCACTTAATGTGTATCTCCAATCTCTCCATACTCAGAGCTTACAAATCTGTCAGAACTCACTTTACAAATCTGTCAGAACTCACTTAATGTGTATCTCCAATCTCTCCATATTCAGAGCTTACAAATCTGTCAGAACTCACTTAATGTGTATCTCCAATCTCTCCATACTCAGAGCTTACAAATCTGTCAGAACTCACTTAATGTGTATCTCCAATCTCTCCATACTCAGAGCTTACAAATCTGTCAGAACTCACTAAATGTGTATCTCCAATCTCTCCATACTTATAGAGCTTACAAATCTGTCAGAACTCACTTAATGTGTATCTCCAATCTCTCCATATTCAGACCTTACAAATCTGTCAGAACTCACTTAATGTGTATCTCCAATCTCTCCATACTCAGAGCTTACAAATCTGTCAGAACTCACTTAATGTGTATCTCCAATCTCTCCATACTCAGAGCTTACAAATCTGTCAGAACCCACTTAATGTGTATCTCCAATCTCTCCATACTTAGAGCTTACCAATGTGTGAGAACTCACTTAATGTGTGTCTCCAATGAGTTAATGTTTTGCCTCATGTATTGTGAGAAAAAATTAACTGCTTGAACCTTAAAATCAGACATCAAAAAGAGCTTCTGTGGAAGAAATTGTACAGAACAATCGGTCAGAAATCTCTGGAAGACATTGTACAGAACAATTGGTCAGAAATCTCTGGAAGACATTGTACAGAACAATCGGTCAGAAATCTCTGGAAGACATTGTTCAGAACAATCGGTCAGAAATCCATTCACAAGTTAGTAAAGAGCTTCTCTGGAAGACATTGTACAGAACAATCGGTCAGAAATCCATTCACAAGTTAGTAAAGAGCTGTTAATAGGATCTTAATTCAACGTTACATAAATACAGTAGATTACAATGCAATTTTTACAAAATACGATAAAATAATGTAAAGAAGTGAACACTACCTTCTTTAGATGCTAGCTGTAAGCCACTTTCATCAAACTCAAACTCTGGATCTTCAGTACTGGCAAATAGTTCATTATCTCTGTTGGCTTCATGAAATTCTGTAATAAACAAAAAGCTGTTTGGTAGATTAAATAATATTGAGATATATGTTTCTAAGTCTTTACTTTTCTAAGTTATGTGTTGTATACTGTTGTTTAGTCTCTTGATCTTTTTTAACATGTTTAATTTCAAAAATGATTGAAACATATACACTTTTTGGTGCGTCAAATTTTTTGTCAGCAACAATAATGTCCGTCAAATGTTATGTTAGCAACAAACCAGTGATCGGGAAGGACGTGCGCCCTGCGCCTATAGCGCATATTCACCAGAAATGGCGCATAGAGTGACAAATGTAAGCGCCCACGTGGCGCACGATATTTTTCGCATCGTTTCGAAACGTTTAGATATCGTCAAATAGTTTTCCGATCGTGTTCCGTGCCGCCATGTGTGTGTACACAACTGTATAATGTTCCTCCAATCATAGGAGCACCTATATATTTTAGGACGTCTCGGGTGTTTTCCTATGGTAATAGAACCATGCGGTTTAACGTCTCGGGTGTTTTCCTATGGTAATAATAGAACCATGCGGTTTAACTGATAACCCAAAAAACGCAATTAACCATCATTCATGATATAATTTTTTATAAACAACTTAACATTTGTGAAATTTTGCTATTACAGACGAGATTTAACTCTAATAATAATCTTTTAATTTAGTTTAGCTTGCTATTATTTCGATTGAATACCCCTGAAGCCTTTTTATGAATATAGTTTTTGTCTCCATAAAAGGCGCTTAACTGTCCTTGTCATTTTTTGGTCTTTGGCTCGTTTTGACATTTTGTAAACATGACTTCAGCGAATTATTGTTTTGTTCTATCAATTAATGGTACTCTCTATTGTTATTCTTGTCATCTTGATGAAGTAATAATAATAATACAAGAAGTGCAGAGGACGTTCCTGGAATGTCCTCTAATACGGAACGTCTGGAATGAGTATGGTATCGACGAAGACCCAAATTTAATGTTAAAAAAACCATGAACATGAACAAGCCAAGGCAACAGTAACAGTTTATACATTGTAAATAAAGGTTTATCTTTAATATTGTCCGTTTTGGAAGAAGTTATTGTATATTCATTGAAATTACAGAATCACAGGAACAATATTATTTAAAATCATAAAGGTAAACTTGTACCAACACCTCTTTTCCAAAACATGAGAAAATAATGATACTTTTTATTTTTTTACAGAAGTCAATTCAAATGGCCCACTCGTTTGACAACATGGCCCATTATTTTTCAAAATGGCCCATTGAATTTATTTTTGAGGGGCCCTGGGCCCATAGTGAAAAAAACCTTCCAGATCACTGAACAAACTAGAGGCTCTAAATAGCCTGTGTCGCTCACCTTGGTATATGTGAATTAAACAAAGGAAGCAGACAGTTCATGACAAAATTGTGTTTAGGTGATTGTGATGTGTTTGTAAATCTTACTTTACTGAACATTCTTGCTGCTTACAATTATCTCTATCTATAATGAACTTGTCCATGTAGTTTCAGTGGAAAATGTTAGAAAAATTTAAAAATTTTATGAAAATTGTTAAAAATTGATTATAAAGGACAATAACTTCTTAGGGGGTCAATTGACCAATTTGGTCAATTTGACTTATCTTTGAGTCTTAAATTGCTGTACATTATTGCTGTTTACAGTTTATCTCTATCTATAATAATATTCAAGATAATAAACCCCCACCCCACCCCACCTCCGGTAAATCTCCCCACTTTTTCATCAACTCACTCAACTTTCTAAAAGTTGCCCAACTAAGGAATAAATTGTTTCGCTAAGCACAGTGTTAAAATTTTATGATTTCTATTTACTTATACTAATGTTTTAATCCTGAAACCATCTGATGATGGCGACAATGTGATAACAATACAACATTTTTTTTTTAATTTTTTGCCATAGTATAAAGGGAACCATTAAAATAGGTTAGATAACTTGCCCCACTTATGAAAAAGGCTAAAATCCCCCTGAAATAAACTTAAGGTCTGCTCCACTCATGACATCTAGATAAACCACCATGACTTTAGTAATGGCAACTCCCTCCACTTCAGAAAAACAATGCAATCCTGTTGTATATCTATGTCCCTTCCCAACTTATGAATAAATTCAATATATACATGACATATGAAAACCTAAGTTAAACATGTTTTTGTAGTTATTTTGAACATATTTATTTATAGTGGATTGGGAAACAAGTTATTGCAAAAGTTGAACTTATATAAATCCCTTTCCACTATGCAAGTGCCTTTTTTTGTAGTTTGTGCCCCGAAATTTAGAAATGATCCTGTTAAACTTATTGCTCCTTTAAATAAACTTATTCTAAAAGGTTACCAATTCAACACTGTAATAAGATCATTGAGTATTGTTTTTATTGGTATAAATATTGATTTTGTTATCGGTAAATTAAAAGCAAACTAAATATTACTACACATGTATTATGGTACATTGTTACATGTGTTATATACATATACACATTCATGGATCTACAATCTGTTGATACCTGTATCTTGGCATTGCACAAGGTCATGTTTTCCTCTGACTGTTTATGAAGTCTTTACAGTAAATCTATTGGATGTTGGATGTGTATGGATTGATAATTTATTCTTAAATGCATGATTTTTTTATTAGTTGTTATAGGCTTTAAAGTAGCTGTCAGTTAATTATAAGTTGAACTTAACCATGTTAACTGCGAGTACTCTCAGATTTGTTCCTAGTGTCTTTTTGTTGTTGGAATGTACAAGTACCCGGCCACGTCCACTAGTATTTTCGTCCATCTGATGAGTAAAACCTTTTTCAACTGATTTTTATCGTTTTTAAAATTAATGATCCGGGCAAGTAAATCACGGATCTATAATTAGGGAGGGTTGAGATCCTGCTAACATGTTTAAACCTGCCACATTATGTATTTATGTGCCTGTCCCATGTCAGGAGCTTGTAATTCTGTGGATGTCGTTTGTTTATGTGTCTCACAACATGCACAATTGTTTTTTTTGTTTTATTTTGGGGCCTTTTATAGCTGACTATGCAGTATGGGCATTTCTCATTGTTGAAGGCTGTAAGATGACCTATAGTTGTTAATTTCTGTGTCATTTGGTCTCTTGTGGAGAGTTGCCTCATTGACAATCATACCACATCTTCTTTTTTATGTAATATAATTTTTCTGTATTTTTTTTTGTTTTTCCCTCATTTTTTATCATATTAGATGTGAGATGAAATCTTTTACCTTTTAAAGACAAGTTTTTAGAACTATATAAATAAACATATGACAATTGCCGTTACATTTACAGTGCGTGCCTAGATCGTAAACGTCGCACAAAGTGCTAATATATATACATGATATACATGATATAGATGCAACGAAATCTTAAAAATCTTGTTTTAGATTTTATGATGTGAAATTGTCTACTTCTATGCATGGATTAAGTTTTTAGGCAATTTGAACGTTTTAATCAATTTTAAGTTAATGAAAAGGATATTACGAAAGGCGAACTATTTTACATTTTACTGCTGCAAGTCTATTATTCTTTTATCAGTGCGAACTTGATTGAAGCAACTTATTTTACAACATTTATCTTTTAAGAATGAACTATTTTACTACGTAAACATATATAATCCCATTGTATATATGTCCGGTAACTAGCCTAACAATTTTAACGCAACTAAGAATACATACAAGATATATGTGTAACTACAAAAGTGATCCTATATATAGCGGTGGAGGATGGAATTATTCAAAATATAGTGTAAATATATTCCTACTTGTATGGTGGTGGGTTTTGTTCTACATGCCTTAACGGTGTGGTTGTCCTACAAAGGATGTGAAGATTTGGAAGAAGAAGGATGACACAACTCTTCTATGACATGCAACATTGTAGTTTGAATATTAAAATGTTTTACCTGCTAACAGCTCTGAAGAGAGTTCCTCTCCACTTGGAGTATCTGTTTTGTTTTGAAGGCCTTGCTCATTTGTTGAACTCATAATTTTCACTTGGATAACCCACTCTCTTTCAGTTTACCGACATTTTCCTATCGGCAGATTTTAATTTATAAAACCATTTATCTATGTTTTCTTTAAGGGTGTACGTTTATCGTTTATGATAGTCTTATGTTCTTACAGGGGAATAAAAGTATAACGAATGTCAAAATTTTGGTGATGACAGAAAACAACATCCGGTATACTTCGCTTCCTGTGTTTGTTGTCTCCCTTTCTAGATTGGTCTGTCCAATCATTGAGCTTTTTACAAAATTCTTTGTCAAATCAAAACAACTAAAAAGCACTTTAAAAAATGTCAGGGAAATATAAATGGATGTGAAAACCTTGAGTATATAAATCAACAGAAATAAGTTAAATTGTAAAAGAAGGTTACTGAATTTTTAGTATGGTTTATAAGGGGGGTTTATAAGTTTATAAATCTAGTACTACTAAAAGTCAAATCGGCACCTGGTTAATTCGGCACCTATAGGCTATAATTTTGGCCACAGACACAGGCATTTGTTTCTATCCATGGGAAGGTCGACTATTAATAATAGAAGCTTCATAAGATAAGATAAGATAAGATAAGAAATTTTATTTTAAGTCGGGTTACATTAAATACAAACATAAGCTCTGTAGAGCTTTTTGCCGACATTAATAACAATAACAACACACATATTAAGATACATAAAACACACATATGAGACATACAAATTAAGATAGCTATATTGCAAGTAAAAAGTTCATAAATAAAAAGCATAGCACATGCAAGCATAGCACTAAAACTGTAACATAAGCACATGCAAAGCCGAATGAAATAAATAAAGCAAACTATATATATATATGAGTCTACCTTACCATTGACAGAAACAGTTGCCTGTGTTTAGCTATAGGCAAAGTCAAAACGGCCACTGGTCAATTGGTTTGTTTTTTCTAAAAAACTAGTAATTACGATGCGAAATATGTTCTAGTTACCCCCCTTTGGCCGATCATTTGATATTCTCGCATAACTGAATTTGAATTGTGTTCACTCCACCTTTAGTTTTAAAGTGAATTCTTTTTCCTAGTCATTACATTAGAATACGTTAGAGTAATCAGATCGAAATTTACCCACCCGCCCTCTCTTTTTTTTTTTTTTTTTGTCAAATTTCTAGTTTATTTATTTTATTTTATTTTTGCATTTTATGCATCAGTAACTTATGTGGCGGATATTTAATTTTTGTGGCCCGCCTTAATTTATATTATTCTAGTTTAACTGAATAAGTATTAATATTTGTATATGTATTGGTAATTGTTCTTTATATTATTGTAATTCATGTATGTAAAGATTTATGTTTTCGGCCAAATAAATTTATATTATTATTACAGTCTTTTATGAAGCCAAGAAGTAATTATGGATATATTAATACTATAGAAAACGTCAAATCAGCACCTACATAATATGCACATTAATGCTATTCCAGGTTAACATGAGAATCTATCCTGCTTGAACTATTGACGTAATTTTTTCATTGTGGCGTCCGATATTTTGTTTTATGATATCAATATTACTGGAACACGAGTGATGTCCAGTAATGGCGGATAAATACGGATAAGGTGTATTTAAAGTCCTTTGGATATTTGGTAATTCAACTGGCACCTTATACTGTCTTACTAAAAAATCTGCCTAGTTCATTAACAACTACCAACAAACCAGCAGTGTAACATCAATGCTTTAATAAAACTCTTCAGTGGCAACCCCTAGCAGAGCGAATGGCCAGATCATACAAAACAAAAGTCCTATTTGTTAACTGACATTAAGTTATATGTGAAAGATGAGGAGCCCCATGAGTTATGGTGTATAGAAAGATATTTAACACTTAGTAGCGGCACAGAATTAATGTTAGCACTTGCCTATCATCATGATCATGTTCCTGGGTGTGACTCATTTACTCTCTGGAGTTATTACATTTCAAAACATAAATACTTTGCAAAAAATAAATACTAACTCAATCACCCACTCACCTGATTCCCTGCGGCTGTAGAAAGAAAACCAGTACGTGTTCAAACAGAAAGATTTTGAAAGCATTGAAAATTGTGCACCGTATTATCAATCCAGCTATCAGATGGCAATATGATCATGACTATTACAAAAAAACCAGGCTTAAGTAGGCTGTGGACTATTTACTCTCACTCAATCGCAGACCTGTGTGTTTCTACATGTAGTACATGTATACAATTAATGTATACATACTTTTAGTATTTATATATCTGGCGAAACATCTGTTGACTCTGAGGTGGTTCAAAGCACTGTCTTTGGACCAATCTTGTGTCTTATTAAATAATGTTATAAGGTTTTTAACTGTTAAGTTGCACTCACCTATATCAGTTTTAATTTTTAATAAGTATGATACAACTCTATGTATTTTAATGCATTTAGAAATTTCATTAGGACATTCCATGTTTAGGGGTCAGTAGAAGACATGGCTTATTTCATGACGGGTAGATTGAGGTATATAAATCAAAACTGACCAAGGCCACCACAAAACTGCAATCAGATTTGGAACTGTATACATAAGATTTAGTATTTTCTGACATGAAATTATGGCAAAAACTTTTTCACAGTACATTGTTGCCTCAGACATAATGTTATGAAATATTGTCTTTACGATATTTACCTATAGATGAAATGTATATAAGTTATTACTTGAGTCAATCGCATACACATGATACAGAATATGGCATGTATGGTAGAGTTTACCAAGTCATTTCAAACAGATTTACAGTTTGCCCTTATTTAGTATATTGTTTCATCACTGTTCCAGGTTAGAATAGTAGGGTTGAGATCACAAACATACTTAATCATGTTAATTCCTTTTTTTATTTTCCAGATCTGGAACCATGACATCCATGAGCTCTCTAAAGAGTAAGCTACACAAACTAAAGAAGGAGGATACCAGTGAGGTGACAGGTTGGTATTGCCTACATGTAGCTTATCTGGCTTTGTTTTAATACATGTATGAAATTATCTGTCACTTAATCAGCATGCAATGCCAGATTGATAGCTTAACCTAGCCATTTCATAAATGAGAAAAGATATGAATGTCCACTCTAAATGGCTTTAGATGTAGAACTGTCCTTTTAATTAAAAAATCAAAAGCATTAAAAATCTTTGAAAATTACTATGTTCCAAAATACTACTTTCATGACTTTATCTATCATGATCTATTCATTTTTAAAAAGAGTGAAGAAGCTTGCAACTTATATCTCTTACCATTCCTTCTCTTTACTTAACTCCTATGAATTTTTCAGATTATAAAACATGGATGAAAAAGATAGATGACTGTGGGAACCGTGCTGAAGATTGGTTAGAATATACAACTTACATGAGACACAATCTGAACTTCAATGATAGGTTCCAGGCACACAACTTCCTCTCAGATTTGTACGAGAAAGCTTTCAGGGTAAGAGCTCAATAAAAATTTTAATGTTAGGTT
This sequence comes from Mytilus trossulus, assembly GCF_036588685.1. Taxonomy (NCBI): domain Eukaryota; kingdom Metazoa; phylum Mollusca; class Bivalvia; order Mytilida; family Mytilidae; genus Mytilus; species Mytilus trossulus. The sequence goes on along the minus strand of NC_086382.1, from coordinate 77,409,622 downwards.
CCAGGCTCACACCTTTCTCTCTGATCTGTTTGAGAAAGCTTTCAGGGTTAGTGTTCCATAAAAACTTCAATGATAGGGTCCAGGCTCATAACTTTCTATCAGAATCCTCTCTGATCTGTATGAGAAAGCTTTAATGGTGAGTCTTCTATACTGTGTATACAAACTTTAATGTTAGGTTCCAGACTCACAACTTTCTCTCAGATCTGTATGAGAAAGCTTTCAGGGTGAGTCCTCTATACTGTGTATACAAACTTTAATGTTATGTTCCAGACTCACAACTTTCTCTCAGATCTGTATGAGAAAGCTTTCAGGGTGAGTCCTCTATACTGTGTATACAAACTTTAATGTTATGTTCCAGACTCACAACTTTCTCTCAGATCTGTATGAGAAAGCTTTCACGGTGAGTCCTCTATACTGTGTATACAAACTTTAATGTTAGGTTCCAGACTCAAAACTTTCTCTCAGATCTGTATGAGAAAGCTTTCAGGGTAAGTCCTCCATACAAACTTTAATGTTAGGTTCCAGACTCAAAACTTTCTCTCAGATCTGTATGAGAAAGCTTTCAGGGTGAGTGGCAGACAGATCTATGCAATTTTTATGGGTACATAGCAGACATACACATACTGTCAGGGTTAGTAGCTGTCAGGGTAAGTAGATGTCAGGGTTAGTAGCTGTCAGATCTATACACTTTTTCAGGGTTAGTAACTGTCAGATCTATACACTTTTTCAGGGTTAGTAGCTGTCAGATCTATACACTTTTTCAGGGTTAGTAACTGTCAGATCTATACACTTTTTCAGGGTTAGGGCCTGTCAGATCTATACACTTTGTCAGGGTTAGGGCCTGTCAGATCTATACACTTTGTCAGGGTTAGGGCCTGTCAGATCTATACAATTTGTCAGGGTTAGGGCCTGTCAGTTCTATACACTTTGTCAGGGTTAGGGCCTGTCAGATCTATACACTTTGTCAGGGTTAGGGCCTGTCAGATCTATACACTTTGTCAGGGTTAGGGCCTGTCAGATCTATACACTTTGTCAGGGTTAGGGCCTGTCAGTTCTATACACTTTGTCAGGGTTAGGGCCTGTCAGATCTATACACTTTGTCAGGGTTAGGGCCTGTCAGATCTATACACTTTGTCAGGGTTAGGGCCTGTCAGATCTATACACTTTGTCAGGGTTAGGGCCTGTCAGATCTATACACTTTGTCAGGGTTAGGGCCTGTCAGTTCTATACACTTTGTCAGGGTTAGGACCTGTCAGATCTATACACTTTGTCAGGGTTAGGGCCTGTCAGATCTATACACATTGTCAGGGTTAGTAGCTGTCAGATCTATACACTTTTTCAGGGTTAGGGCCTGTTAGATCTATACACATTGTCAGGGTTAGTAGCTGTCAGATCTATACACTTTTTCAGGGTTAGGGCCTGTCAGTTCTCTCCAAGAAAGCTTTCAGGGTATTAAAGTGCCTGTCAATTCTATACAAACTTTCAGGGTTAGTGCCTGTAAGATCTTTGAAATAACGCTAGAGGTATATGTATATATCTGAGATCACACTTTCTTTTTTTATATCTCAGAGATCACACCATAGTTATGTATATCTGAAATTACATTATCAGTATTTATATATTAGAAACACACTATACATGTAGCCATGTATATTTGAGATCATACTATTTTTATTTATGTCTAATATGTTACACAATCTTAATTTAAATCTGAGAGCACACTATCTTTAAATTCAGAGGTCACACTATATCATTTAGATGTCACACCAAATTTATTTATATCTTAGAGATCACACTATCTTTATATATAAATCAGAGAGCACCTGAGCACACAATCTTTAAATCTGGGAATTCACACTATATCTCTCAGAAGTCACACCATATTTATTTAGATCTGAGAGCATACAATCTTTAAATCTCAGAAATCACACTACAGTATAGCACTCAGATGTCAGACCATAATTATTTATATCTCATAGGTCACACTATCTTTATTGATATATTAGATATCACACTACATTTATCTCTTAAAAATCACACCATCATTATTGATATCTCTCTATCTTTTTTTACAGGCTATTGATGGAAAAGAAAACAAAGACAATGAAGCATTTGCTCATCTATTTATAGACTTTGCTGAGGTCAAAAGGTAATATTACATATAGATCATTGTTATAATTTTGTAAGATTGTGGAGATAGCACAAAGATACCATACAGTACTTATGTGAGATTGGTTAACTAATATTTGTTACAAGATCAAGATTTACTTCCCAAAATTGCAAATGCAGCTCTGAACCAATTTGTTTTGTCCTCATCATCATGATCAACATTAATTTCTTCATTTCTTGGGCCACGGTTTTTTAACTTGTTGGTTTACGGATTTTCCCTATGAAAAAGTCGGGTCGGTCGGTCAGGAAAAAAAGAAAAAAAAATATCTTTCAAGACAAAAAAAATGCAAAATAAATATACATTTCATCTTTCTAACAAAATGTTTTTTTTATGCTATTTTGTCATCATTTCAAATTTATTTCGATGAAATATTCTTGCACAGCTGTCATAAATATCGCATGACATTTTCTAATGATTTGCCGTAAAAAAGGGGGTGTTCACAGACAAAGACGAAATTTAATCGTCATTTCACAAACAAGAATAACAAATTCGCGTAGCTCTTAATCAATTCCAGAAAACTTGGTGAGTAATGATCTTAAAAAATGAAAACTGATAAAGAAAAAAAATGTAAAAAACGTCGTACGAAAATAATTTTCAACACACGTGTCAAAAACGTAATTGACTCGTCCATGGAAAAAACTAGATTATCGGGTTAATCTGGTGTCATGCATTCCCGTTTTTATCCAAATGGACGATTTTTTTTATATTATCCATGAAACAAGAAAATTCTAAATGACTTATTGATATTCAGAACTTTTTAATACTTCCAAAGTGCTTTCCACCTGTCCACATTTGGACAAGTCTATTTCTATGAGATTATGCATCTTACAGACTGATGACAAATAAGGGAAACGAACTTATTGTGTAATTGGTTTAAAACACAGATTTCATTCAAAATTATTTGCGTAAACAACATTTCAAGGTCAGTTATAATTGATTTGTCTATTTTTAGAAACGTAAACTGAAAGTTTTATTTTTTCACAACAGAGAGTGTTATCAATTTTGTTAGTGATTCATGCATTCCTTTTCACAAAAAAAGAAGAATTTAATTATTTTTCAGGGATAATGTAGTTGTTTGGGTCAGGGGGAATAAAAAAGCATGAAAAGTCAATTTTATTTTTATTCTAGGAATCGGCAAAATCGGGTCAGCGGATCCGTAAACCAACAAATTAAAAAATCCTGGCCTTGTAGGGGTTTGGGCACATCAAAACTATAGTCACAACATGTACTTATAGTACAATATTAACTTAAGGCCTAAATAAAAATAAAAAAAAATTATTTTTTTTTACATCGCATCTATTAATGATCTGTATGGAAAACTTGGGTGATTTAACTGCCAAATATTCTCCATTTTAAAGGCGTTTGTCACTTTTGGTTCATGTTAGATGTAATGAATATAGCAATACTGGTCGAAGGCATCGTTAACATAATCATCCTGATCTACGGATCACAAAAAGGCCACGGACGTATGTTAGGTATATGTCCTTGCAAAAGACCATCCCTACATAGAATACAACGTCCGTTTACAAAATAGTTTGTACACACGTTGATAGTTTTGTAAATGAACTCTGCTCTTCAACTATAAAGATACAGAGTAACGTTTATAACATGATTTCAAAGCGTTCAACATCGATTTCAAACAAATGCTTTGAAATTCTAAATGCAAGTGTTCATGCCAAACGCTCACTTGATAACAAACTGACTTAGTCGTTATACGATAAAGGTAAAACCCGAAGATTCCAGTAAAAAAGTTTTGAGCAGGAAATACAAATATAAGATTTTTGGTAGGAACGAAAAAATAAAATAAAATAAAATCTTGCTGGTAAATACAAATAAAAGATTTTCAGGCGGAACAAATTTATAGGGTCGGTTGGTAAAGGGCAAACAAACAATATTTTAATTTAAGCCTAAGGTGACTCGTGGGTACAAAAATTTCAGCAAAAAATTAAACCTTTTTTTCATTACAAATTTTATTTATTACACTATTAGGTATTACTTTTTGGTATGGTACAAAAATTAACCAAAAAAATCAATTCGGTTTGACCCCAGATTACTTTTAAAATGTTTATATCATTGAAAAAGCTCTAAATTATCTCCCTTTGGTTCAAAAATGCCATTTTTTGTCATTAAATTTGAAATATCTTTTTTCACTCATCGGTGACCTATATTTTTTTATTATTGTTTTCAAATAAGCTGTACATAAACTAAATAATTGAAAAATTAAGCGATTTCTTATATTAGGTTATTTTTTTATTTCGAAATTACCTCAATTTCGCCTATTAGTTCAACAGAAAAAAAGGACATTAACAAAATTGTATGCTTCTTCCAGAGGCAGATTGTGAGCTTAAATGAACGGTGACCCCATTTTTTTATTTCATTTTTCTTTTAAGTATATGATAAAGTTTATTTATAAAAAGATATAGCCAAATCCTATATTAGAAAAAAAAATTGATTTATACCAAGGAGCCCCCTCAAAGCTTTTATTTTGTATTCTCTGATATTTTGTTTGAGAGGTTTTGTCTTTTCCTTGACCTGACTTTAATTTTCCTTAGAATTCAAATTTATGTGGGGAATGGTTTTCTTCAATGATGAAATTATGGAAAATAACAATGGCTGTTTTGTTTGAGAGTTTTTAAAACAGCAATTTCTTACCGTGGTATAGCTAAATAAAGTGAATGTTAACTGCCATAGTACTTTGTTTAGTCAAGAAAACTTATTTCCAGAAACAAAGGCATATTTTGATACTTGATTGATAATTTACAGTGAACAGTTGCTATTGGAAGATGCCATCCAGCTGCTAACAGAAGCCAGAAACATTGTCAAAAGATATGCCATAGTTCATATTGCTGCAGCAGAGCTAGAGGTCAAAGAGGGTAAACATTGAAACTTTGTGTTTAAAGAATATTATAAAATATGCATTTAAATTTGACTGGCCCATAGGGGTGCCAGAGCTTTTGCAATCATTTTGTGTCCATTGTGAAAACCTTTTCAATTTTCAAGGAGAAAAATATTTGAGTTTTGAAGTTATTTCCCCTGAAATATACATCTTACACAACTTTCCCTGTTATAAACTACAGTAGCTACAGTATAAGTGTAAACTGCAAAAAAGATGAGCATGATAAATTATTTGTTCTCTAAAAGTTGATTTGTTTAACTGTTTTATGCAATTTTGACTGTTACCTAAATACCAAAATGTGCTAGCTTAAACATGTAAATTGCAAAAATGTTAAGCAACATAAAGAGTTACTGTATTATGTGCATATTAAAGTCATAATTAGTTTTAGAAAAATCACTTGTTGAGCAGGTGCATCAGTGCCTGTTTATATGGATGCATATATGGTTAAAAGGGGATAGGTTTGTTGGACATCAACCCAACAGAGCAATGGTCTGTATATAACATTGAATGTATACATGGCAAATATTCTAAGTCATTTTATTTTGAATATTTGATGAAAGTTTTTTTCATATATTGTTCAGGTTGGTGTCTCTTGACAATTTATTTAAATGAATTTAAGCAAATAAAGGAAAATTTTCAGTTAGATTTTTAAAATGCAATGCCATCAACCATTTATTTTTGGTAAATTTATATTTTTCTTTGTTTTGTAGGAAACATCAGTAAAGCCAGAAATATTCTGAACAAAGCTAGATTGTTTAAATTTGAACCTACAGAACTTTTGGTGGAGGCTCTAAAGAAACTAGATGCTGGAGAAACTGTTTTACTCTCACCAAGGCATAGAAGATACAGTATGTATAGTCACCAACATATTAAGTAGAGGCTTAAGTTGCATTGTCTGCAAAACCTCAAATTTATTCTAAAATTATTGAAATTAACAAAGGTGTGGCTGCAAATTATTGACCATTGGCTGATGGACACTCTTAAACAGAACAACAATTCCATAGTTAAAAAACTTGTTCTATACTGACAAGGTTGCCATTATTTATATTACTGAGGTTCTATACTGACAAGGTTGCCATTATTTATATTACTGAGGTTCTATACTGACAAGGTTGCAGGTTGTCATTATTTATATTACTGAGGTTCTATACTGACAAGGTTGCCATTATTTATATTACTGAGGTTCTATACTGACAAGGTCGCCATTATTTATATTACTGAGGTTCTATACTGAAAAGGTCGCCATTATTTATATTACTGAGGTTCTATACTGACAAGGTTGCCATTATTTATATTACTGAGGTTCTATACTGACAAGGTTGCCATTATTTATATTACTGAGGTTCTATACTGACAAGGTTGCCATTATTTATATTACTGAGGTTCTAAACTGACAAGGTTGCCATTATTTATATTACTGAGGTTCTATACTGACAAGGTTGCCATTATTTATATTACTGAGGTTCTATACTGACAAGGTTGCCATTATTTATATTACTGAGGTTCTATACTGACAAGGTTGCCATTATTTATATTACTGAGGTTCTATACTGACAAGGTTGCCATTTGTTATATAACTGAGGTTCTATACTGACAAGGTTGCCATTATTTATATTACTGAGGTTCTATACTGACAAGGTTGCCATTATTTATATTACTGAGGTTCTATACTGACAAGGTTGCCATTATTTATTGACAAGGTTGCCATTATTTATATTACTGAGGTTCTATACTGACAAGGTTGCTATTATTTATATTACTGAGGTTTGACAAGGTTGCCATTTGTTATATTACTGAGGTTCTATACTGACAAGGTTGCCATTATTTATATTACTGAGGTTCTATACTGACAATGTTGCCATTTGTTATATTACTGAGGTTCTATACTGACAAGGTTGCCATTATTTATTGACAAGGTTGCCATTATTTATATTACTGAGGTTCTATACTGACAAGGTTGCCATTATTTATATTACTGAGGTTTGACAAGGTTGCCATTTGTTATATTACTGAGGTTCTATACTGACAAGGTTGCCATTATTTATATTACTGAGGTTCTATACTGACAAGGTTGCCATTATTTATATTACTGAGGTTCTATACTGACAAGGTTGCCATTTGTTATATTACTGAGGTTCTATACTGACAAGGTTGCCATTATTTATATTACTGAGGTTCTATACTGACAAGGTTGCCATTATTTATATTACTGAGGTTCTATACTGACAAGGTTGCCATTATTTATATTACTGAGGTTCTATACTGACAAGGTTGCCATTTGTTATATTACTGAGGTTCTATACTGACAAGGTTGCCATTATTTATATTACTGAGGTTCTATACTGACAAGGATGCCATTATTTATATTACTGAGGTTCTATACTGACAAGGTTGCCATTATTTATATTACTGAGGTTCTATACTGACAAGGTTGCCATTATTTATATTACTGAGGTTCTATACTGACAAGGTTGCCATTATTTATATTACTGAGGTTCTATACTGACAAGGTTGCCATTATTTATATTACTGAGGTTCTATACTGACAAGGTTGCCATTATTTATATATATGAGGTTCTGCAATATAAATAAACTACTACAAAAACTTGATCGGTTGATACAATTTTCTGTATCTGTGAAATATATTTTTTATACGAAACTTAACAACTTTTAATGACTTAGATTCTGAATTTAAGTAAACAATGTGCTGAGTTTCCAATAGGTTGTCTGTAAGCAGAATACTATATGTCATTATTTCTACACTACATTATCCTTTCATTAAGTTGTCACATCTTACCTTACAACAAACTGATGATAAACAATTTTATATTTTTGTAGGTTCTAGCCAAAGTAAAGTCAACCTGTCTGATGATAGTCAAAACATCTTCCATGGTGGTGCTCCTGAAGGGTAGGAATTAATGTTAATCTTATTGATATGTGATAGTCGTGTTTTATGGGGATTCCATAAAGGACAAGTCTAGGGTTCTTTGACATCACTTTATTAAGTAAACATAGGAAATAAATAACCCTGCAATAACAATAGCATATAGTTATTAATATCACAGTCTTATTAAAGTCTTATACTATAAACATATAAATATTATACTGGCGTAATAACAATGTTACAAGATCGTATATAATATTCTATTCCATATACAATAAACTATACTGTGTATAAACTTAAAGAATGCGGTGACATTCACAATATGCAATACACTCGCATTTATATCTTTCTAAATACAAATGCATACTTTTGATAAGTCGTATCAAATAGTATATCATTATAATCAACCAAGCGCATTATAAACAAGTCGAATGTATCGTACTTCATAAACGAGTGTCATTCATAAAACCTTTAACATCCAAACGTTATTATCAGTTCACTATAGTATTCTATCAAGTTCATATGCACTACTGTAATGCGCAATATCTATAGAGAATAATACATGCCAAAATCCGTATCATATGTCGTATCATCCGGAGACATCAATATCAGCCCGAGGGCCTTTAGGCCCGAGGGATGATATTGGTCGAGGGTGATACGGCATGTGATAAGGATTTTGCCATGTACTATACGCTTTATCATATATTTCAACAGACCTGTTTTCTGATCCATAGCACTGGGTTACCTTCAATTCTGCTTTTGTCTTGTTTCAGAGCCTTAAAATAACTGCTCAATTATTTATACGAGGCACCTGAGTTACCTTACAATTAGTTGTTTTGAAAATATTTTGTTTATTATTGTATTTATTTGAGTGTTTTGTATTTTTTATAGTTGCATTTAGTGTGCCAAAAAATATGTTGTATAAACTTGATGTTCGTGACGTCATATACAATATGAAAACTTGACGTTCGTGACGTTACATACCAAACAATGACGTCATTCAAAAAATTGACCTATTTTTAGGAAATTTTTTCTTTAGCAAAAAAAACAAAAAACTGACTTTCTGTAAAAAAAAAAAAAAAAAGGTATGCAATACGGGTTTTACCATGCAATACGGGGTATGCGATACGGGGTATGCAATACAGGGTAGGTGATACAGACTGGAAAAACGAACCTTTATTAGATATACAAAATAGCTGTATTTTGTAGTTAATATATGATAAATGTAGATACAATATAATATAATATGACCCTTACCAATCTGTGGAACCAGGTTATAAATCTAACATCTACAGTACAACCAGTATGTTACAGGGACATAATAATCTATGTGTCCTGAAAATAATACACAGTAGTAAATACTAGGATCTAGAAAAAAGTGATCCCTTATATAAAATACAACATATTAAAGACAAATAAAATCAAGCTATTACACAGAATAACCATATAAGACAATATGAATGCAATTGTCAATGTGACGACATAGATCCATAACTGAAAGGTCAAGGTCACTTTCAAAATCATTCATAAATCTCTCGTTCTACATTCAAACTACAGATTCAAATCATATATTCTCAGATTAATACATCAACTATCTTACTCCTATCATATCTAAGGTCTATGGGCAAAATTACCTATAAACGGGCAGAATTGTATAGCATGCACTGCATACGTCTTTCATACACCACAAATAATATGAAATCTAATTACCAGATATAAAGAATATAATTTCCTATAACTAAAGTTGTTCCAAAGTGTGGAAACTTCAGTGAGTAATCACGAGCACTAAATATAATGTCTCTATATAAGTTTCATCACTATATACGGTTTCAATAAGAAGTATATATTAAATATGTATGTCTCCAATTTTCAAGAGTTAACCACCATTACTTCTTTTCCAAAATCTGAGGTGTGTCCAGAATGACCAATTAGAACTGACCGTAAAGGTAAACAAGGTGTGACAATTTATTTACTAATGAGTTGGACAGGTAGATACTATTACAATTATGCTCAATGAAGTATGACTGACTAGAACTTCCATACATTTTAAAGTGTGAAAAGATAATAGACTATAAACCAAAAGATCAAATAATCAAAGTGAAGTAATCGAGTCTAATATCTGGCATATAATAAAATGTAAAATACTAATAAATGAAATACGTAAAAATATACTCTGTCACAGATACATGACCTTGACTTACTTCTGGAAAACAGATATACTCTGTCACAGATACATGACCTTGACTTACTTCTGGAAAACAGATATACTCTGTCACAGATACATGACCTTGACTTACTTCTGGAAAACAGATATACTCTGTCACAGATACATGACCTTGACTTACTTCTGGAAAACAGATATACTCTGTCACAGATACATGACCTTGACTTACTTCTGGAAAAGAGATATACTCTGTCACAGATACATGACCTTGACTTACTTCTGGAAAACAGATATACTCTGTTACAGATACATGACCTTGACTTACTTCTGGAAAACAGATATCTGCTAGTTTAAGATTCTTATTTGTTTAACTTTAATATGTATTGTAACATTTTCCTTTAAAAAAAATATATATATATTTTTATATTTAGAAATTTACAAGAACATATTGGACCAGATGAAATGGAGACTGCACCAGTTATGATGGAATCTCATAAAGAGAAATATGTAACAGTTCGGGCCAACTCCTGTAGACCTGCCATGAGAAGCTATAGTAGTACACCAGAAATGAGAAATCTCCAGTGGAAAAGGTAGGGTCTACCACTATATGTCCTTTGGACACATTCTTTTATTTAAGTATAGTTAATCTTGAGAACACAACTCCTCTTACACCTTTTTATACAAAACTCTCATACTTGGTATGATGATTGTATGCCATTCATTTTGTACCTCCTTTTTTATTAGACATTTTTTATGCTCCACCTATGATAGTAGAGGGGCATTATGTTTTCTGGTCTGTGCGTCTGTTCGTTCCTCTGTCCGTCTGTTCTTTCGTCCATCTGTCCCGCTTCAGGTTAAAGTTTTTGGTCAAGGTAGTTTTTTTTTGATGAAGTTGAAGTCCAATCAACTTGATACTTAGAATACGTGTGCCCTATGATATGATCTTTCTAATTTAAATGCCAAATTAGAGTTTTGACCCCAATTTTACGGTTCACTAAGCATAGAAAATGATAGTGCAAATTTCAGTTTAAAGTTTTTAGTCAAGGTAGTTTTTGATAAAGTAGAAGTCCAGTCAACTTGAAACTTAGTATACATGTTCCCTTTGATAAGATCATTCTAATTTTAATGCCAAATTAGAGACATTTTTTCCTACACGGTACACTAAACCTAGAAAATGATAGTGCGAGTGGGGCATCCGTGTACTGTGGACACATTCTTGTTATAGAAGTCATGGGACTATGACTTGTTTTGCATGTATAAATGTATTTCGAGAATAAAAAAAAACTCCTCCAAAAAGATATGACAGAAAGCTTTCATGCTTAATATAATTGTTAGCTATAATATGTAGTTAAAGCTTTGCAGATGTCCGTCTGTAGTTTTTTTTGTTGCAAATAGAATTGAGAATGGAAATGGGGAATGTGTCAAAGAGACAACATCTATTTTATACTTGTCTCAGCTACATGTCACCAGGTAAACACAATTTGTGACAGTAAAACTCTTAATGGACGTCATCAAATCTTCAGATACAATACAGTTATCTCTTAATTCTATTATTGCTGTCACAGGAAAGACATAGGTGTACCACAGAGAGTACGGAAGCTTAATTTACCCTTCACAACAACAGCTGAGGAAGAAGAGGATGAAGAGGGGGTAGAAGATATGGATACTATGGCTGGTTTTACTCCACTAGAACCTCAGGCTAGTTGTAAGTAAAAAACCTCATAAGAACCTCAGGCTAGTTGTAAGTAAAAAAACCTCATTAGAACCTCAGGCTAGTTGTAAGTCAAAAACCTCATTAGAACCTCAGGCAAGTTGTAAGTAAAAAACTTCATAAGAACCTCAGGCTAGTCGTAAGTAAAAAACCTCATAAGAAACTCAGGCTAGTTGTAAGTAAAAAACCTCATAAGAAACTCAGGCTAGTTGTAAGTCAAATACCTCATAAGAAACTCAGGCTAGTTGTAAGTCAAATAACTCATAAGAACCTCAGGCTAGTTGTAAGTCAAATACCTCATAAGAAATTCAGGCTAGTTGTAAGTCAAAAACCATGAAAACCTCATAAGAAACTCAGGCTAGTTGTAAGTAAAAAAACCTCATAAAAACCTCAGGCTAGTTGTAAGTAAAAAACCTCATAAGAAACTCAGGCTAGTTGTAAGTAAAAAATTTCATAAGAAACTCAGGTTAGTTGTAAGTAAAAAACCTCATTAGAACATCAGGCTAGTTGTAAGTCAAATACCTTGCTAAAGCCTCAGGCTAGTTGTTAGTAAAATACCTTGCTAAAGGCTCAGGCTAGCTGTAAGTAAAATACCTTGCTAAAGCCTCAAGCTAGTTGTTAGTCAAATACCTTGCTAAAGGCTCAGGCTAGTTGTAAGTAAAATACCTTGCTAAAGCCTCAGGCTAGCTGTAAGTAAAATATCTTGCTAAAGGCTCAGGCTAGTTGTAAGTAAAATACCTTGCAGAAGCCTCATATACCTTGCTAAAGCCTCAGGCTAGTTGTTAGTTAAATACCTTGCTAAAGGCTCAGGCTAGCTGTAAGTAAAATACCTTGCTAAAGGCTCAGGCTAGTTGTAAGTAAAATACCTTGCTAAAGGCTCAGGCTAGTTGTTAGTCAAATACCTTGCTAAAGGCTCAGGCTAGTTGTAAGTAAAATACCTTGCTAAAGCCTCAGGCTAGCTGTAAGTAAAATACCTTGCTAAAGGCTCAGGCTAGTTGTAAGTAAAATACCTTGCTAAAGGCTCAGGCTAGTTGTAAATAAAATACCTTGCTACAGCCTCAAGCTAGTTGTTAGTAAAATACCTTGCTAAAGGCTCAGGCTAGTTGTAAGTCAAATACCTCATTAGAACCTCAGGTTAGTTGTAAGTAAAAAAACTCATAAGAAACTCAGGCTAGTTGTAAGTAAAATACCTTGCTAAAGGCTCAGGCTAGTTGTTAGTCAAATTCCTTGCTAAAGCCTCAGGCTAGTTGTCAGTAAAATACCTTGCTAAAGGCTCAGGCTAGCTGTCAGTAAAATACCTTGCTAAAGGCTCAGGCTAGTTGTTAGTCAAATACCTTGCTAAAGGCTCATATATATAGGAAGATGTTGTGTGTACCTTGCTAAAGGCTCAGGCTAGTTGTAAGTAAAATACCTTGCTAAAGCCTCAGGCTAGTTGTAAGTAAAATACCTTGCTAAAGCCTCAATCTAGTTGTAAGTAAAATACCTTGCTAAAGGCTCAGGCTAGTTGTTAGTTAATTACCTCATTAGAACCTCAGGCTATTTGTAAGTAAATTATCCCTTTAGAGCCTCAGGCTAGCTGCAAATAAATTACCCCATTAGAGCCTCAGGTTAGTTGTTAGTAAAATATCCACTAGAACCTCAGGCTAGTTGTAAGTCAAATACCCCTACTAAAGCCTCAGGCTAGTTGTAAGTAAAATACCCCCACTAGAGCCTCAGGCTAGTTGCAAGTCAAATACCCCCACTAGAGCCTCAGGCTAGTTGTAAGCATAATACCCCCACTAGAGCCTCAGGCTAGTTGCAAGTCAAATACCCCCACTAGAGCCTCAGGCTAGTTGTAAGCAAAATACCCCCACTAGAGCCTCAGGCTAGTTGCAAGTCAAATACCCCCACTAGAGCCTCAGGCTAGTTGTAAGCAAAATACCATACTAGATTACAGGTAATATAAAATTAAGGAGATGTGGTATGAATGCCAATGAGAAAACTATCCACCAAAAACATGATTTTTTTTTACTTTTCTATGAACAAGAATTTCCCCACAAGCTATGAGTAGTAAGATATTTGATATAAAGGATTCCTGCAAGAAATCCATGCCTTTCAGACAAGATGCAGCTCACTTTGACCTTATTTTGTGGTTCAGCGATAAAAGGTTCAGATTTTTTTATCCAGTTCCTATCTCAGATACTAAAAGCAAAAGGTCAACTATATTAGGTGTAAATATTGATTGTTATGTGAATATGTCTATCTGGCAGGTTTTATCTGATCTTGACCTTATTTTCATGGTTCATTGATCAATGTTAAGTTATTAAAGTTAATATGCTTGTATTAAACGTGTATCTTAACGACTTAATATAGAATAAATCATAATCAGTACATCAGCCTAGAAATTTCAACTAGTACACTTATTTATTTCAGCAACCTTTGTTTCAATGACCACTGCTCAAAGTAGTGGTTACCAGTCCATGATGGAGACAACTATTCCACTGGAAACAGGCAACCAGTTTGAAAATAACCTTTTTCATTCTGGAAAACAAGAATTTGACTTGTCAGGAATTCATCCTCAAAAACAAGCATTTGACTTGTCAGGAATTTATCCTCAGAAACAAGCGTTTGACTTGTCAGGAATTCATCCTCAAAAACAAGCATTTGACTTGTCAGGAATTCATCCTCAAAAACAGATTTTAGACATGTCTGGAATTCATCCCCAACAGCAACAATGTGACTTGTCAGGAATTCTTTCTCAACGACAGACTTGTGACTTGTCAGGAAAGCAATCCAAGAACCACACAAATAATCTGTTAGGAAAACATAAAGACACACCATCATGTGATATATCTGGAATTGAGTCAATGAAAGATAGACAAACTTGTGACTTGTCAGATAATAAGTCTAATGGTATAGGTATTCAGTCAGTCAAACAAAACAATCGTCTGACCTGTAATCTATACAACATCCAATCAGATGTAGTTATGGAAGAATCAATAAAAGATGTATCATGCTTTCAGTCTGACAAATCATTGAAGGAACCCACAAAGTCTGATAATGTTTCATTGTTACAACCAAATGGACGACCACAGATTATGAAAAGTCAAGTGTTACCTAACACTAAATCTAATTTGGTGTCATCTAACCAAGTTTGTGCCAATCCAACACCCAGCAGAGGTGCCTCTAGAGTTGTTACACCAAACCAAATGTCAGACTTTCCTACACTCAGCAAAGGTGGTCCTATAGTGGTTTCACCAAACCAAGAATCAGGCAATCCTACAACCAGTGGAGGTGCTCCTAGAGTGGTCACTCCAAACCAAGTGTCCTCCAATCCTACACCCAACAGGGGTGCTCTTAAAGTGGTTACACCAATCCAGGTGTCAGCCAACCTCCATCCTAACAGAAGAGTTCCTGAATTACCTACACCTACATGTAATAGATCTATTGAACCTACACCTAGTAAAAATGTTATGTAAGTACTGATATGATACATCATTAAAGTATTTTCCACGACATGCATAAATATTTAAAACTGGAGAAAAAGCATAAAAAAATAATTTTTATTTTTTAACTGTTGCATATCATAGACCAAGGTCTGCACTGTTAACTGGTAGAATTGTACAAAAATCTTCTCTGAAACCACTGACAAGTTTATCTTACTTATTTAATCACATAACCATACTCATCCAGATTTATTTTAACCGTACAAAGCTTAGCAAGAATAAAATGGTAATAACTTCAGATGTATGTTTTGACTCTCTAATTTAAACTAGTTAAATCAGTCTTTTTTTTTTACATGAGTACATATCTAATTGAATTATCTAAACACAGTCCAAGTTTATACACGCATTTTTCAGGTCTGATAGGCTGTCTAATGTACCAGTTTGTGCCACTCCAAGTGCAGTGCAGCAGACATCAATACCCTGTACACCAAGTGTAAGTATTAAGGTCCTCTAATCTACAAGTTTGAGCCACTCCAAGTGCCGTGCAGCAGACATCAATACCCTGTACACCAAGTGTAAGTATTAAGGTCCTCTAGTCTACAAGTCTGTGCCACTCCAAGTGCCATGCAGCAGACATCAATACCCTGTACACCAAGTGTAAGTATTAAAGTCCTCTAATCTACAAGTCTGTGCCACTCCAAGTGCTGTGCAGCAGACATCAATACCCTGTACACCAAGTGTAAGTATTGAGGTCCTCTAATCTACAAGTCTGTGCCTATACATGTGTCCTGCAGCAGACATCAATACCCTGTACACCAAGTGTAAGTATTGAGGTCCTCTAATCTACAAATCTGTGCCACTCCAAGTCCTGTGCAGCAGACATCAATACCATGTACACCAAGTGTAAGTATTAAGGTCCTCTAATCTACAAGTTTGAGCCACTCCAAGTGCTGTGCAGCAGACATCAATACCCTGTACACCAAGTGTAAGTATTAAGGTCCTCTAGTCTACAAGTCTGAGCCACTCCAAGTGCTGTGCAGCAGACATCAATACCCTGTACACCAAGTGTAAGTATTAAGGTCCTCTAGTCTACAAGTCTGAGCCACTCCAAGTGCTGTGCAGCAGACATCAATACCCTGTACACCAAGTGTAAGTATTGAGGTCCTCTAATCTACAAGTCTGTGCCACTCCAAGTGCTGTGCAGCAGACATCAATACCCTGTACACCAAGTGTAAGTATTAAGGTCCTCTTATCTACAAGTCTGTTTCACTCCAAGTGCTGTGCAGCAGACATCAATACCCTGTACACCAAGTGTAAGTATTGAGGTCCTCTAATCTACAAGTTTGAGCCGCTCCAAGTGCTGTGCAGCAGACATCAATACCCTGTACACAAAGTGTAAGTATTAAGGTCCTCTAATCTACAAGTCTGTGCCACTCCAAGTGCTGTGCAGCAGACATCAATACCCTGTACACCAAGTGTAAGTATTAAGGTCCTCTTATCTACAAGTTTGAGCCACTCCAAGTGCTGTGCAGCAGACATCAATACCCTGTACACCAAGTGTAAGTATTAAGGTCCTCTAATCTACAAGTTTGAGCCACTCCAAGTGCTGTGCAGCAGACATCAATACCTTGTACACCAAGTGTAAGTATTGAGGTCCTCTAATCTACAAGTTTGAGCCGCTCCAAGTGCTGTGCAGCAGACATCAATACCCTGTACACAAAGTGTAAGTATTAAGGTCCTCTAATCTACAAGTCTGTGCCACTCCAAGTGCTGTGCAGCAGACATCAATACCCTGTACACCAAGTGTAAGTATTAAGGTCCTCTTATCTACAAGTTTGAGCCACTCCAAGTGCTGTGCAGCAGACATCAATACCCTGTACACCAAGTGTAAGTATTAAGGTCCTCTAATCTACAAGTTTGAGCCGCTCCAAGTGCTGTGCAGCAGACATCAATACCTTGTACACCAAGTGTAAGTATTGAGGTCCTCTAATCTACAAGTTTGAGCCGCTCCAAGTGCTGTGCAGCAGACATCAATACCTTGTACACCAAGTGTAAGTATTGAGGTCCTCTAATCTACAAGTTTGAGCCGCTCCAAGTGCTGTGCAGCAGACATCAATACCTTGTACACCAAGTGTAAGTATTGAGGTCCTCTAATCTACAAGTCTGTGCCACTCCAAGTGCTGTGCAGCAGACATCAATACCCTGTACACCAAGTGTAAGTATTAAGGTCCTCTTATCTACAAGTTTGAGCCACTCCAAGTGCTGTGCAGCAGACATCAATACCCTGTACACCAAGTGTAAGTATTAAGGTCCTCTAATCTACAAGTTTGAGCCACTCCAAGTGCTGTGCAGCAGACATCAATACCCTGTACACCAAGTGTAAGTATTAAGGTCCTCTTATCTACAAGTCTGTGCCACTCCAAGTGCTGTGCAGCAGACATCAATACCCTGTACACCAAGTGTAAGTATTAAGGTCCTCTAGTCTACAAGTCTGAGCCACTCCAAGTGCTGTGCAGCAGACATCAATACCCTGTACACCAAGTGTAAGTATTGAGGTCCTCTAATCTACAAGTCTGTGCCACTCCAAGTGCTGTGCAGCAGACATCAATACCATGTACACCAAGTGTAAGTATAAAAGTCCTCTAATCTACAAGTCTGTGCCAATACATGTGTCCTGCCACTCCAAGTGCTGTGCAGCAGACATCAATACCCTGTACACCAAGTGTAAGTATTGAGGTCCTCTAATCTACAAGTTTGAGCCACTCCAAGTGCTGTGCAGCAGACATCAATACCCTGTACACCAAGTGTAAGTATTAAGGTCCTCTAATCTACAAGTCTGTGCCACTCCAAGTGCCGTGCAGCAGACATCAATACCCTGTACACCAAGTGTAAGTATTAAGGTCCTCTAATCTACAAGTCTGTGCCACTCCAAGTGCTGTGCAGCAGACATCAATACCCTGTACACCAAGTGTAAGTATTGAGGTCCTCTAATCTACAAGTTTGAGCCACTCCAAGTGCTGTGCAGAAGACATCAATACCCTGTACACCAAGTGTAAGTATTGAGGTCCTCTAATCTACAAGTCTGTGCCACTCCAAGTGCTGTGCAGCAGACATCAATACCCTGTACACCAAGTGTAAGTATTAAGGTCCTCTAATCTACAAGTCTGTTTCACTCCAAGTGCCGTGCAGCAGACATCAATACCCTGTACACCAAGTGTAAGTATTAAGGTCCTCTAATCTACAAGTCTGTGCCACTCCAAGTGCTGTGCAGCAGACATCAATACCCTGTACACCAAGTGTAAGTATTGAGGTCCTCTAATCTACAAGTTTGAGCCACTCCAAGTGCTGTGCAGAAGACATCAATACCCTGTACACCAAGTGTAAGTATTGAGGTCCTCTAATCTACAAGTCTGTGCCACTCCAAGTGCTGTGCAGCAGACATCAATGCCATGTACACCAAGTGTAAGTATAAAAGTCCTCTAATCTACAAGTCTGTGCCTATACATGTGTGAATGTGTCCTGCAGCAGACATCAATACCCTGTACACCAAGTGTAAGTATTAAGGTCCTCTAATCTACAAGTTTGAGCCACTCCAAGTGCTGTGCAGCAGACATCAATACCCTGTACACCAAGTGTAAGTATTAAAGTCCTCTAATCTACAAGTCTGTGCCACTCCAAGTGCTGTGCAGCAGACATCAATACCCTGTACACCAAGTGTAAGTATTAAGGTCCTCTAATCTACAAGTCTATGCCACTCCAAGTGCTGTGCAGCAGACATCAATACCCTGTACACCAAGTGTAAGTATTGAGGTCCTCTAATCTACAAGTTTGAGCCGCTCCAAGTGCTGTGCAGCAGACATCAATACCCTGTACACAAAGTGTAAGTATTAAGGTCCTCTAATCTACAAGTCTGTGCCACTCCAAGTGCTGTGCAGCAGACATCAATACCCTGTACACCAAGTGTAAGTATTAAGGTCCTCTTATCTACAAGTTTGAGCCACTCCAAGTGCTGTGCAGCAGACATCAATACCCTGTACACCAAGTGTAAGTATTAAGGTCCTCTAATCTACAAGTTTGAGCCACTCCAAGTGCTGTGCAGCAGACATCAATACCCTGTACACCAAGTGTAAGTATTAAGGTCCTCTAGTCTACAAGTCTGAGCCACTCCAAGTGCTGTGCAGCAGACATCAATACCCTGTACACCAAGTGTAAGTATTGAGGTCCTCTAATCTACAAGTCTGTGCCACTCCAAGTGCTGTGCAGCAGACATCAATACCATGTACACCAAGTGTAAGTATAAAAGTCCTCTAATCTACAAGTCTGTGCCAATACATGTGTCCTGCCACTCCAAGTGCTGTGCAGCAGACATCAATACCCTGTACACCAAGTGTAAGTATTGAGGTCCTCTAATCTACAAGTTTGAGCCACTCCAAGTGCTGTGCAGCAGACATCAATACCCTGTACACCAAGTGTAAGTATTAAGGTCCTCTAATCTACAAGTCTGTGCCACTCCAAGTGCTGTGCAGCAGACATCAATACCCTGTACACCAAGTGTAAGTATTGAGGTCCTCTAATCTACAAGTTTGAGCCACTCCAAGTGCTGTGCAGAAGACATCAATACCCTGTACACCAAGTGTAAGTATTGAGGTCCTCTAATCTACAAGTCTGTGCCACTCCAAGTGCTGTGCAGCAGACATCAATGCCATGTACACCAAGTGTAAGTATAAAAGTCCTCTAATCTACAAGTCTGTGCCTATACATGTGTGAATGTGTCCTGCAGCAGACATCAATACCCTGTACACCAAGTGTAAGTATTAAGGTCCTCTAATCTACAAGTTTGAGCCACTCCAAGTGCTGTGCAGCAGACATCAATACCCTGTACACCAAGTGTAAGTATTAAAGTCCTCTAATCTACAAGTCTGTGCCACTCCAAGTGCTGTGCAGCAGACATCAATACCCTGTACACCAAGTGTAAGTATTAAGGTCCTCTAATCTACAAGTCTATGCCACTCCAAGTGCTGTGCAGCAGACATCAATACCCTGTACACCAAGTGTAAGTATTAAGGTCCTCTAATCTACAAGTTTGAGCCACTCCAAGTGCTGTGCAGCAGACATCAATACCATGTACACCAAGTGTAAGTATTTAAGTCCTCTAATCTACAAGTCTGTGCCACTCCAAGTGCTGTGCAGCAGACATCAATACCCTGTACACCAAGTGTAAGTATTAAGGTCCTCTAATACCCTGTACACCAAGTGTAAGTATTAAGGTCCTCTTATCTACAAGTTTGAGCCACTCCAAGTGCCGTGCAGCAGACATCAATACCATGTACACCAAGTGTAAGTATAAAAGTCCTCTAATCTACAAGTCTGTGCCACTCCAAGTGCTGTGCAGCAGACATCAATACCCTGTACACCAAGTGTAAGTATTGAGGTCCTCTAATCTACAAGTTTGAGCCACTCCAAGTGCTGTGCAGCAGACATCAATACCATGTACACCAAGTGTAAGTATTAAAGTCCTCTAATCTACAAGTCTGTGCCACTCCAAGTGCCGTGCAGCAGACATCAATACCCTGTACACCAAGTGTAAGTATTAAGGTCCTCTTATCTACAAGTCTGTGCCACTCCAAGTGCCGTGCAGCAGACATCAATACCCTGTACACCAAGTGTAAGTATTAAGGTCCTCTTATCTACAAGTTAGAGCCACTCCAAGTGCTGTGCAGCAGACACTAATACCCTTTACACCAAGTGTAAGTATTTTAAAAGTCCTCTAATCTACAAGTCTGTGCCACTCCAAGTGCTGTGCAGCAGACATCAATAACCTGTACACCAAGTGTAAGTATTAAGTTCCTCTAATCTACAAGTCTGTGCCACTCCAAGTGCTGTGCAGCAGACATTTATACCCTGTACACCAAGTGTAAGTATTAAGGTCCTCTAGTCTACAAGTCTGAGCCACTCCAAGTGCTGTGCAGCAGACATCAATACCCTGTACACCAAGTGTAAGTATTAAGGTCCTCTAGTCTACAAGTCTGTGCCACTCCAAGTGCTGTGCAGCAGACATCAATACCCTGTACACCAAGTGTAAGGATTAAGGTCCTCTAATCTACAAGTCTGTGCCACTCCAAGTGCTGTGCAGCAGACATCAATACCCTGTACACCAAGTGTAAGTATTAAGGTCCTCTAATCTACAAGTCTGTGCCACTCCAAGTGCTGTGCAGCAGACATCAATACCCTGTACACCAAGTGTAAGTATTAAGGTCCTCTAATCTACAAGTCTGTGCCACTCCAAGTGCTGTGCAGAAGACATCAATACCCTGTACACCAAGTGTAAGTATTAAGGTCCTCTAGTCTACAAGTCTGTGCCACTCCAAGTGCCGTGCAGCAGACATCAATACCCTGTACACCAAGTGTAAGTATTAAGGTCCCCTAATCTTCAAGTCTGTGCCACTCCAAGTGCTGTGCTGCAGACATCAATACCCTGTACACCAAGTGTAAGTATTAAGGTCCTCTAGTCTACAAGTCTGTGCCACTCCAAGTGCTGTGCAGCAGACATCAATACCCTGTACACCAAGTGTAAGTATTAAGGTCCTCTAATCTACAAGTCTGAGCCACTCCAAGTGCTGTGCAGCAGACATCAATACCCTGTACACCAAGTGTAAGTATTTAAGTCCTCTAATCTACAAGTCTGTGCCACTCCAAGTGCTGTGCAGCAGACATCAATACCCTGTACACCAAGTGTAAGTATTAAGGTCCTCTAATCTACAAGTCTGAGCCACTCCAAGTGCTGTGCAGCAGACATCAATACCCTGTACACCAAGTGTAAGTATTTAAGTCCTCTAATCTACAAGTTTGAGCCACTCCAAGTGCTGTGCAGCAGACATCAATACCCTGTACACCAAGTGTAAGTATTAAGGTCCTCTAATCTACAAGTCTGTGCCACTCCAAGTGCTGTGCAGAAGACATCAATACCCTCTACACCAAGTGTAAGTATTAAGGTCCTCTAATCTACAAGTCTGTGCAACTCCAAGTGCTGTGCAGCAGACATTTATACCCTGTACACCAAGTGTAAGTATTAAGGTCCTCTAGTCTACAAGTCTGTGTCACTCCAAGTCCTGTGCAGCAGACATCAATACCATGTACACCAAGTGTAAGTATTTAAGTCCTCTAATCTACAAGTTTGAGCCACTCCAAGTGCTGTGCAGCAGACATCAATACCCTGTACACCAAGTGTAAGTATTGAGGTCCTCTAATCTACAAATCTGTGCCACTCCAAGTCCTGTGCAGCAGACATCAATACCATGTACACCAAGTGTAAGTATTAAGGTCCTCTAATCTACAAGTCTGTGTCACTCCAAGTGCTGTGCAGCAGACATCAATACCCTGTACACCAAGTGTAAGTATTAAGGTCCTCTAATCTACAAGTCTGTGCCACTCCAAGTGCCGTGCAGCAGACACTAATACCCTGTACACCAAGTGTAAGTATTAAGGTCCTCTAATCTACAAGTCTGTGTCACTCCAAGTGCTGTGCAGCAGACATCAATACCCTGTACACCAAGTGTAAGTATTAAGGTCCTCTAATCTACAAGTCTGTGCCACTCCAAGTGCTGTGCAGCAGACATCAATACCCTGTACACCAAGTGTAAGTATTAAGGTCCTCTAATCTACAAGTCTGTGTCACTCCAAGTGCTGTGCAGCAGACATCAATACCCTCTACACCAAGTGTAAGTATTAAGGTCCTCTAATCTACAAGTCTGTGCCACTCCAAGTGCTGTGCAGCAGACATCAATACCCTGTACACCAAGTGTAAGTATTAAGGTCCTCTAATCTACAAGTCTGTGCCACTCCAAGTGCTGTGCAGCAGACATCAATACCCTGTACACCAAGTGTAAGTATTAAGGTCCTCTAATCTACAAGTCTGTGCCACTCCAAGTGCTGTGCAGCAGACATCAATACCCTGTACACCAAGTGTAAGTATTGAGGTCCTCTAATCTACAAGTCTGTGTCACTCCAAGTGCTGTGCAGCAGACATCAATACCCTGTACACCAAGTGTAAGTATTAAGGTCCTCTAATCTACAAGTCTGTGTCACTCCAAGTGCTGTGCAGCAGACATCAATACCCTGTACACCAAGTGTAAGTATTAAGGTCCTCTAATCTACAAGTCTGTGTCACTCCAAGTGCTGTGCAGCAGACATCAATACCCTGTACACCAAGTGTAAGTATTAAGGTCGCCTAATCTTCAAGTCTGTGCCACCCAAGTGCCATGCAGCAGACATCAATACCCTGTACACCAAGTGTAAGCATTAAGGTCCTCTAATCTACAAGTCTGTGCCACTCCAAGTGCTGTGCAGCAGACATCAATACCCTGTACACCAAGTGTAAGTATTGAGGTCCTCTAATCTACAAGTCTGTGCCACTCCAAGTGCCGTGCAGCAGACATCAATATCCTGTACACCAAGTGTAAGTATTAAGGTCCTCTAATCTACAAGTCTGTGCCACTCCAAGTGCTGTGCAGCAGACATTTATACCCTGTACACCAAGTGTAAGTATTAAGGTCCTCTAATCTACAAGTCTGTGCCACTCCAAGTGCTGTGCAGCAGACATCAATATCCTGTACACCAAGTGTAAGTATTAAGGTCCTCTAATCTACAAGTCTGTGCCACTCCAAGTGCTGTGCAGCAGACATCAATACCCTGTACACCAAGTGTAAGTATTAAGGTCCTCTAGTCTACAAGTTTGAGCCACTTAACTGACACCAATAAACCTGTACAGAAATTGTAAATATATTAGGTTTTCCAATCTAAGAAAACAAGTGTGTGCCAATCAAAGTGCTTTTCAACAGATATAATCATCAAAAGCCTGTACACCAAACATAAGTGTATAACAACCTATTATCTACACCAAACATAAGTGTATAACAACCTATTATCTACACCAAACATAAGTGTATAACAACCTATTATCTACACCAAACATAAGTGTATAACAACCTATTATCTACATCAAACATAAGTGTATAACAACCTATTATCTACATCAAACATAAGTGTATAACAACCTATTATCTACACCAAACATAAGTGTATAACAACCTTGAGTGTATAACAACCTATTATCTATACCAAACATAAGTGTATAACAACCTATTATCTACACCAAACATAAGTGTATAACAATCTATTATCTACACCAAACACAAGTGTTTAACAACCTATTATCTACACCAAACATAAGTGTATAACAACCTTGAGTGTATAACAACCTATTATCTACACCAAACATAAGTGTATAACAACCTTGAGTGTATAACAACCTATTATCTACACCAAACATAAGTGTATAACAACCTATTATCTACTAGAATGCTTATGTGACATAAAGCAACCAACAATCAATCAATCTACTAAAATGAGAAACACATGAACACAAAGAACTGAATTATACTGCATCAAAGCTATTAGTAGCTTTTTAGCTCACCTGGCCCTCGTCGTCCGTCGTCGTTAACTTTTACAAAAATCTTCTCCTCTGAAACTACTTGGCCAAATTAATCCAAACTTAGCCACAATCATCTTTGGGGTATCTAGTTTAAAAAATGTGTGGCGTGACCCGGTCAACCAACCAAGATGGCTGCCACGGCTAAAAATAGAACATAGGGGTAAAATGCAGTTTTTGGCTTATAACTCAAAAACCAAAGCATTTAGAGCAAATCTGACATGGGGTAAAAATGTTTATCAGGTCAAGATCTATCTGCCCTGAAATTTTCAGATGAATCTGTCAATCGGTTGTTGGGTTGCTGCCCCTGAATTGGAAATTTTGAAGAAATTTTGCTGTTTTTGGTTATTATCTTGAATATTATTATAGTTAGAGATAAACTGTAAACAGCAATAATGTTCAGCAAAGTAAGATCTACAAATAAGTCAACATGACCAAAATGGTCAGTTGACCCGTTTAGGAGTTATTGCCCTTTATAGTCAATTTTTAACCATTTTTCGTTAATTAAAGTTATCTTTAACAAAAATCTTCTCCTCTGAAACTACTTGGCCAAATTAATCCAAACTTAGCCACAATCATCTTTGGGGTATCTAGTTTAAAAAATGTGTGGCGTGACCTGGTCAACCAACCAAGATGGCCGCCACGGCTAAAAATAGAACAAAGGGGTAAAATGCAGTTTTTGGCTTATAAATCAAAAACCAAAGCATTTTGAGGAAATCTGACATGGGGTAAAAATGTTTATCAGGTCAAGATCTATCTGCCCTGAAATTTTCAGATGAATCGGTCAATCGGTTGTTGGGTTGCTGCCCCTGAATTGGTAATTTTGAGGAAATTTTGCTGTTTTTGGTTATTATCTTGAATATTATTATAGATAGAGATAAATTGTAAACAGCAATAATGTTCAGCAAAGTAAGATCTACAAATAAGTCAACATGACCAAAATGGTCAGTTGACCCCTTTAGGAGTTATTGCCCTTTATAGTCAATCTTTAACCATTTTTCATAAATCTAAGTAATCTTTTACAAAATCTCCACTGAAACTACTAGGCCACAATCATCTTTGGGGTATCTAGTTTGAAAAATGTGTCCGATGACCTGGCCATTCAACCAAGATGGCCGCCACGGCTAAAAATAGAACATAGGGGTAAAATGCAGTTTTTTGCTTATAACTATGAAACCAAAGCATCTAGAGCAAATCTGACAAGAAGTTAAATTGTTAATCAAGTCAATATCTATCTGACCTGAATTTTTCAGATGAATTGGACAACTGGTTGTTGGGTTGCTGCCCTCCAATTGGTAATTTTTAAAGAAATTTTGCCGTTTTTGGTTATCTTGAATACTATTATAGATAGTGATAAACTGTAAACAGCAATAATGTTCAGCAAAGTAAGATCTACAAATAAGTCAACATGACCTAAATGGTCAATTGACCCCTTAAGGAGTTATGGCCCTTTATAGTCAATTTTTAACAATTTTCATTAATTTGGTAAATTTATGTAAATTTTTACCAAATATAGTTCTCTGTTACTAATGGGCAAAGTTCATGATAGATATAATTGTAAGAAGCAAAATCGTTCAGTAAAGTAAGAACTTCAAACACATCACCATCACCAAAATACAATTTTGTCATGAATCCATTTGTGTCCTTTGTTTAATATGCACATAGACCAAGGTGAGCGACACAGGCTCTTTAGAGCCTCTAGTTTAGTATAAAATCGTCCAAAAATCATCTGCTGAATTGAAATGGTTACATGCTGATTATTTTATAATGTTTAAACAATATTATAAAAGAAAGAATATTTATTAAATGAAAGGAGGATTAATTTATATGAAGATTTGAAGCTACTGATATACAGTACTTCAACCAGAAGTCCACCAATTAACACGTTAGTAGATTGTCAAATCAAGACTGACTTAACAACATGATCTATTATTTTTAATTTTCAGGTTATGCAGGATGTAGAAACTTTCACAGTAAACAACGTAGTCTACATGATACTGGATTTACTTGGGAAAGGTGGCTCTAGTAAGGTAAAAATATTTAAAATAGGTTTGAGAAAGGTTGTTGAAGGAATGCTATCATATGTTTTTTTTTCATGCTGTGAAAAGTCAGTTAAAGTAAGGTTGATAGAATGTACCTGTCCATATGACCTTTACCTAATTGTCCTTCTTTAAAGTTTTCATTATACTAGAACACACCCGTGATATCGCAGGTCCGTGACTGAAATAAAGTATATAACTATGCGCAAGCCTTATTTCAGTATTAGTATTGTCATCTGATAAAGTCATGCCGACTATAAGATACACAGTTTTCTCTGCTTTCAAATCTTTCTGTTTGAACCCGTCGAACTGGAACTTATCAATTATTGGTAATATTAATTATTTGGAAAAGAAAAGGTCCTGGAATGGAGTATTTTTTAATCAACAGCATTGTCCTATATTAGTTATAAATAAAGTTGAATTCTTTGATTCGCTGTTTTACGTCATGCCCGCTAACAAATTGAAAACTACCTATAAGCATTATTTTTAGTCCAGATTTTTATACTACAATAGGTAACAATTTGACAATTTAGTAGTGTCAACCCTGTGATTATGACCTATGTATATAGCATATTAATTTTGAATACACCGTTTGTTGGTGCGCCTGTCAGATGCGGAATGTACAGATAAGATAATAGGTAACAGGTGAATATACTATTGGTATCGGTATCGGAACTCGACCCGGAACTTCTTAATTATTGGCAATATTAATTACGTGGAAAACAAAAGGGCCAGGAGTGGTGTAATTTTTAATCTACACCTTTGTACTATATTAGTTATATATAAAGTTGAATTCTTTGATTCGTCGTTTTTACGTGATGACGGCTGACAAATTGGACCTCGTAATTTTAGTATTATAGATGGTCATTTATTCAGTTGCTATAAGGGATACTTAAAAGTATTTTTTGTATGATTTTTGGTGTACACTTAAGAGAACTGCAAACAGTAGTGTACAGAGTGTCACTGGTCCTTACAATAGTAAAGATTGACTTTTTATAAATTGTTTATCATACTTTTGCAGGTGTACCATGTCCATGATTCCAAGCCTCCATCTAAAGCACTCAAAGTAGTCAACCTAAATGATGCCAATGAAGAAATAGTCAATGGTTACAAAAACGAAGTCAAATTACTGCTACAGTTACAGTATTGTCCAAAAGTAATCAAACTCTATGATTAGTAAGTAAAATGTTGAGACTTACAATACATGTGTCTTCCCTATAATCAAACTCTATGATTAGTAAGTAAAATGTTGAGACTTACAATACATGTGTCTTTCCTATAATCAAACTCTATGATTAGTAAGTAAAATGTCGAGACTTACAATACATGTGTCTTCCCTATAATCAAACTCTATGATTAGTAAGTAAAATGTTGAGACTTACAATACATGTGTCTTTCCTATAATCAAACTCTATGATTAGTAAGTAAAATGTCGAGACTTACAATACATGTGTCTTTCCTATAATCAAACTCTATGATTAGTAAGTAAAATGTCGAGACTTACAATACATGTGTCTTCCCTATAATCAAACTCTATGATTAGTAAGTAAAATGTCGAGACTTACAATACATGTGTCTTCCCTATAATCAAACTCTATGATTAGTAATTAAAATTTGAGACTTACAATACATGTGTCTTTCCTATAATCAAACTCTATGATTAGTAAGTAAAATGTCGAGACTTACAATACATGTGTCTTCCCTATAATCAAACTCTATGATTAGTAAGTAAAATGTCGAGACTTACAATACATGTGTCTTTCCTATAATCAAACTCTATGATTAGTAAGTAAAATGTCGAGACTTACAATACATGTGTCTTCCCTATAATCAAACTCTATGATTAGTAAGTAAAATGTCGAGACTTACAATACATGTGTCTTTCCTATTATCAAACTCTATGATTAGTAAGTAAAATGTCGAGACTTACAATACATGTGTCTTTCCTATAATCAAACTCTATGATTAGTAAGTAAAATGTCGAGACTTACAATACATGTGTCTTTCCTATAATCAAACTCTATGATTAGTAAGTAAAATGTCGAGACTTACAATACATGTGTCTTTCCTATAATCAAACTCTATGATTAGTAAGTAAAATGTCGAGACTTACAATACATGTGTCTTTCCTATAATCAAACTCTATGATTAGTAAGAAAAATGTCGAGACTTACAATACATGTGTCTTCCCTATAATCAAACTCTATGATTAGTAAGTAAAATGTCGAGACTTACAATACATGTGTCTTCCCTATAATCAAACTCTATGATTAGTAAGTAAAATGTCGAGACTTACAATACATGTGTCTTTCCTATAATCAAACTCTATGATTAGTAAGTAAAATGTCCAGACTTACAATACATGTGTCTTTCCTATAATCAAACTCTATGATTAGTAAGTAAAATGTCCAGACTTACAATACATGTGTCTTTCCTATAATCAAACTCTATGATTAGTAAGTAAAATGTCGAGACTTACAATACATGTGTCTTTCCTATAATCAAACTCTATGATTAGTAAGTAAAATGTCGAGACTTACAATACATGTGTCTTTCCTATAATCAAACTCTATGATTAGTAAGTAAAATGTCGAGACTTACAATACATGTGTCTTCCCTATAATCAAACTCTATGATTAGTAAGTAAAATGTCCAGACTTACAATACATGTGTCTTTCCTATAATCAAACTCTATGATAAGTAAGTAAAATGTCCAGACTTACAATACATGTGTCTTTCCTATAATCAAACTCTATCATTAGTAAGTAAAATGTCGAGACTTACAATACATGTGTCTTCCCTATAATCAAACTCTATGATTAGTAAGTAAAATGTTGAGACTTACAATACATGTGTCTTTCCTATAATCAAACTCTATGATTAGTAAGTAAAATGTCGAGACTTACAATACATGTGTCTTTCCTATAATCAAACTCTATGATTAGTAAGTAAAATGTCGAGACTTACAATACATGTGTCTTCCCTATAATCAAACTCTATGATTAGTAAGTAAAATGTCGAGACTTACAATACATGTGTCTTTCCTATAATCAAACTCTATGATTAGTAAGTAAAATGTCGAGACTTACAATACATGTGTCTTTCCTATAATCAAACTCTATGATTAGTAAGTAAAATGTCGAGACTAACAATACATGTGTCTTCCCTATAATCAAACTCTATGATTAGTAAATAAATGTCGAGACTTACAATACATGTGTCTTTCCTATAATCAAACTCTATGATTAGTAAGTAAAATGTTGAGACTTACAATACATGTGTCTTCCCTATAATCAAACTCTATGATTAGTAAGTAAAATGTCCAGACTTACAATACATGTGTCTTCCCTATAATCAAACTCTATGATTAGTAAGTAAAATGTCCAGACTTACAATACATGTGTCTTCCCTATAATCAAACTCTATGATTAGTAAGTAAAATGTCCAGACTTACAATACATGTGTCTTTCCTATAATCAAACTCTATGATTAGTAAGTAAAATGTCGAGACTTACAATACATGTGTCTTCCCTATAATCAAACTCTATGATAAGTAAGTAAAATGTCGAGACTTACAATACATGTGTCTTCCCTATAATCAAACTCTATGATTAGTAAGAAAAATGTCGAGACTTACAATACATGTGTCTTCCCTATAATCAAACTCTATGATTAGTAAGTAAAATGTCGAGACTTACAATACATGTGTCTTTCCTATAATCAAACTCTATGATTAGTAAGTAAAATGTTGAGACTTACAATACATGTGTCTTCCCTATAATCAAACTCTATGATTAGTAAGAAAAATGTCGAGACTTACAATACATGTGTCTTCCCTATAATCAAACTCTATGATTAGTAAGTAAAATGTTGAGACTTACAATACATGTGTCTTTCCTATAATCAAACTCTATGATTAGTAAGTAAAATGTCGAGACTTACAATACATGTGTCTTCCCTATAATCAAACTCTATGATTAGTAAGTAAAATGTCGAGACTTACAATACATGTGTCTTTCCTATAATCAAACTCTATGATTAGTAAGTAAAATGTCGAGACTTACAATACATGTGTCTTTCCTATAATCAAACTCTATGATTAGTAAGTAAAATGTCGAGACTTACAATACATGTGTCTTTCCTATAATCAAACTCTATGATTAGTAAGTAAAATGTCGAGACTTACAATACATGTGTCTTCCCTATAATCAAACTCTATGATTAGTAAGTAAAATGTCGAGACTTACAATACATGTGTCTTCCCTATAATCAAACTCTATGATTAGTAAGTAAAATGTTGAGACTTACAATACATGTGTCTTTCCTATAATCAAACTCTATGATTAGTAAGTAAAATGTCGAGACTTACAATACATGTGTCTTCCCTATAATCAAACTCTATGATTAGTAAGTAAAATGTCGAGACTTACAATACATGTGTCTTTCCTATAATCAAACTCTATGATTAGTAAGTAAAATGTCGAGACTTACAATACATGTGTCTTCCCTATAATCAAACTCTATGATTAGTAAGTAAAATGTCGAGACTTACAATACATGTGTCTTTCCTATTATCAAACTCTATGATTAGTAAGTAAAATGTCGAGACTTACAATACATGTGTCTTTCCTATAATCAAACTCTATGATTAGTAAGTAAAATGTCGAGACTTACAATACATGTGTCTTTCCTATAATCAAACTCTATGATTAGTAAGTAAAATGTCC
The DNA here is from genome assembly GCF_036588685.1 of Mytilus trossulus. Lineage (NCBI taxonomy): Eukaryota > Metazoa > Mollusca > Bivalvia > Mytilida > Mytilidae > Mytilus > Mytilus trossulus. Next base: position 77,378,119 of record NC_086382.1, on the reverse strand, counting down.
AGACTTACAATACATGTGTCTTTCCTATAATCAAACTCTATGATTAGTAAGTAAAATGTCGAGACTTACAATACATGTGTCTTTCCTATAATCAAACTCTATGATTAGTAAGTAAAATGTCGAGACTTACAATACATGTGTCTTCCCTATAATCAAACTCTATGATTAGTAAGTAAAATGTCGAGACTTACAATACATGTGTCTTCCCTATAATCAAACTCTATGATTAGTAAGTAAAATGTCCAGACTTACAATACATGTGTCTTTCCTATAATCAAACTCTATGATTAGTAAGTAAAATGTCCAGACTTACAATACATGTGTCTTTCCTATAATCAAACTCTATGATTAGTAAGTAAAATGTCGAGACTTACAATACATGTGTCTTTCCTATAATCAAACTCTATGATTAGTAAGTAAAATGTCGAGACTTACAATACATGTGTCTTTCCTATAATCAAACTCTATGATTAGTAAGTAAAATGTCGAGACTTACAATACATGTGTCTTTCCTATAATCAAACTCTATGATTAGTAAGTAAAATGTCCAGACTTACAATACATGTGTCTTTCCTATAATCAAACTCTATGATAAGTAAGTAAAATGTCCAGACTTACAATACATGTGTCTTTCCTATAATCAAACTCTATGATAAGTAAGTAAAATGTCGAGACTTACAATACATGTGTCTTCCCTATAATCAAACTCTATGATTAGTAAGTAAAATGTTGAGACTTACAATACATGTGTCTTTCCTATAATCAAACTCTATGATTAGTAAGTAAAATGTCGAGACTTACAATACATGTGTCTTTCCTATAATCAAACTCTATGATTAGTAAGTAAAATGTCGAGACTTACAATACATGTGTCTTTCCTATAATCAAACTCTATGATTAGTAAGTAAAATGTCGAGACTTACAATACATGTGTCTTCCCTATAATCAAACTCTATGATTAGTAAGTAAAATGTTGAGACTTACAATACATGTGTCTTTCCTATAATCAAACTCTATGATTAGTAAGTAAAATGTCGAGACTTACAATACATGTGTCTTTCCTATAATCAAACTCTATGATTAGTAAGTAAAATGTCGAGACTAACAATACATGTGTCTTCCCTATAATCAAACTCTATGATTAGTAAATAAATGTCGAGACTTACAATACATGTGTCTTTCCTATAATCAAACTCTATGATTAGTAAGTAAAATGTTGAGACTTACAATACATGTGTCTTCCCTATAATCAAACTCTATGATTAGTAAGTAAAATGTCCAGACTTACAATACATGTGTCTTCCCTATAATCAAACTCTATGATTAGTAAGTAAAATGTCCAGACTTACAATACATGTGTCTTCCCTATAATCAAACTCTATGATTAGTAAGTAAAATGTCCAGACTTACAATACATGTGTCTTTCCTATAATCAAACTCTATGATTAGTAAGTAAAATGTCGAGACTTACAATACATGTGTCTTCCCTATAATCAAACTCTATGATAAGTAAGTAAAATGTCGAGACTTACAATACATGTGTCTTCCCTATAATCAAACTCTATGATTAGTAAGAAAAATGTCGAGACTTACAATACATGTGTCTTCCCTATAATCAAACTCTATGATTAGTAAGTAAAATGTCGAGACTTACAATACATGTGTCTTTCCTATAATCAAACTCTATGATTAGTAAGTAAAATGTTGAGACTTACAATACATGTGTCTTCCCTATAATCAAACTCTATGATTAGTAAGAAAAATGTCGAGACTTACAATACATGTGTCTTCCCTATAATCAAACTCTATGATTAGTAAGTAAAATGTCGAGACTTACAATACATGTGTCTTTCCTATAATCAAACTCTATGATGAGTAAGTAAAATGTCCAGACTTACAATACATGTGTCTTTCCTATAATCAAACTCTATGATTAGTAAGTAAAATGTCGAGACTTACAATACATGTGTCTTTCCTATAATCAAACTCTATGATTAGTAAGTAAAATGTCGAGACTTACAATACATGTGTCTTTCCTATAATCAAACTCTATGATTAGTAAGTAAAATGTCGAGACTTACAATACATGTGTCTTTCCTATAATCAAACTCTATGATTAGTAAGTAAAATGTCGAGACTTACAATACATGTGTCTTTCCTATAATCAAACTCTATGATTAGTAAGTAAAATGTCGAGACTTACAATACATGTGTCTTTCCTATAATCAAACTCTATGATTAGTAAGTAAAATGTCGAGACTTACAATACATGTGTCTTTCCTATAATCAAACTCTATGATTAGTAAGTAAAATGTTGAGACATTTATTACACATGTGTCATCTGTGTAATTGAATATATGCTAAGAGCAAATCAAACACACACATGTGTCCTCTCTGTTATACTCACAGGCAAGTCAATTTTTACACATGTGTCCTCTCTGTTATACTCACAGGCAAGTCAATTATTACTTATGTGTCCTCACTGTTATACTCACAGGCGAGTCAATTATTACACATGTGTCCTCTCTGTTATACTCACAGGCGAGTCAATTATTACACATGTGTCCTCTCTGTTATACTCACAGGCAAGTCAATTATTACACATGTGTCCTCTCTGTTATACTCACAGGCAAGTCAATTATTACACATGTGTCCTCTCTGTTTTACTCACAGGCAAGTCAATTATTACACATGTGTCCTCTCTGTTATACTCACAGGTAAGTCAATTAATACACATGTGTCTTTTCTGTTATACTCACAGGCGAGTCAATTATTACACATGTGTCCTCTCTGTTATACTCACAGGCGAGTCAATTATTACACATGTGTCCTCTCTGTAAATAAATCTGTCTTCATCAAGTCAAACAGTAGTGTCATCTGTATCAAATTCAATGTCTCAAGCAAGTCAAACATGTTCCATCTTTTATAATTTGAGTCTTGAGTCTCCCCTAAAGTGTTTTTAACCTCAATTGTGTCATAACTGAAGAAGTTTACTTTGATAAAACAGCTGTAGAAATTTATTCACATGTCTCCTGTCTGACTTGAACTAATCTTTTGTTCCTGTTGGTTTCTAAGCATGATAAGAGATATTGTAAGCTTTGTACCTATATTAAGTTCTTTTATTTTCAGTTATGTGTATTTCTTACCTCATTATGCAGTATTTATTTTTTAGTGAGTACAGACCAGAGGAAAACAAGTTATATATAGTAATGGAGTATGGCAACTGTGACTTTGCTCAGTTTTTGAAAGATAAAATAAAAGAAGATTGTAAGCTGTCAGATCATTTGATCAAGTATTACTGGGAGTCTATGTTAATGGCAGTCCACGCTTTACATAAAGAAGGTAGGGTCAAGGGTCATGGTCAAATAGTTTTATCAAGTATTACTGGGAGTCTATGTTAATGGCTGTCCACGCTTTGCATAAAGAAGGTAGGGGTCAAGGGTCATGGTCAAATAGTTTTATCAAGTATTACTGGGAGTCTATGTTAATGGCTGTCCATGCTTTACATAAAGAAGGTAGGGGTCAAGGGTCATGATCAGTCCATTTGATCAAGTATTACTGGGAGTCTATTTTAATGGCTGTCCACGCTTTACATAAAGAAGGTAGGGGTCAAGGGTCATGGTCAAATAGTTTTATCAAGTATTAATGGGAGTCTATGTTAATGGCTGTCCACGCCTTACATAAAGAAGGTAGGGGTCAAGGGTCATGGTCAAATAGTTTGATCAATTATTACTGGGAGTCTATGTTAATCGCAGTCCACTCTTTACATAAAGACAGGTAGAGGTCAAGCTCAGATCATTTGATCAAGTATTACTGGGAGTCTTTATTAATGGCAGTCCACGCTTTACATAAAGAAGGTAGGGGTCAAGGGTCATGGTCATATAGTTTGATCAAGTATTACTGGGAGTCTATGTTAATTGCAGTCCACTCTTTACATAAAGACAGGTAGAGGTCAAGCTCAGATCATTTGATCAAGAATTACTGGGAGTCTATGTTAATGGCTGTCCACGCTTTGCATAAAGAAGGTAGGGGTCAAGGGTCATGGTTAAATAGTTTTATCAAGTATTACTGGGAGTCTATGTTAATTGCAGTCCACTCTTTACATAAAGACAGGTAGAGGTCAAGCTCAGATCATTTGATCAAGTATTACTGGGAGTCTATGTTAATGGCTGTCCACGCTTTGCATAAAGAAGGTAGGGGTCAAGGGTCATGGTTAAATAGTTTTATCAAGTATTCCTGGGAGTCTATGTTAATGGCTGTCCACGCTTTACATAAAGAAGGTAGGGGTCAAGGGTCATGGTCAAATAGTTTTATCAAGTATTACTGGGAGTCTATGTTAATGGCTGTCAACGCTTTACATAAAGAAGGTAGGGGTCAAGGGTCATGGTCAAATAGTTTTATCAAGTATTACTGGGAGTCTATGTTAATGGCTGTCCATGCTTTACATAAAGAAGGTAGGGGTCAAGGGTCATGGTCAAATAGTTTGATCAAGTATTACTGGGAGTCTATGTTAATCGCAGTCCACTCTTTACATAAAGACAGGTAGAGGTCAAGCTCAGATCATTTGATCAAGTATTACTGGGAGTCTATGTTAATGGCTGTCCACGCTTTGCATAAAGAAGGTAGGGGTCAAGGGTCATGGTTAAATAGTTTTATCAAGTATTCCTGGGAGTCTATGTTAATGGCTGTCCAAGCTTTACATAAAGAAGGTAGGGGTCAAGGGTCATGGTCAAATAGTTTTATCAAGTATTACTGGGAGTCTATGTTAATGGCTGTCCACGCTTTACATAAAGAAGGTAGGGGTCAAGGGTCATGGTCAAATAGTTTTATCAAGTATTACTGGGAGTCTATGTTAATGGCTGTCCATGCTTTACATAAAGAAGGTAGGGGTCAAGGGTCATGGTCAAATAGTTTGATCAAGTATTACTGGGAGTCTATGTTAATCGCAGTCCACTCTTTACATAAAGACAGGTAGAGGTCAAGCTCAGATCATTTGATCAAGTATTACTGGGAGTCTATGTTAATGGCTGTCCACGCTTTGCATAAAGAAGGTAGGGGTCAAGGGTCATGGTCAAATAGTTTTATCAAGTATTAATGGGAGTCCGTCTTAATGGCTGTACACGCCTTACATAAAGAAGGTAGGGGTCAAGGGTCATGGTCAAATAGTTTGATCAATTATTACTGGGAGTCTATGTTAATCGCAGTCCACTCTTTACATAAAGACAGGTAGAGGTCAAGCTCAGATCATTTGATCAAGTATTACTGGGAGTCTATATTAATGGCAGTCCACGCTTTACATAAAGAAGGTAGGGGTCAAGGGTCATGGTCAAATAGTTTTATCCAGTATTACTGGGAGTCTATGTTAATGGTTGTCCACTCTTTACATAAAGACAGGTAGAGGTCAAGGTCAGATCATTTGATCAAGTATTACTGGGAGTCTATGTTAATGGCTGTCCATGCTTTACATAAAGAAGGTAGGGGTCAAGGGTCATGGTCAAATAGTTTTATCAAGTATTACTGGGAGTCTATGTTAATGGCTGTCCATGCTTTACATAAAGAAGGTAGGGGTCAAGGGTCATGGTCAAATAGTTTGATCAAGTATTACTGGGAGTCTATGTTAATCGCAGTCCACTCTTTACATAAAGACAGGTAGAGGTCAAGCTCAGATCATTTGATCAAGTATTACTGGGAGTCTATGTTAATGGCTGTCCACGCTTTGCATAAAGAAGGTAGGGGTCAAGGGTCATGGTCAAATAGTTTTATCAAGTATTAATGGGAGTCCGTCTTAATGGCTGTACACGCCTTACATAAAGAAGGTAGGGGTCAAGGGTCATGGTCAAATAGTTTGATCAATTATTACTGGGAGTCTATGTTAATCGCAGTCCACTCTTTACATAAAGACAGGTAGAGGTCAAGCTCAGATCATTTGATCAAGTATTACTGGGAGTCTATATTAATGGCAGTCCACGCTTTACATAAAGAAGGTAGGGGTCAAGGGTCATGGTCAAATAGTTTTATCAAGTATTACTGGGAGTCTATGTTAATGGTTGTCCACTCTTTACATAAAGACAGGTAGAGGTCAAGGTCAGATCATTTGATCAAGTATTACTGGGAGTCTATGTTAATGGCTGTCCATGCTTTACATAAAGAAGGTAGGGGTCAAGGGTCATGGTCAAATAGTTTTATCAAGTATTACTGGGAGTCTATGTTAATGGTTGTCCACTCTTTACATAAAGACAGGTAGAGGTCAAGGTCAGATCATTTGATCAAGTATTACTGGGAGTCTATGTTAATGGCTGTCCATGCTTTACATAAAGAAGGTAGGGGTCAAGGGTCATGGTCAAATAGTTTTATCAAGTATTACTGGGAGTCTATGTTAATGGTTGTCCACTCTTTACATAAAGACAGGTAGAGGTCAAGCTCAGATCATTTGATCAAGTATTACTGGGAGTCCGTGTTAATGGCTGTCTACGCTTTACATAAAGAAGGTAGGGGTCAAGGGTCATGGTCAGATCATTTGATCAAGTATTACTTGGAGTTTGGAGTCTATGTAAATGGCTATACAATGGCCAGATCACTTAAGATCAAGTCCTTATCCATAACCTAGATAAACATGCATGTGTAAAAGATATGGACCATATCTATTTTCAATATAAGGGTATATTGTGCTCCGTCTGAATATACGTAATATGTTTATTTTTATATTTTACAGGAATCATTCATTCCGACTTAAAGCCATCAAATTTCATCATAATTGGAGGTGCCTTAAAACTGATAGACTTTGGTATAGCTAAATCAGTGCAACCAGATAAAACAAGTGTTCTGACTGAAATGCAGGTTGGCACATTAAACTACATGAGTCCAGAGTCTATAGCAGATTATGGTTTAGATGAGAAACCAATGTATAAGGTATGATCATGTTGTAACTATCTCCCTTGTATAAGATATTAAAATGCTGTAATTATCTCCCTTGAATAATATATTATAATGCTGTTATTATCTCCGTTGAATAAGATATGATCATAATTATAATTATCTCCCTTGTATAAGATATTATGCTGTTTTCTCTAATTTTTGTGCTATTTTCACATTCCCTGAACGATGTGAGAAAAATATTTCTGTTCACTGGTGAAAAATCTTCTCTGCAAATGATTGGTTCAAATTCATTTGTGACGTTAAATTTTCTTGTTTTCTTCTGAATTTTCTTATTGTGACATCATGAAAAAAGGCAACCAAGCCTGATGACGTCACATCAAAAGTTAGCAACTTTCTTCAAATCTTTGAAAAGGAAAGATAAAAATCATAAGAGAAACAGATTCCACGACTGTAACTCGTGTATTACGATATTTCTCCACTCAGATTTCCTCTCAACAGATAAATTTTAATTATGTAAAAAGCTCGGCAAGCCTCATGCTTTAAATATTAAAATTGAATTGTCTCAAGTGAAGTAATATCGTAATACACTTGTTCTGGAATCTATATATTATCACTTGTTTAAGATATGGAATAGGTCACCAGTTACATTATACCAGTCCAGTACCCACCAATGAAGTCCCTTAATAAATCTACCATCTTTTAAATGGGATATTTTTCTTTTAAATGCCAGTCATGACGCCAAGAACCAGGAAGGGGTCTACTAGTATGAAAAAGTAACTAAAAGTTTGTAGCCTTATAAAGGGAATAAAAAATCTGCCTTTCAACTTGGATAAAATTGCATTGAAGTAATAGGGGAATAACTTGGTTCCCATTCCATATGATCCGGTTGAAATTGTATCCCTTGTATAAAAGAGGGGCGAAAGATACCAGACACCAAACTCTTGGATTGAAAAATAAAAAAGGTAAACAGACAAATAATAGTACACAAGATATAACATAGAAAACTAAAGCCTAAGCAACACGAGCCCCACCAAAAACTTGGGATGATTTCAGGTGCTCTGGATAAGATATTGTTTCCAAATACATAAATAATATTTCCCTTACAAACAGAACAATGTTTCAAAGATGGACACTGCATACAATTCTTTTGTTACAGATTGGTGTGAAGAGTGACGTCTGGTCCCTTGGATGTATTTTATACAATATGGTGTATGGTTTTACTCCATTCCAAAGAATCAACAGACAGTTTGCCAAACTTCAGGCTATCACTAACTCCAGTTATGTCATTCATTTCCCAGAAATAGAGGACAAACGTCTGCTGGATGTCATGAAGGTTAGTAGGTTATCTCCTCTGAAATAGAGGACAAATGTCTGCTTGATGTCATGAAGGTTAGTAGGTTATCTCCCCTGAAATAGAGGACAAACGTCTGCTGGATGTCATGAAGGTTAGTAGGTTATCTCCCCTGAAATAGAGGACAAACGTCTGCTGGATGTCATGAAGGTTAGTAGGTTCTCCCTCCCTGAATTAGAGGACAAACGTCTGCTGGATGTCATATAGGTTAGTAGGTTATCTCCCCAGAAATAGAGGACAAACGTCTGCTGGATGTCATGAAGGTTAGTAGTAGGTTCTATCCCCTGAAATAGAGGACAAACGTCTGCTGGATGTCATGAAGCTTAGTAGGTTATCTCCCCTGAAATAGAGGACAAACATCTGCTGGATGTCATGAAGGTTAGTAGGTTATTTCCCCTGAAATAGAGGACAAACGTCTGCTGGATGTCATGAAGGTTAGTAGGTTATTTCCCCTGAAATAGAGGACAAACATCTGCTGGATGTCATGAAGGTTAGTAGTAGGTTCTATCCCCTGAAATAGAGGACAAACGTCTGCAGAATGTCATGAAGGTTAGTAGTAGGTTATCTCCCCTCCCTGAATTAGAGGACAAACGTCTGCTAGATGTCATGAAGGTTAGTAGGTTATCTCCCCAGAAATAGAGGACAAACGTCTGCTGGATGTCATGAAGGTTAGTAGTAGGTTATCTCCCCTGAAATAGAGGACAAACGTCTGCAGAATGTCATGAAGGTTAGTAGTAGGTTATCTCCCCTCCCTGAATTAGAGGACAAACGTCTGCTAGATGTCATGAAGGTTAGTAGGTTATCTCCCCAGAAATAGAGGACAAACGTCTGCTGGATGTCATGAAGGTTAGTAGTAGGTTATCTCCCCAGAAATAGAGGACAAACGTCTGCTGGATGTCATGAAGGTTAGTAGTAGGTTCTCTCCCCAGAAATAGAGGACAAACGTCTGCTGGATGTCATGAAGGTTAGTAGGTTCTCTCCCCGGAACAAGGTATAAATGAGTGAATAGAAATTATATAGAAAATTCAATAAAAGAGAAATCATACCTATGTGTCAGGAAGCATATGTATAAAGAAGTTTAAAACAACAACAAAAATAAATAAGGGGATATCTGTATTTTAATTTAAATTTTGGCCATCGTAAAACATAGATTTTGCTGTTACAAACTGAGTTTACTTAGAGATATGAATGGAGCTAGGTAAACAGTTAGTTGTGAAAGCAAAATTAAGTTTTTCAAAGGCTAAGCTTATAATACAATACATTTATGTCCAATCTAATGCCACATATTTAAAATAAATTCCATTTGATAAATACTTAATCATAAAATGCCAATAATGAAAAAGTCTTAAGAAACTGTTGCATATTCTTTCAATAGTATACAACAATGTGAGGTCATATGTATATTCTAGATGGCAATATCTGTATGCATCTTTGCTTATTTTTTTTAGAAATTACATACCAAAAAAATCAGAATTCAAAATGATGGCTGTCTTTGTTACTGACTGGTAAAACATGGGATCTTATCCTTCTAAATATTTGTCAACGTCCAATGAAAATTATTGTAACAAACAAATTGCATTAAAATTGATCATTGTATCTCTACTTTCATGATTATTTTGCAGTACCATTTACTGATTTCACAAGTCAGGGTATTTGTTAAATGACAAAATGGATATAATTTTCTTTTTCAATAAGAAATGGTTGCATAGTTTATTAGTTGCACTCCCCTACACTTAAAAATATTTAACATGCAATTGTACAATATGAAAACAAAACAAATATTATCCATCAGATTTCAATCATATACAAGATATGTTATTCTTACTATTTACAGAAATGTTTGATCAGAGATCCTAAGGTTCGACCAAGCATTGAAGATTTACTTCACCATCCATATCTCAAGAGGGAGAAAAAAGAAGGTAAAAATTGATTAGAGCTATTGCTGATAAGTTTATCTCTGAAGAGAGTAATGTAATGTGTTTTGACTTCAATATTCAAATATAAAAAAGAAGATGTGGTATGATTGCCAATGAGACAACTATCCACAAAAGACCAAAATGACAGACATTTACAACTATAGGTCACTGTACGGCCTTCAACAAAGAGCAAAGCCCATACTGCATAGTCAGCTATAAAAGGCCCAGATAAGACTCTATTGTTACAAATATGTTGACAAAGAACCACTTGGGTAAAATGTTATAGAAAATGAAAATGAATGAAAAAAAAATCACAACATGACTATTTGATTAATGAAATTTACTGTGTTTTACAGAACTTACGAAAAAATGAATCAAAATAGAATGTACTATATGATCCAATTGGTTTTATTTTTTTCCCCTATAAAGTAATACACCTTATCGCTATTTAGTCCATTCCTTGAAAAACAGTCATTTATACAACTTCCTGTTTAGGTCACGCGGCTCGAAAATGGAGGTCATCAGCAGTGAGCTGAGGAAGGAAAAACTTTAGAAAGTGATCATCAAGAAACTTTGATAAAGTATGATCCACTTTTTCGAAATTAAAATTGAAGTAAAAAAATATTTTGTTTGAAGTATTTACGGTAGTTTAAACAGGTCTCATTAAAAAGTATCATGCATGGTGAACAGGCCTGGGGCCATTACATTGCAATGTAATGCATTACATTACAATTACTTTGTGATTCTTCCATTACAATTACAATTACAATTACATTTTTTCTCACATGTAATGCATTACATTACAATTACATTTTTTCTCACATGTAATGCATTACATTACAATTACTTTGCATGTATAATGCATTACATTACACATTACTTTTTCAATATAAAAACAAAAAGCATTTCAAAAACAGAGGTATATGTACATATGTATACAGTGTTAGGTATATAGACTTCAAATACTGGTTAATTAATATGTCCATTGCACTTTATCATCATAAGTGGTTTAAATGTGATGCCATTAAGAGAACAGTGATCAGTTCTGTACACCTTTCCGGCAATACATAAAAGCCTTTCTACAGGAGCTTATGTGTGGGAAATGGCTAAATACTTGATAGCTGTATTAGCCAAAGAAGAAAGGCACACTGAATTTGACTTCCATTAATCCAGTGAATTGATTGAAATTTCTTCACATGGCTCAGACAAGTAGATGTACCGTACCTGTGTCTATACCCTTTGATTGAGTAGTAGGAGGCATGAAACTGAAAAAGTCACTTTCGGTTCTTAGGTGGTGGTAAAAAATAAATAAATTATCATATAATTTTGTTTCTTACATTTATCACTTAATCATTAAGACATCATTAAGGATTTCAAAGGGATATAATAAATGTGTCATTAAAGGATTATCTTGTGAAATGCCTAAGGGTTCTGTGAGGACAAACATAAGTTGAGAAGATTTGATTGCAATAAAAACATTGTGATATTAAATTAGGTGAAATAACAACACAGACAGGACCCAAAACACAGTTTGGTTTAAAAATGTTGTTTGATATATTCAATATTTCATTGAAATACATGTAAGGTGTGTATAGAATTATGAAATTTTCATCTTCATATTTTTTTCATTGATCTATATAGTTTTGTTTGATGATTTGTTTAATAAGGTTTTTCATAGACCACAAAACACCAAAATATTCCCATATCATATTAAACAAATATCAGAAACCAAGATCAAAGACCTGATATTTTTTACCATTTTATATTTCTTACCTTAATGTGTGTTTTAAAGATTGATGTTATTTATTTAATACAGTTATTAACTGTGACAAAAAATTTATTCCATACTTTCTTTTGTTTTTGTTAATATTTTATTTTTATTATACAACATTCTTCAATTTGATCTATTTTACCAATTTGTAATGAAAAGTAATGTACTGTAATGGAGGCATTACATCAATTTTTAACTAAAGTAATCATTACATTACATGTAATTGTAATGCAGAAAATGTGCATTACAAATTACTTTGCATTACATCCAAAAAATGTAATATTACAATGCATTACAATTACAAATTACCATTACCCCAGGCCTGATGGTGAATTGTTTAAACCGGGTCCCAGATAGCTTCAACTGGATGAAAAAGTTGTGTAATTTTAGATCTTATCCGGAATGGAATAAATAGCGATTAGGTGTATTGTTATGTTCAAATTTTGAGCTTGCATTTTGTTTTACTTTCAGAACCATCAGTAGTGGACAAAAGAATAGAGAGACTTGTAGAGAGATTAGCAGATAAAGTATCTTCCCCTAATACTCTACGCAGTTTACTGAGGAGTGAAATATTAAAGGTATTAATTATAGGCAATCCTTTGATCTTACTGCTTATTATTAATTTGTATCATGTAAAGACCTGGGGTTGAAGTCATTAAACTTTGCTCTGTGCTCGGAGCACAAAAATCATGCTCAAAAACATGAAATCCAGTATTTTGATTGGTTGATTCTTGAGTCTGAGTACAAAAATCATGCTCGAAAGTTTTTTGACCCTGAGGCCTGGGGTTGAAGTCATTAAACTTTGCTCTGTGCTCGGAGCACAAAAATCATGCTCAAAACATGAAATCCAGTATTTTGATTGGTTGATTCTGGATTCTGGGTACAAAAATCATGCTTGAAAGTTTTATGACCGTGAGACCTGATACTTGAAAATATTAGGCATTTTTATGCCTCACTTAGGAGCATTATTTTTTCATTCTGTGCAGCCATTTGTCCTTCTGTCCTGCTTCAGGATAAAGTTTTTGAAGAAGTTGAGGTCCATTCAAATTGAAACATAGTACACATGTTCCCTGTGGTATGATCTTTCTAATTTTAATGCCAAAATAGAGTTTTTACCCCAATTTAACAGTCAGCTTAACATAGATAATAATTATGGACATTTTGATATGGTGTTGTAGCTACATTATTGATTACTGTGGATTTATTGGATACCAATTTTCATGGAATTTATGGGTATAGGTTTATTGTTATTTAATGTTCAACGAATTACAAATTTCCAATAGGCTTTTATGTAGACTTTGGCAAACCACAAAATCAAATATCCATTAACATGCAAGTTTTCCCTAATCCTTGAAAATTGGTATTTACAATTCCAATGAATCCACAGTATTACTGTTAATTAAGAAATTATTGTGATGTTTTTATTATCGCAACAATTTAAACTAGCATTTTGACATTTATTATATGAATTGTATAGGATTTTTCTCAATATTGCAAAAATTAAAATTGCATTTTAGTAAAAAATGTGAAAATTACAATAATTTCTGATTTACAGTAATTTGATTAGATAAAGAATTAAGATAATTGTAACAAATTTATTCTATAATTTCAGGGAATGTCAGCTGAAAGAGAATGCCAAGAAAACAAAGAAAATGTTCATTAACTGAATATTAGCAGTGTCAGTGGAGGAAGACATGCTATGGACATCATGGAGGTGTCAATGCTTTTAATGAGAACATAAACTAGGTCTGGCACTTGTGGCTGAAATAGATAATGAGGAGGAAGTGCATTTTAATCAAAATTTGTTTGAAGAAAAATGTGTTTTTACATTCTTTTTTGCTCTAAAAGCTTTGTTGAATTTTTATATAACTTATGTAATATATATTAATCCTTTTGGTTTACATTTATAGATTATTGAAGATTACAAGATGAAGAGAAATTTGTTATTTTATTTTAATCCAGGTTCACAAGATAAGCCTATATTTGTTATTTCTTTAAATTAATGGATGGATCAATAGTCTATGTGCTACTGTCATACGAGTGAGAGGTTTGGCTAGCTTAAGAAGGAATATGACACTTTCTGGTCATACGGTTGATGTCTTTTTTGCCATATGATAAGGAACTTTCTGTTTTTGAACTTTCCTCAGAGTTCAGTATTTTTGGAAATCACATTTTTGTGAGGCAAATCAATTTATTAGGGGTTTTCCTTTTCACTTAAAGAGCAGAATCTGTGGGGTTTACATTTATGATACAGCAATTCAACAACAACAGACACCAAGTGCTTAAGCAAGAAACACACAACTGTTTAAATGTTATATTCTTTTGTCATGCATGTAGAATTGCTCACTCTAGGTGTCCCAGCTAGCTGTATCTCTTGTCAAACACACAAAATCGCTATGTTTGCTTTAAAAGTAAATATTTTTGTGCAACAGTTTAAATGATTTCATTAGTTTTGATAAGATAAGTAGAAAAAATAGTGGTACTTTGATATCACCAAGTTCCTATCCATTTAAGAAGTATTAATATGTGTAGTTTACTGTTTTGTTCATTGTTGAAGGTGATATGGTGATCTATACATGCTTACATTCATGTATTATGGACTCTAGTGGAGAGATGTCAAGGGCAATCAAACCAGAACTTTCTTCTATTAAAAAATAGTTAATGATAAATAATAAATTATGGCAAAGTTATATGGTACATTTTGTACTCACATTCGTTCCATTTTGTATTTTTTATAGACTTTCTCTTTATGAATTTACCTTGGGGTTCAGTATTTCTGTTTTACTTTTTTGCATGATTAACCATAAACAGTAACCAGACTAGGAAGGAGAGTTGTCTCATTGACACTCATATCACATCTTATATTTAAAGATAGTGATTTATAAATACTTCAGTTCATAGAATAGGGTTTAATGAAGGGTGATTTACTTCACTGCTGTATTAATTGTACATTGTTTCAGCCACTTACCATTCGGTTAATTTATTAAAGATAAATGTTATAATTTATTTTGAAGATTCATATTTATACAGTTGAAACACTCTTTAAAAACCTTTTAAATGTCTTTTCTTGATGTATTTGAATATTTTTTATCCTGTGATATGTTGTATACTGTTTGTACTATCATTTTAGACTGTCTGTAGTTCTGCTTGAAGACTTGCTTAATTTCATCTAACTTTATTATGTTAATATGTCTGTATATCTGTTCTTCTGAGACTTCTTTACTTCTTATGTTAAATGTCTGTATTTCTGCTTTAAGATTTGCTTGCTTCTCTTTTATGTCTATTTGTTATTGTATAGAAATAAATATACATCATTGTCTTAAGTTTTTTATTTAAAAATACTTAATAAATAACTAGAGAATACTGGAATGCCATTGGGTTGTCTAACAATAATGGAATAGCATAGTCATGGAGTTGTCTAAATATAATCAAATAGCATAGTCATTGAGTTGACTAAAGATAATCAAATAGCAGTCATTGAGTTGACTAAAAATAATTGAATAGCATATTCATTGAGTTGACTAAAGATACAGGAATGGCATAGTCATTGATTTGACTAAATATAATGGAATAGCAAAGTCATTGAGTTGACTAAAGATAATTGAACAGCAAAGTCATTGAGTTGAATAAAGATAAAAGAATAGCATAGTCATTGAGTTGAGTTGACTAAAAATAATCAAATAGCAAAGTAATTGAGTTGAATAAAGATAAAGGAATAGCATAGTCATTGAGTTGACTAAAGATAATGGAATAGCAAAGTCATTGAGTTTACTAAAGATAATGGAATAGCAAAGTCATTGAGTTGACTAAAGATAATCAAATAGTAAAGTCATTGAGTTCAATAAAGATAATGGAATAGCATAGTCATTGAGTTGACTTAAGATAATGGAATAGCATAGTCATTGAGTTGTCTAAAGATAAAGGAATAGCATAGTCATTGAGTTGTCTAAAGATAAAGGAATAGCATAGTCATTGAGTTGTCTAAAGATAATGGAATAGCATAGTCATTGAGTTGTCTAAAGATAATAGAACAGCATAGTCATTGAGTTGACTAAAGATAAAGGAATAGCATAGTCATTGAGTTGTCTAAAGATAATGGAATAGCATAGTTATTGAGTTGACTAAAGATAATGGAATAGCATATTCATTGAGTTGTCTACAGATAATAGAATAGCATAGTCATTGAGTTGTCTAAAGATAATGGAATAGCACAGTCATTGAGCTGTCTAAAGATAATGGAATAGCATAGTCATTGAGTTGTCTAAAGATAATGGAATAGCATAGTCATTGTGTTGTCTAAAGATAATGGAACAGCATAGTCATTGAGTTGACTAAAGATAATGGAATAGCAAAGTCATTGAGTTGTCTAATGATAATGGAACAGCATAGTCATTGAGTTGTCTAATGATAATGGAACAGCATAGTCATTGAGCTGTCTAAAGTTAAAGGAATAGCATAGTCATTGAGTTGACTAAAGATAATGGAATAGCATAGTCATTGAGTTGACTAAAGTTAAAGGAATAGCATAGTCATTGAGTTGACTAAAGATAATGGAATAGCATAGTCATTGAGTTGTCTAAAGATAATGGAATAGCAAAGTCATTGAGTTGACTAAAAATAAAGGGAAAGCAAAGTCATTGAGTTGACTAAAGATAATGGAATAGCATAGTCATTGAGTTTTCTAAAGATAGTGGAATAACAAAGTCATTGAGTTGACTAAAGATAGAGGAATAGCAAAGTCATTGATTTGTCTAAAGGTTAAGGAATAGCATAGTCATTGAGTTGTCTAAAGATAATAGAACAGCATAGTCATTGGGTTGACTAAAGATAATGGAATAGCATAGTCATTGAGTTGACTAAAGGTAATGGAATAGCATAGTCATTGAGTTGTCTAAAGATAATGGAATAGCAAAGTCATTGAGTTGACTAAAGATAATGGAATAGCATAGTCATTGAGTTGTCTAAAGATAATGGAATAGCATAGTCATTGAGTTGTCTAAAGATAATGGAATAGCAAAGTCATTGAGTTGACTAAAGATAATGGAATAGCATAGTCATTGAGTTGTCTAAAGATAATAGAACAGCATAGTCATTGAGTTGACTAAAGGTAATCAAATAGCATAGTCATTGAGTTGACTAAATATAATAGAACAGCATAGTCATTGAGTTGACTAAAGATAAAGGGAAAGCAAAGTCATTGAGTTGACTAAAGTTAAAGGAATAGCATAGTCATTGAGTTGACTAAAGATAATGGAATAGCATAGTCATTGATTTGACTAAAGATAATGGAATAGCATAGTCATTGATTTGACTAAAGATAATATAACAGCATAGTCATTGAGTTGACTAAAGATAATGGAATAGCATAGTCATTGAGTTGACTTAAGGTAAAGGAATAGCATAGTCATTGAGTTGACTAAAGATAATGGAATAGCAAAGTCATTGAGTTGACTAAAGATAATGGAATAGCATAGTCATTTAGTTGACTAAAGATAAAGGAATAGCAAAGTCATTGAGTTGACTAAAGATAATCAAATAACATAGTCATTGAGTTGACTTAAGATAACGGAATATCAAAGTCATTGAGTGGACTAAAGATAAAGGAATAACATAGTCATTAAGTTGACTAATGATAAAGGAATAGCATAGTTATTGAGTTGACTAAATATAATGGAATAGCATCGTCATTGAGTTGACTAAAGATAGAGGAATAGCATAGTCATTTAGTTGACTAAAGATAATGGAATAGCATAGTAATTGAGTTGACTAAAGATAATGGAATAGCAAAGTCATTGAGTTGACTAAAGATAATTGAATAGCAAAGTCATTGAGTTGACTAAAGATAATGGAATAGCATAGTCATTGAGTTGACTTAAGGTAAAGGAATAGCATAGTCATTGAGTTGACTAAAGATAAAGGAATAGCATAGTCATTAAGTTGACTAATGATAAAGGAATAGCATAGTTATTGAGTTGACTAAATATAATGGAATAGCATCGTCATTGAGTTGACTAAAGATAAAGGAATAGCATAGTCATTTAGTTGACTAAAGATAATGGAATAGCATAGTAATTGAGTTGACTAAAGATAATGGAATAGCATAGTCGAGAGAATTATTTGTTGCATCTGAGCATGTAGTGACTGAATTTTTCATAAAATCTGCAATAAGAGTAAGAAAGAACCATGAGACAGTCCGGTGTTATATTAGTATACAATTCGAATGTAAACCTGATCTACACCTATACATCTTAAAAACAAATCATGTGTATTAGTATACAATTCGAATGTAAACCTGATCTACACCTATACATCTTAAAAACAAATCCTGTGTATTAGTATACAATTCGAATGTAAACCTGATCTACACCTATACATCTTAAAAACAAATCATGTAATGTGGGATTGACAAATGGAAAGAAAGAAAAAAATATTCTAATGTTTGACAATAGTTGGAGGAACGATATGAATGACTAGTGATTGAAATAACCAGAAATAAGGATGACATGATCAAATCGGCCTAAAGAACAAAACAATACAGGTATTAATGAGTATAGTCATAAAATTCATTAAATTTAATGTTGAGTATAGTGATTGGGTTGACTCGACGTAATTTGGGACGATGATCTTTGAGTTTGCTTAAGATATTAAAGGGCTTCTAATAGTCATTGAGTTGACTTTATGTTAATAATGAGGATAGTCATAAGATAAAGGCGAAAGAAACCAAAAGAACATTCAAAGTCGAAAACAAACAGAAAACGCCGCCATGGCCGAAAAAAAAGAGGAGGGAAAGACCTATAAGACAAACAATATTTGTTTAATCTAATGGAAAGGATAGTCATGTGTTTGTTTAATCTAGTGGAAAGGAAAGTCATGTGTTTGTTTAATCTAATGGAAAGGAAAGTCATGTGTCTGTTTAATCTAATGGAAAGGAAAGTAATTGGTCTGTTTAATCTAATGGAAAGGATAGTCATTGGTTTGTTTAATCTAATGGAAAGGATATCGTTATGTGTTTGTTTAATCTAATGGAAAGGATAGTCATTGGATTATTTTAGTTCATGGAAAGGATAGTCATTGGTTTATTTAATCTAATGGAAAGGAAAGTCATGTGTCTGTTTAATCTAATGAAAAGGAAAGTCATTGGTCTGTTTAATATAATGGAAAGGATAGTCATTGGTTTGTTTAATCTAATGGAAAGGATATCGTCATGAGTTTGTTTAATCTAATGGAAAGGATAGTCATGTGTTTGTTTAATCTAATGGAAAGGATATCGGCATGTGTTCGTTTAATCTAATGGAAAGGATAGTCATGTGATGGTTTAATCGAATGGAAAGGAAAGTTATGTGTTTGTTTAATCTAATGGAAAGGATAGTCATGTGTTTGTTTAATCTAATGGAAACGATATCGTCATGTGTTTGTTTAATCTTATGGAAAGGATAGTCATGTGTTTGTTTAATCTAATGGAAACGATATCGTCATGTGTTTGTTTAATCTAATGGAAAGAATTGGCATGTGTTTGTTTAACCTAATGGAAAGTATAGTCATTGGTTAGTTTTAGTTCATGGAAAGGATAGTCATGTGTTTCTTTAATTAAATGGAAAGGATATCGTCATGTGTTTGTTTAATCTAATGGAGAGGATAGTCATGTGTTTGTTTAACCTAATGGAAAGGATAGACATTGGTTTGTTTAATCTAATGGAAAAGATAGTCATTGGTTTGTTTAATCTAATGGAAAAGATAGTCATGTGTTTGTTTAATCTAATGGAAAGGATATCGTTATGTGTTTGTTTAATCTATTGGAAAGAATAGTCATGTGTTTGTTCAATCTAATGGAAAGGATATCGTCATGTGTTTGTTTAATCTAATGGAAAGGATAGTCATTGGTTAATTTTAGTTCATGGAAAGGATAGTCATTGGTTTATTTAATCTAATGGAAAGGAAAGTCATGTGTCTGTTTAATCTAATGGAAAGCATCGTTTCTGGTTTGTTTAATCTAATGGAAAGGATATCGTCATGTGTTTGTTTAATCTAATGGAAAGGATAGTCATGTGTTTGTTTAATCTAATGGAAAGGATATCGTCATGTGTTTGTTTAATCTAATGGAAAGATTAGTCATGTGTTTGTTTAAAGTAATGGAAAGGATAGTCATTGGTTAGTTTTAGTTCATGGAAAGGGTAGTCATTGGTTTGTTTAATCTAATGGAAAGGAAAGTCATGTGTCTGTTTAATCTAATGGAAAGGAAAGTCATTGGTCTTTTTAATCTAATGGAATGGAAAGTCTTTGGTTTTTTTAATCTAATGGGAAAGATAGTCATGTGTATGTTTAATCCAATGGAAAGGATATCGTCATGTGTGTGTTTAACCTAATGGAAAGGATAGTCATTGGTTAGTTTTAGTTCATAGAAAGGATAGTCATTTTTTTTTTAATCTAATGGAAAGGAAAGTCATGTGTCTGTTTAATCTAATGGAAAGGAAAGTCATGTGTTTTTTTAATCTAATGGAAAGGATAGTCATTGGTTTGTTAAATCTTATGGAAAAGATGGTCATGTGTTTGTTTAATCTAATGGAAAGGATATCGTCCTGTGTTTGTTTAATCTAATGGAAAGGATAGTCATGGGTTTGTTTAACCTAATGGAAAGGATAGTCATGTGTTTGTTTAATCTAATGGAAAGGATAGTCATTGGTTAGTTTAATCTAATGGAAAAGATAGTCATGTGTTTGTTTAATCTAATGGAAAGGATAGTCATTGGTTTGTTTAATCTAATGGAAAAGATAGTCATGTGTTTGTTTAATCTAAGGGAAAGGATATCGTCATGTGTTTGTTTAATCTAATGGAAACGATATCGTCATGTGTTTGTTTAATCTAATGGAAAGAATTGGCATGTGTTTGTTTAACCTAATGGAAAGTATAGTCATTGGTTAGTTTTAGTTCATGGAAAGGATAGTCATGTGTTTCTTTAATTAAATGGAAAGGATATCGTCATGTGTTTGTTTAATCTAATGGAGAGGATAGTCATGTGTTTGTTTAACCTAATGGAAAGGATAGACATTGGTTTGTTTAATCTAATGGAAAAGATAGTCATTGGTTTGTTTAATCTAATGGAAAAGATAGTCATGTGTTTGTTTAAGCTAATGGAAAGGATATCGTTATGTGTTTGTTTAATCTATTGGAAAGAATAGTCATGTGTTTGTTCAATCTAATGGAAAGGATATCGTCATGTGTTTGTTTAATCTAATGGAAAGGATAGTCATTGGTTAATTTTAGTTCATGGAAAGGATAGTCATTGGTTTATTTAATCTAATGGAAAGGAAAGTCATGTGTCTGTTTAATCTAATGGAAAGCATCGTTTCTGGTTTGTTTAATCTAATGGAAAGGATATCGTCATGTGTTTGTTTAATCTAATGGAAAGGATAGTCATGTGTTTGTTTAATCTAATGGAAAGGATATCGTCATGTGTTTGTTTAATCTAATGGAAAGATTAGTCATGTGTTTGTTTAAAGTAATGGAAAGGATAGTCATTGGTTAGTTTTAGTTCATGGAAAGGGTAGTCATTGGTTTGTTTAATCTAATGGAAAGGAAAGTCATGTGTCTGTTTAATCTAATGGAAAGGAAAGTCATTGGTCTTTTTAATCTAATGGAATGGAAAGTCTTTGGTTTTTTTAATCTAATGGGAAAGATAGTCATGTGTATGTTTAATCCAATGGAAAGGATATCGTCATGTGTGTGTTTAACCTAATGGAAAGGATAGTCATTGGTTAGTTTTAGTTCATAGAAAGGATAGTCATTTTTTTTTTTAATCTAATGGAAAGGAAAGTCATGTGTCTGTTTAATCTAATGGAAAGGAAAGTCATGTGTTTTTTTAATCTAATGGAAAGGATAGTCATTGGTTTGTTAAATCTTATGGAAAAGATGGTCATGTGTTTGTTTAATCTAATGGAAAGGATATCGTCCTGTGTTTGTTTAATCTAATGGAAAGGATAGTCATGGGTTTGTTTAACCTAATGGAAAGGATAGTCATGTGTTTGTTTAATCTAATGGAAAGGATAGTCATTGGTTAGTTTAATCTAATGGAAAAGATAGTCATGTGTTTGTTTAATCTAATGGAAAGGATAGTCATTGGTTTGTTTAATCTAATGGAAAAGATAGTCATGTGTTTGTTTAATCTAAGGGAAAGGATATCGTCATGTGTTTGTTTAATCTAATGGAAACGATATCGTCATGTGTTTGTTTAATCTAATGGAAAGAATTGGCATGTGTTTGTTTAACCTAATGGAAAGTATAGTCATTGGTTAGTTTTAGTTCATGGAAAGGATAGTCATGTGTTTCTTTAATTAAATGGAAAGGATATCGTCATGTGTTTGTTTAATCTAATGGAGAGGATAGTCATGTGTTTGTTTAACCTAATGGAAAGGATAGACATTGGTTTGTTTAATCTAATGGAAAAGATAGTCATTGGTTTGTTTAATCTAATGGAAAAGATAGTCATGTGTTTGTTTAATCTAATGGAAAGGATATCGTTATGTGTTTGTTTAATCTATTGGAAAGAATAGTCATGTGTTTGTTCAATCTAATGGAAAGGATATCGTCATGTGTTTGTTTAATCTAATGGAAAGGATAGTCATTGGTTAATTTTAGTTCATGGAAAGGATAGTCATTGGTTTATTTAATCTAATGGAAAGGAAAGTCATGTGTCTGTTTAATCTAATGGAAAGCATCGTTTCTGGTTTGTTTAATCTAATGGAAAGGATATCGTCATGTGTTTGTTTAATCTAATGGAAAGGATAGTCATGTGTTTGTTTAATCTAATGGAAAGGATATCGTCATGT
Source organism: Mytilus trossulus (assembly GCF_036588685.1). Taxonomy (NCBI): domain Eukaryota; kingdom Metazoa; phylum Mollusca; class Bivalvia; order Mytilida; family Mytilidae; genus Mytilus; species Mytilus trossulus. The sequence goes on along the minus strand of NC_086382.1, from coordinate 77,355,382 downwards.
GTTTGTTTAATCTAATGGAAAGATTAGTCATGTGTTTGTTTAAAGTAATGGAAAGGATAGTCATTGGTTAGTTTTAGTTCATGGAAAGGGTAGTCATTGGTTTGTTTAATCTAATGGAAAGGAAAGTCATGTGTCTGTTTAATCTAATGGAAAGGAAAGTCATTGGTCTTTTTAATCTAATGGAATGGAAAGTCTTTGGTTTTTTTAATCTAATGGGAAAGATAGTCATGTGTATGTTTAATCCAATGGAAAGGATATCGTCATGTGTGTGTTTAACCTAATGGAAAGGATAGTCATTGGTTAGTTTTAGTTCATAGAAAGGATAGTCATTTTTTTTTTTAATCTAATGGAAAGGAAAGTCATGTGTCTGTTTAATCTAATGGAAAGGAAAGTCATGTGTTTTTTTAATCTAATGGAAAGGATAGTCATTGGTTTGTTAAATCTTATGGAAAAGATGGTCATGTGTTTGTTTAATCTAATGGAAAGGATATCGTCCTGTGTTTGTTTAATCTAATGGAAAGGATAGTCATGGGTTTGTTTAACCTAATGGAAAGGATAGTCATGTGTTTGTTTAATCTAATGGAAAGGATAGTCATTGGTTAGTTTAATCTAATGGAAAAGATAGTCATGTGTTTGTTCAATCTAATGGAAAGGATAGTCATTGGTTTGTTTAATCTAATGGAAAAGATAGTCATGTGTTTGTTTAATCTAAGGGAAAGGATATCGTCATGTGTTTGTTTAATCTAATGGAAAGGACAGTCATGTGTTTGTTTAACCTAATGGAAAGGATAGTCATTGGTTAGTTTAATCTAATGGGAAGGATAGACATCGGTTAGTTTAATCTAATGGAAAGGATAGTCATTAACGTTATTAATCTAATGGAAAGGAACGGGGTTGGTGTGTTTAATCTAATGGAAAGGATAGGGGTTGGTGTGTTTAATCTAATAAAAAGGATAGTCATTGGTGTGTTTAATCTAATGGAAAGGATATCGTTGTGTGTTTGTTTAATCTAATGGAAAGGATAGTCATGTGTTTTTTTTTAACCTAATGGAAAGGATAGTCATTGGTTAGTTAAATATAATGGAAAGGATAGACATGGGTTAGTTTAATCTTATGGAAATGATAGTCATTAATGTTATTAATCTAATGGAAAGGATAGGGGTTGGTGTGTTTAATCTAATAAAAAGGATAGTTATTGATGTGTTTAATCTAATGGAAAGGATAGGGGTTGGTGTGTTTGATCTAATGGAAATGGTAGTCATTGGTGTACTTAATCTAATAAAAGGATAGTCATTGGTGTGTTTAATCTAATGGAAAGGATAGGGGTTGGTGTGTTTGATCTAATGGAAATGGTAGTCATTGGTGTATTTAATCTAATAAAAGGATAGTCATTGGTGTGTTTAATCTAATTGAAAGGATATACAGTCATGGGACAAAAGTGAGTTCTCACTCAAAAAATGTCTATCATTTCAACTAAAATCGATATTTTTCAAAAAAATATTGCCAAGTAACTGCAAAAATAAAATAGATACCAAAAGATGTAAACATGTCGGAAGTTTTATTGTTTATTTAGTCATAATTTTCTTGTGTTTCGTTTTCATCATCTGTTGAGTTAAACACAAATGCAAATATTTACGATTTAAATTTGGTTACAATAATAGCAAACTTTTCCAAGAAATATTTTTCTTTGTGTTCATCTCGTCAGAAAATTAAAATGAGCGTGAATAATATAATAAACAAATAAACAATTAAATTCAGACATTTCTACATCTTTTGGTATCTATATTATGAAAATCGTTCATATATATATTTATAGTTACTTTATTATATTTTTTTGAAAAATATAGATTTTAGTTGAAATGATAGGATTTTTTTTGACTGGGAACTCACTTTTGTCCAATGACTGTAGTCGTTGGTTTGTTTAACCTATTCGAATCGATAGTCATACGGGGTTGTTTAATCTAATGGAAAGGATATAGTCATTGGTTTGTTTAATCTAATGGAAAGGATAGTCATGTGTTTGTTTAATCTAATGGAAAGGATATAGTCATTGGTTTGTTTAATCTAATGGAAAGGAAAGTCGCAGGTTTGTTTAATCTATTAGCATAGTCATGGGGTTGTTTAATCTAATGGAAAGGATAGTCATGGGGTTGTTTAATCTAATGGAATCGATAGTCATGGGGTTGTTTAAACTTACATGTCTAATGGAAAGGATAGTCACTTTGGGTTTGTTTAATCTAATTGGAAATGATAGTCACTTTGGGTTTGTTTAATCTAATTGGAAAGGATAGTCACTTTGGGTTTGTTTAATCTAATTGGAAAGGATAGTCACTTTGGGTTTGTTTAATCTAATGGAAAGGAAAGTGATGTCATGGGTTTGTTTAATCTAATGGAAAGGAAAGTGATGTCATGGGTTTGTTTAATCTAATGGAAAGGAAAGTGATGTCATGGGTTTGTTTAATCTAATGGAAAGGATAGTCATTGAGTTTGTTCAATGTAATGGGGAGTTAGCTCACTTCGTTCATTTTCCGGCATTTATTTTGGGGAGAGCCTTTAGAGATATTTAGAATGTCCAGTGATGTCAGGAAAATGATTTATAATTATATGATTCAAAAAGGTATACAGTGACGCGGATTGATTGGATCCAGATGGGCGTAGACAGTGCCTTCATAATGCATCAAATATTATTTTCATTCATGAAAAATCATGTTTTTCACTCTTGTTTTTGTAAAAATCATCTAAATTTTGTTTTGTCTCGCTTTGCTCGGCAGTATATTTAATCCGTCTAAGGAAGTAATCCTCCCCCTTTTTTAAATGTCTATGGTCCGCCCCTGGTATTTATAATATTTAATCACAAATAGAATTTATTCTGACAATTTTAATCATTCTTATTACATGAAGGTCTATGTCTGAAATATTTATTATTGTCGTAGTCTGTTTAAAAGGCAAAGCGACGATAAATCTGGTTATTTCCGAATGATGATTTTCTGAACTCCGTGACCCATTTCTTTTCCCAGTCCCGTTGAATGGGTAACGTTATGGATTCTAAGAATTTCAAGGTTCATGAACATATGAAATGCTGACAGGTAAAAGGTTGACAACAAGGTGCTAGGTAAGTTCACATTAACTAATTAGGTTGTGTAGAATTGGTGGTTCTTCGTAAAAGCAAACGAGATGTCATATGATTAAAAATGTAGTTGGGAATTCCCACAACAACATTATTATTAAATCGCTTATACACAGTTATAGCATGTATTTTCGGCATTTTAGGGTTGTTACTTAATAGTGTCATGCTGTTCAGCTTTCTCCCTTCCTTTTTTACATTTCATTATCTATACATCTTTGGACTTTTTTCGTTATTAAAACTAAAGAGCCTAAGAGGAGACTTGGAAAGGCAGCCCCCATTCATGGGCTATCAAACTATTTCAATTTATAATGGTAGAGGTAAAGAAAAAATGGACTAGCTTTAAATAAAACTCCATAAAAAAGGGGTGGGGGTCCTGAGCACGGTTCCCTGAGCACCCTTATGTGGGTCTCATTGGGGTCTAAGTGTGACACAGGATTTGCTGATTTTTTAAGCATGATAAGTGAAAGTTGAATAAGTAAAAGTTGAACAATTAAGCATGATAAGTAAAAGTTGAACAATTAAGCGTGAAAACAGGAAAGTCTGGCGGTACAGAGAAACTTACATGCGCTATTATGGCAAGGAGAAGTAGGATATATATATGGGATTCTCAGAAAACAATAAGCGGGATCCAGGATCAAACACCCCGAATGAGACCCCTTTAATCCGGCTCTGAAAAAATCTGATACAGTTCAGACATATTTAGTAAAGCAAACTTCAATATGAGTCAAGAAGAATTCCACTCATAGTCCGTGTACATGGTGTAAGAAATAAGAAAACATAATATTATATAACCTACCCAATTTATATAACTTTAAGTCTTATTAAGGACATGAAAGACAGAACATTATGGACGCCATCACAAGTTGGTTGACCATTATGGAATATTTTCACAGATGATATCGGATATGTTCCTTATGTGGTAACTATGATACCATTCCCCCTAGGAATTTGACCTACCAAATTAAACTATTTACCAGATTTTTATTAACATAAACAACTGGCAACAGGACGGGTGCCACATGCAGAGCAGGATCTGCTTACCCTTCCAGAGCACCTGAGGCTGAGATCACCCCAAGTTTTTGGTGGGGTTGGTGTTGCTTAGTCTTTCTTTTTCTATGTTGTGTCTTCTGTACTATTATTTGTCTGTTTGTCTTTTTATATTTAGCCATGGCTTGTCAGTTTATTTCTATCTTTGAGTTTGACTCTCCCTCTGGTATCTTTAGGAGTTATTGCCCTGTATAGTCAATTTTTAACCATTTTTTAGCTCACCTGGCCTAAAAGGCCAAGTGAGCTTTTCTCATCACTTGGCGTCCGGCGTCGTCGTTAACTTTTTACAAAAATCTTCTCCTCTGAAACTACTGGGCCAAATTAACCAAACTTGGCTACAATCATCATTGGGGTATCTTGTTTAAAAAATGGGTGGCATGACCCGGCCAACCAACCAAGATGGCCGCCATGGCTAAAAATGGAACATAGGGGTAAAATGCAGTTTTTGGCTTATTACTCAAAAACCAACGCATTTAGAGCAAATCTGACGTGGGTTAAATTGTTAATCAGGTCGAAATCTATCTGCCCTGAAATTTTCAGATGAATCTGACCACCTGTTGTTGGGTTGCTGCCCCTGAATTGGTAATTTTAGAGAAATTTTGCTGTTTTTGGTTATTATCTTGAATATTATTATAGATAGAGATAAACTGTAAACAGCAATAATGTTCAGCAAATTAAGATTTACAAATAAGGCAACACGACCGATATGGTCAGTTGACCCATTTAGGAGTTATTGCCCTTTATAGTCATTTTTTAACATTTTTCATAAATTTTTGTAGATTTTTAGAAAATATTTTCCACTGTAATTACTTTTAATATTTATTTGCAGATTGATAACAATGTAGAGGCTGTATTACTGGTCTCATGATGTGGTAAATAACATGTGATCACTTTAGATGTATAAATGATAGAGAAATGGCACAGAAATTGAATGTTGTCAATCGTCCAGCATTACTGGCAGCTCAGATATCGGTGGCTGATGAAGATTTGTTTGGAAGTGGAGAGGATGATTCAGATGATCAGGACAAAGGTAAATCTACTGATGAGGTCTTAACCAATGAACAGGTTCTTGATGAGGTCTTTCAGCCAACCAATGAACAGGTTCTGGATGAAGTCTTTCAGCCAACCAATGAAAAGGTTGTAAGGAAATCAATTGATCAGGTTGATGAAGTCTTCACTCAGACAAATGAAGATCATGTGATAGCGCCTGGAAATGATGATGTATTCATGAGGAATTCTGATCAAGTGGTCCCTCATTTTGACAGTCAAGAAAGTAGTGACGACAGTAACTCTAGTGCTCAACTCAGACGTGAGATTTATCACAGATCACGGGAATCTGACAACTTAGAAGACACAGGAATTAGAAGATCACTTAGTTTACCTGATATTGTTCCTAAAGGATTAGAAAATGAAACGGACAGTTTCAAAAGTCGTAGACAGAACTTGTCAGACAATTCACCCGATGTTGTCAGTTCATCTTCCAACAAGTCAAGTACAGCTAGTTCTAACGAACCAGTGCAATCAATTGCCACCACCAAAGAACAAATATCAATCTTACGACAGAATAGCCAAAAAAATCCTAAACTGTCACGGTCTGTCAGCTTCAGTTTGAATGAGAAAAAAGATGAAGACAATTCTATTGAAAGTAAAACTGATGATGACGACAGCTCCTGTGATGCAGATAGAAAGAGACGTGAGTTCCGATCCAGTGGCTACGGTACAGGAGATAGTGACAAGGCTAGCTCTGTTCAATCTCAGCTCAGCCAGGGATCGGTTTTTGATGGGGGCAGTTTTAATCAAGAGGGTTTAGAACATGAGGAAAGCAATACTGAACATCAAGGAGCAAACAGTGATAAAACAAGGAAAAGTTTTGATGAACAGAGAACCAGTTTAGACCATCAGATATCAGATCAGATTGATGGTAGTTGTAATCCTTGTAAAGAAGACAATCTGGTTGGGTTGTTAAGTCCAAGTAGTAATGAATCTGACAGTGAAAAAATAACCGTAAAAAGTGGACACAAACACAAACAATACGATTTAATACCAAACTTAAGTGCAATAAGTCAATCATCATTAACGATAGACACACCTCCAATTAATGGTGGATCTAAAGATAGCCAATCAGGCAGCAGTTCATCAGTTCAGTCAACCAATCAAAACAAACCAAGTCAACCATCCATTCATATCTCATCTAGTGAGGATAGTAATTCATCCATACAAATACCAAACTTTGATGTATTGTTAAATGAATGTCGGAACAGTTCTAGTGGATCATCTTCTGACACATCAGACTCTCTCAAACATGTACAGAAAAAATACTGTAAAACACGAGACGAACTGAAATCTCAATCTCCACCAGCCTTTGCCACTTGCCTCCCCCAATCACCCATACATGAATCAGTAGATACTGGTATCTTCAGTAGAACCACAGCATCAGAGACAGATCAGAGTCACATGATGTCGTCAGGGGTGGATTATTTTGATTATAGAAGTTGTAAAGATTATATGACAAGAGAGATTCTACAGCAACAGAACATCAGTGAGGATCTCAAGTTGGAATTAATAGAAAGTCCTATTACACCAAGTCCCAGGGATTACACTTATGGTAAATATTAGTAAGATCTCAAGTTAGAATTAATAGAAAGTCCCATTACACCAAGTTTCAGGGATTACACTTATGGTAAATATTAGTAAGATCTCAAGTTAAAACTAATAGAAAGTTCTATTACACCATGTACACCAAGTCCGAGGTAAATATAAGTAAGACCTCAAGTTAGAATTAATAGAAAGTTAGAATTAATAGAAAGTCCGAATTAATAGAAAGTCCTATTTTAAACACCATGTCCGAGAGATTACACTTATGGTAAACATTAGTAAGATCGCAAGTTAGAATTGATAGAAAGTCTTATAACACCAGGTCTCAGAGATTACACTTATGGTAAATATTAGTAAGATCACAAGTTAGAATTAATAGAAAGTCCTATTTTAAACACCATGTCCCAGAGATTACACTTATGGTAAATATTAGTAAGATCACAAGTTAGAATTGATAGAAAGTCCTATAACACCAGGTCCCAGAGATTACACTTATGGTAAAGATTAGTAAGATCACAAGTTAGAATTAATAGAAAGTTCTATTTTAAACACCATGTCCCAGAGATTACACTTATGGTAAATATAAGTAAGATCACAAGTTAGAATTGATAGAAAGTCCTATAACACCAGGTCCCAGAGATTACACTTATGGTAAATATTAGTACGATCACAAGTTAGAATTAATAGAAAGTCCTATTTTAAACACCATGTCCCAGAGATTACACTTATGGTAAATATTAGTAAGATCACAAGTTAGAATTGATAGAAAGTCCTATAACACCAGGTCCCAGAGATTACACTTATGGTAAATATTAGTAAGAGCACAAGTTAGAATTAATAGAAAGTCCTATTTTAAACACCATGTCCCAGAGATTACACTTATGGTAAATATTAGTTAGATCACAAGTGAGAATAAATAGAAAGTCCTATAACACCAGGTCCCAGAGATTACACTTATGGTAAATATTAGTAAGACCTCAAGTTAGAATTAATAGAAAGTTAGAATTAATAGAAAGTCCTATTTTAAACACCACACCCCAGAGATTACACTTATGGTAAATATTAGTAAGATCACAAGTTAGAATTAATAGAAAGTCCTATTACACCGAGTTCCAGGGATTACACTTAAGGTAAATATTAGTAAGATCACAAGTTAGAATTAATAGAAGGTCCCATTACACCGAGTTTCAGGGATTACACTTATGGTAAATATTAGTAAGATCTCATGATAGAATTAATAGAAAGTCCTATTACAGCGAGTTCCAGGGATTACACTTATGGTAAATATTAGTAAGATCTCAAGTTAAAACTAATAGAAAGTTCTATTACACCAAGTCCTAGGTAAATATTAGTAAGATCACAAGTTAGAATTAATAAAGTCCTATTACACCGAGTTCCAGGGATATTAGTAAGATCTCAAGTTAGAATTAATAGAAAGTCCTGTTACACCAAGTTCCAGGGATTACACTTATGTTAAATATTAGTTAGATCACAAGGTAGAATTAATAGAAAGTCCTATTTTAAACACCATGTCCCAGAGATTACACTTATGGTAAATATTAGTAAGATCACAAGTTAGAATTAATAGAAAGTCCTATAACACCATGTCCCAGAGATTACACTTATGGTAAATATTAGTAAGATCACAAGTTAGAATTAATAGAAAGTCCTATAACACCAGGTCCCAGAGATTACACTTATGGTAAATATTAGTAAGATCACAAGTTAGAATTAATAGAAAGTCCTATTTTAAACACCATGTCCCAGAGATTACACTTATGGTAAATATTAGTAAGATCACAAGTTAGAATTAATAGAAAGTCCTATTACACCGAGTTCCAGGGATTACACTTTAGGTAAATATTAGTAAGATCACAAGTTAGAATTTATAGAAAGTCCTATAACACCACGTCCCAGAGATTACACTTATGGTAAATATTAGTAAGATCTCATGTTAGAATTAATAGAAAGTCCTATTACACCGAGTTCCAGGGATTACACTTAAGGTAAATATTAGTAAGATCACAAGTTAGAATTTATAGAAAGTCCTATAACACCACGTCCCAGACAATGCCAGAGATTACACTTATGGTAAATATTAGTAAGATCACAAGTTAGAATTAATAGAAAGTCCTATTTTAAACACCATGTCCCAGAGATTACACTTATGGTAAATATTAGTAAGATCACAAGTTAGAATTAATAGAAAGTCCTATAACACCATGTCCCAGAGATTACACTTATGGTAAATATTAGTAAGATCACAAGTTAGAATTAATAGAAAGTCCTATTACACCGAGTTCCAGGGATTACACTTAAGGTAAATATTAGTAAGATCACAAGTTAGAATTTATAGAAAGTCCTATAACACCACGTCCCAGAGATTACACTTATGGTAAATATTAGTAAGATCACAAGTTAGAATTAATAGAAAGTCCTATAACACCATGTCCCAGAGATTACACTTATGGTAAATATTAGTAAGATCACAAGTTAGAATTAATAGAAAGTCCTATAACACCATGTCCCAGAGATTACACTTATGGTAAATATTAGTAAGATCACAAGTTAGAATTAATAGAAAGTCCTATTACACCGAGTTCCAGGGATTACACTTAAGGTAAATATTAGTAAGATCACAAGTTAGAATTAATAGAAAGTCCTATTACACCAAGTTCTAGGGATGACACTTATGGTAAATATTAATAAGATCACAAGTTAGAATTAATAGAAAGTCCTATTTTAAACACCATGTCCCAGAGATTACACTTATGGTAAATATTAGTAAGATCACAAGTTAGAATTAATAGAAAGTCCTATTACACCGAGTTCCAGGGATTACACTTATGGTAAATATTAGTAAGATCACAAGTTAGAATTAATAGAAAGTCCTATTACACCGAGTTCCAGGGATTACACTTAAGGTAAATATTAGTAAGATCACAAGTTAGAATTAATAGAAAGTCCTATTACACCGAGTTCCAGGGATTACACTTAAGGTAAATATTAGTAAGATCACAAGTTAGAATTAATAGAAAGTCCAATTTTAAACACCATGTCCCAGAGATTACACTTATGGTAAATATTAGTAAGATCACAAGTTAGAATTAATAGAAAGTCCTATTACACCGAGTTCCAGGGATTACACTTATGGTAAATATTAGTAAGATCACAAGTTAGAATTAATAGAAAGTCCTATTACACCGAGTTCCAGAGATTACACTTATGGTAAATATTAGTAAGAGCACAAGTTAGAATTAATAGAAAGTCCTATTTTAAACACCATGTCCCAGAGATTACACTTTAGGTAAATATTAGTAAGATCACAAGTTAGAATTTATAGAAAGTCCTATAACACCACGTCCCAGAGATTACACTTATGGTAAATATTAGTAAGATCACAAGTTAGAATTAATAGAAAGTCCTATTACACCGAGTTCCAGGGATTACACTTAAGGTAAATATTAGTAAGATCACAAGTTAGAATTAATAGAAAGTCCTATTACACCGAGTTCCAGGGATTACACTTAAGGTAAATATTAGTAAGATCACAAGTTAGAATTAATAGAAAGTCCTATAACACCACGTCCCAGAGATTACACTTATGGTAAATATTAGTAAGATCACAAGTTAGAATTTATAGAAAGTCCTATAACACCACGTCCCAGAGATTACACTTATGGTAAATATTAGTAAGATCACAAGTTAGAATTAATAGAAAGTCCTATTTTAAACACCATGTCCCAGAGATTACACTTATGGTAAATATTAGTAAGATCACAAGTTAGAATTAATAGAAAGTCCTATAACACCATGTCCCAGAGATTACACTTATGGTAAATATTAGTAAGATCACAAGTTAGAATTAATAGAAAGTCCTATAACACCATGTCCCAGAGATTACACTTAAGGTAAATATTAGTAAGATCACAAGTTAGAATTAATAGAAAGTCCTATTACACCGAGTTCTAGGGATGACACTTATGGTAAATATTAATAAGATCTCATGTTAGAATTAATAGAAAGTCCTATTTCACCGAGTTCCAGGGATTACACTTAAGGTAAATATTAGTAAGATCACAAGTTAGAATTAATAGAAAGTCCTATTACACCGAGTTCCAGGGATTACACTTAAGGTAAATATTAGTAAGATCACAAGTTAGAATTAATAGAAAGTCCTATTTCACCGAGTTCCAGGGATTACACTTAAGGTAAATATTAGTAAGATCACAAGTTAGAATTAATAGAAAGTCCTATTTCACCGAGTTCCAGGGATTACACTTAAGGTAAATATTAGTAAGATCTCATGTTAGAATTTATAGAAAGTCCTATAACACCACGTCCCAGAGATTACACTTATGGTAAATATTAGTAAGATCACAAGTTAGAATTAATAGAAAGTCCTGTTACACCGAGTTCCAGGGATTACACTTAAGGTAAATATTAGTAAGATCTCATGTTAGAATTAATAGAAAGTCCTATTACACCGAGTTCCAGGGATTACACTTAAGGTAAATATTAGTAAGATCACAAGTTAGAATTAATAGAAAGTCCTATAACACCACGTCCCAGAGATTACACTTATGGTAAATATTAGTAAGATCACAAGTTAGAATTAATAGAAAGTCCTATAACACCATGTCCCAGAGATTACACTTAAGGTAAATATTAGTAAGATCACAAGTTAGAATTAATAGAAAGTCCTATAACACCAGGTCCCAGAGATTACACTTATGGTAAATATTAGTAAGATCACAAGTTAGAATTGATAGAAAGTCTTATAACACCAGGTTCCAGAGATTACACTTATGGTAAATATTAGTAAGATCTCATGATAGAATTAATAGAAAGTCCTATTACAGCGAGTTCCAGGGATTACACTTATGGTAAATATTAGTAAGATCTCAAGTTAAAACTAATAGAAAGTTCTATTACACCAAGTCCTAGGTAAATATTAGTAAGATCACAAGTTAGAATTAATAAAGTCCTATTACACCGAGTTCCAGGGATATTAGTAAGATCTCAAGTTAGAATTAATAGAAAGTCCTGTTACACCAAGTTCCAGGGATTACACTTATGTTAAATATTAGTTAGATCACAAGGTAGAATTAATAGAAAGTCCTATTTTAAACACCATGTCCCAGAGATTACACTTATGGTAAATATTAGTAAGATCACAAGTTAGAATTAATAGAAAGTCCTATAACACCATGTCCCAGAGATTACACTTATGGTAAATATTAGTAAGATCACAAGTTAGAATTAATAGAAAGTCCTATAACACCAGGTCCCAGAGATTACACTTATGGTAAATATTAGTAAGATCACAAGTTAGAATTAATAGAAAGTCCTATTTTAAACACCATGTCCCAGAGATTACACTTATGGTAAATATTAGTAAGATCACAAGTTAGAATTAATAGAAAGTCCTATTACACCGAGTTCCAGGGATTACACTTTAGGTAAATATTAGTAAGATCACAAGTTAGAATTTATAGAAAGTCCTATAACACCACGTCCCAGAGATTACACTTATGGTAAATATTAGTAAGATCTCATGTTAGAATTAATAGAAAGTCCTATTACACCGAGTTCCAGGGATTACACTTAAGGTAAATATTAGTAAGATCACAAGTTAGAATTTATAGAAAGTCCTATAACACCACGTCCCAGACAATGCCAGAGATTACACTTATGGTAAATATTAGTAAGATCACAAGTTAGAATTAATAGAAAGTCCTATTTTAAACACCATGTCCCAGAGATTACACTTATGGTAAATATTAGTAAGATCACAAGTTAGAATTAATAGAAAGTCCTATAACACCATGTCCCAGAGATTACACTTATGGTAAATATTAGTAAGATCACAAGTTAGAATTAATAGAAAGTCCTATTACACCGAGTTCCAGGGATTACACTTAAGGTAAATATTAGTAAGATCACAAGTTAGAATTTATAGAAAGTCCTATAACACCACGTCCCAGAGATTACACTTATGGTAAATATTAGTAAGATCACAAGTTAGAATTAATAGAAAGTCCTATAACACCATGTCCCAGAGATTACACTTATGGTAAATATTAGTAAGATCACAAGTTAGAATTAATAGAAAGTCCTATAACACCATGTCCCAGAGATTACACTTATGGTAAATATTAGTAAGATCACAAGTTAGAATTAATAGAAAGTCCTATTACACCGAGTTCCAGGGATTACACTTAAGGTAAATATTAGTAAGATCACAAGTTAGAATTAATAGAAAGTCCTATTACACCGAGTTCTAGGGATGACACTTATGGTAAATATTAATAAGATCACAAGTTAGAATTAATAGAAAGTCCTATTTTAAACACCATGTCCCAGAGATTACACTTATGGTAAATATTAGTAAGATCACAAGTTAGAATTAATAGAAAGTCCTATTACACCGAGTTCCAGGGATTACACTTATGGTAAATATTAGTAAGATCACAAGTTAGAATTAATAGAAAGTCCTATTACACCGAGTTCCAGGGATTACACTTAAGGTAAATATTAGTAAGATCACAAGTTAGAATTAATAGAAAGTCCTATTACACCGAGTTCCAGGGATTACACTTAAGGTAAATATTAGTAAGATCACAAGTTAGAATTAATAGAAAGTCCAATTTTAAACACCATGTCCCAGAGATTACACTTATGGTAAATATTAGTAAGATCACAAGTTAGAATTAATAGAAAGTCCTATTACACCGAGTTCCAGGGATTACACTTATGGTAAATATTAGTAAGATCACAAGTTAGAATTAATAGAAAGTCCTATTACACCGAGTTCCAGAGATTACACTTATGGTAAATATTAGTAAGAGCACAAGTTAGAATTAATAGAAAGTCCTATTTTAAACACCATGTCCCAGAGATTACACTTTAGGTAAATATTAGTAAGATCACAAGTTAGAATTTATAGAAAGTCCTATAACACCACGTCCCAGAGATTACACTTATGGTAAATATTAGTAAGATCACAAGTTAGAATTAATAGAAAGTCCTATTACACCGAGTTCCAGGGATTACACTTAAGGTAAATATTAGTAAGATCACAAGTTAGAATTAATAGAAAGTCCTATTACACCGAGTTCCAGGGATTACACTTAAGGTAAATATTAGTAAGATCACAAGTTAGAATTAATAGAAAGTCCTATAACACCACGTCCCAGAGATTACACTTATGGTAAATATTAGTAAGATCACAAGTTAGAATTTATAGAAAGTCCTATAACACCACGTCCCAGAGATTACACTTATGGTAAATATTAGTAAGATCACAAGTTAGAATTAATAGAAAGTCCTATTTTAAACACCATGTCCCAGAGATTACACTTATGGTAAATATTAGTAAGATCACAAGTTAGAATTAATAGAAAGTCCTATAACACCATGTCCCAGAGATTACACTTATGGTAAATATTAGTAAGATCACAAGTTAGAATTAATAGAAAGTCCTATAACACCATGTCCCAGAGATTACACTTAAGGTAAATACTAGTAAGATCACAAGTTAGAATTAATAGAAAGTCCTATTACACCGAGTTCTAGGGATGACACTTATGGTAAATATTAATAAGATCTCATGTTAGAATTAATAGAAAGTCCTATTTCACCGAGTTCCAGGGATTACACTTAAGGTAAATATTAGTAAGATCACAAGTTAGAATTAATAGAAAGTCCTATTACACCGAGTTCCAGGGATTACACTTAAGGTAAATATTAGTAAGATCACAAGTTAGAATTAATAGAAAGTCCTATTTCACCGAGTTCCAGGGATTACACTTAAGGTAAATATTAGTAAGATCACAAGTTAGAATTAATAGAAAGTCCTATTTCACCGAGTTCCAGGGATTACACTTAAGGTAAATATTAGTAAGATCTCATGTTAGAATTTATAGAAAGTCCTATAACACCACGTCCCAGAGATTACACTTATGGTAAATATTAGTAAGATCACAAGTTAGAATTAATAGAAAGTCCTGTTACACCGAGTTCCAGGGATTACACTTAAGGTAAATATTAGTAAGATCTCATGTTAGAATTAATAGAAAGTCCTATTACACCGAGTTCCAGGGATTACACTTAAGGTAAATATTAGTAAGATCACAAGTTAGAATTAATAGAAAGTCCTATAACACCACGTCCCAGAGATTACACTTATGGTAAATATTAGTAAGATCACAAGTTAGAATTAATAGAAAGTCCTATAACACCATGTCCCAGAGATTACACTTAAGGTAAATATTAGTAAGATCACAAGTTAGAATTAATAGAAAGTCCTATAACACCAGGTCCCAGAGATTACACTTATGGTAAATATTAGTAAGATCACAAGTTAGAATTGATAGAAAGTCTTATAACACCAGGTTCCAGAGATTACACTTATGGTAAATATTAGTAAGATCACAAGTTAGAATTAATAGAAAGTCCTATAACACCAGGTTCCAGAGATTACACTTATGGTAAATATTAGTAAGATCACAAGTTAGAATTGATAGAAAGTCTTATAACACCAAGTCCCTGAAAGCTTAGTAATGTATAAATTACTTGTGTATCAATATCAATAGAACGTTTTAATTGATTTTTTTCAGACCTGATCTTACTGTTGAAAGTTTTAAAATGTCAAACAAGTAGTAGATTTTACAACATTAATAACTGACAGTTATCTCCCTTTCAATATGAAATATTTGAAATAGGTTTAATATACACATGTGATAGGGTACTTAAAAGTAATCTGTTCCCTTTGGCATAATTTGTTAATGAAGTTTTGTGACATGTTATAGGATGGGTAGATTATTGTCTAGCATTGAAATATATAGTCATATACATGATATAGATGCATTGCTATGATAAATTTGTGGTGTTAGTTTAGTTTAAACATATTTATTTATAGTGGATTGGGAAACAAGTTTTGCAACTTATATTAATCCCTTTCCACTTTGGTGTTAGTTTCCTGGCACTGTTTCTTTATTTGTTTCCCTCTTTTTCAGTGATACAGCCCAGAATAACATCAGACACTGTAGAGAAATCATCCAGGTGTAGGGATGTACATTGTAGTTTTAAATTCTGTGTAAAGGTAATTTTTATGGTAGTTTTATAGCTGTTTCAATGTCCTTTAATAGAATTGTTTGGGATTTTTTTCTCCATTTTTCCAAACATTTTTAGCAAAATTATTGAAAGAAAAACCCTATTCATGCTATTTGTGTAATCAGCTCCAGCCATCAAGGCCATGCATAGTTTATGATCACACCTATTGAAGTTATACATCTCCAACTATATATAGTCATTTTGAAATGTATGAAAATATGTATGATGTTTTTAAAGTGTTTAGTATTGACAATCTTGAACATTGTGTTGCAACCTACCATTTTGCGTCTCTGTTGCTTTTCTATTAACTGACTTAGCATAATACAGTCTGAAATTTGTACCCTATGCTTATAACCTTTTCTATTAACTGACTTAGCATAATACAGTCTGAAATTTGTACACTATGCTTATAACCAGAACATAGCATAATACAGTCTGGTACCCTTATGCTTATAACCAGAATCATTATGATTGAATTTCTGTAGCTTCATGTTTACCATTCATAAGTTATGTCCCTTTATAAATGTAAAAATTGACAAAATTTGCTGTGATGGCTTCTCTTTAACTGTTTTCTAGTTACCCCATTACTGTTTGTTATTGAATATTGAGAGCACTCAAAACCATGGAGCAGTCTCTAATGAAAGTATACAGAAACAAGATAAACCAAAGTTTCAAAGGAAAAAAATCAGTCATGCTCTGGCATATTTACAAGCTAGTTAACAGTGTTCCAGACACACATTCTTCCATTATTTTAACCAGCTGTTCTCGTTTGAATTGTTTTACATTTGTCATTTCTTGGCCTCTTATAGCTTGGGATCCTGTTTGGTTCATGCTCATTGTTGAAGGCTGTATGGTTACTGTTAGTTATTAATTTGTATGTCATTTAGTCACTGGTGGAGAGTTGATTCATTGATAATTGTACCACATCTCTTACTTTTTTATATCGAGTGTACTGTGAAGGGTGTTTGATATTGTATTATGATAAACAAAAAAAATGAAAAAAGCAACATATAGATACACGGGTTATTTTAAAGTGTGTACATCATTTTTTATGTTATTTCAAATAGACTGTAAAAATATAATTCAATTCTAAGTTCTATTTTAAACCTGAGTTAATCATGAAAAAACGTTATTAGCGTCACGGTCACATGACTAAATTATGTCTATGAGCTAATAGACAAAACACTGTCAGCCATCCAGAATACTTGTAACATCCAAAAATTATACATGTATACATTTATTTTTATAATTTGTTACAGTTACATACAGTTTACATTTAACATCAACATCAGAATGTTTTATCTTGTCTGGTTTTGTTTTTGTTGAATGTTAAGATATTTAAAGAAAACTTATTTAACATCCAATAATGTTCATTTTGTACAGCCTTCCAATGTCAGAACTGTCTTCATATGACCATGTATAACATCCTATATACAACACTGCAAAGGGTCCTTCCATTGTTATGGCCAGGGATTTTGGATATTCTATACCTATGTCTTTGGTATTATAGGTGGTCAGTAGTTGACCAGTGTTGTCCAGTATATGTAGTGTATGACTGCTATAATCAGTTACAATAACATTGTCCATTGGTGTGGTTATAACAGACAGAGGATTGAATGAACTATGCCTGTTTATAGAAGGAGGTCCTGTATAATTATTGATGACAGCTCCTTTACCTAACACAAATACTCTTGGATTAGAATATGGCTGGGCCACAAACATATTACCGTTCAGGGTACTGGTTATAGACAGAATATTTCCATCAAATATAAGTTTCTTGTATTCATCCTTTTCATACCTTGTCAGATGTTTACCATCTGTATCCATAACAACAACCACATTATCTCCACCTACTATCACTCTGCCATCTTTTGTCACATGAACACTTTTGATATAAGACAGTTCTACAAAGTATATAGAATCTGTCACTTTATTAGATCCCGCCTTGATCTGCTTCAGTCTTGATTCCACTGTTATACCTGTAGCCAGTAGAATATCATTGTTAGGAGTAACAGCTACATCCCATACCAACAGATTAAAACTGGATATGACTTTTACTTTATCTCCTACTAGTTTAACATTCTGTAGCGCTGTATATGATGTAAAGAGGTGGAAACCTTTCTTCTCATTTCCATCACCAATCCATAATGAACCATCCAGGGATACTGCCAACAAATTTATGTTCTCAATTTTGGTCTTGTATTCTTTAATGTTAATTAGTTTAACATTAGTTGGAGAACTGCTTACTCTTGCTTTTGGCTGACCAGATGTGGATACCATTTCCTTGCCTAGTTGGCCTACTTCCTTAATGTCAATGATTCTATGGACTTTTTCTGACTTGAATTTAGAATGTATTTTATCCTTACATTTACTACACATCAATAAGTCACAGTCCAGACACTTCCATTTTACTTTAGGGTCTCCTTCACATAACTGACATTGTATAGGACATTGTCCTTGTGGACGAGACATGGCCATATTTAGAAAAAAATAATTCACACAGTTCTCTTTTCTAAACTGTTATTCAGTAATAACGTACAACATATATGAGATAAGAAGATTATTGATTATATTACAGTAAATCCACTACATCCAAAAAACTTATCAAAGATGGAATTTAACTGTTTACCTTTTACAGGTTTTCTAATGTATTTATATCGACCGGTTACCTACAATAATTATAGAATCATGAATTTAGTTTAGTCATGGTTTGTATATAGTTAAAAAATTAAGGGCATATTAGACGATTCTCCTTTAAAACTAAGACCATAATTTCAGTCTGTGATTCTGTGGTGAAAATTTTTCAGTCATCAATAATTTTGTCAAACCTTCAAGGAAATTTAGACAGTAGCTTGTTTATGACAATAATACAGTTTCCAGAGCCAAATTTTTAAATATATTTATTTTCATTTTTAGTGTAAACAATATTTTTATTATGGTAAATACAAGTATAAATTATAAACACATACACAATAAGGATCCATTTTTACGTACTTTACTGATAAATGGACTTAGATTTTTTTCAACATGTACAGTAAACAAAAATATTCAGTCTGGTTTTAAAATTTGTTACACATTAATTATTTTTTCAATCTTCAGAGAGTTTTACAAAACTTTGACAGAAGCCTTTTACTGATTTAGAGACATACATGTGACAGAGTTATTAAGTCATAATTGGAGAATTGAATTTTTGGAGCTGGAGTTTCGGTCTCATAATTGGAGATTTTTCATTGACAAACTTATCACTGAATTCCGTGTTCATTTTCAATAACTAATCAAAGAGTTTAAATTGAACGAATATTCAACTGGTGACCAAACAACACTGATAATTAACTTGTGCACTACGCGCATTCACAAATTAAAGTGTTGTTAGGTCATGCATTGAATATTTTTCTCTCTTTGAAATATGGTATGAGTGCCAATGAGACAATTCTCCATCCAAGGAACAATTTATAAAAGTAAACAGTTATAGGTCTAGGTACGGCCTTCAACACAAAGCCTTGGCTCACACCAAACATTTGCCAAACATACATGCATGGTTGCATGGTTGAAAAAGTTATTTGAAAAGTATATTTTACTTCAAAGACCTTAAGAGAGGTTGTGTGCTTCATTTGGTGTTGAGTATAGTTACATATACATTGTGATATACTGCTATCTGAAACTCAGTAAACTTTACATGCTTTACTATGTTCTAGAACGTGAAATAACTCTGTGTTTACAAAAACCAGGTAACTGCAAACCTGTCTCATGTGATTGTTCTTTTCAGGTGAGAGAAGGTTTTATAGGTCTGAATCATACTCTGGATGGACAATGGCCATATGGATGCTGCCCTGATGTGAATGATTTATGTTATAGTCTGGGTAAACATTCAACAGCACCATGTGATGAGCTCAAGTGTGCAGTAAAATGGTGTTACTTCCTGTCTGCAGAGTAAGTATCCATGGTAACAGATGTCAATGATTTATTGTCGAGCCTTCGACTTTAGTCGAAAAAGCGAGACATAGCGATCCTACTTTCCGTCGGCGTTGGCGTCGTCGTCGGCGGCGTCCACAAATATTCACTCTGTGGTTAAAGTTTTTAAAATTTTAATAACTTTCTTAAACTATACTGGATTTCTACCAAACTTGGACAGAAGCTTGATTATGATCAAAAGATAGTATCCAGAAGTGAATTTTGTAAAAATAAAATTCCATTTTTTCAGTATTTTACTTATAAATGGACTTAGTTTTTCTGCAGGTAAACATTACATTCACTCTGTGGTTAAAGTTTTTGAAATTTTAATAACTTTCTTAAACTATACTTGATTTCTACCAAACTTGGACAGAAGCTTGTTTATGATCATAAGATAGTATCCAGAAGTAAATTTTTTAAAAATAAATTTCAATTTTTTCAGTATTTTACTTTTAAATGGACTTAGATTTTCTGCCAGGAAACAACACATGCACTTTGTCGTTAAAGTTTGAATTTTTTTAATAACTTTCTTCTTTCCTATACCATTTTGGATTTGTACCAAACTTGGACAGAAGCTTTTTTATGATCAAAAGCTAGTATCAAGAAGGAAATTTTGTTAAAATTTTGTACATGTGTATCTGTATTTTACTTATAAATGGACTTAGTTTTTCTTCCAGTTAACATTACATACAGTCTGCAGTTAAAGTTTAAAAACATTTATTAGATTCATAAACTATCTTGGATTTTTACCAAACCTGGACAGAAGCTTTTTACGATCAAAAGATAGTATCAACAGGAATAATTTTATTGATTTTTTTCCTCATTTTTGTTGAGCCTGTGATTAACAGCAAAAGTAGGCGAGACACTGGGTTCCGCGGAACCCTTACGAATTTTGTTATAGTCTGGGTAAACATTCAACAGCACCATGTGATGAGCTCAAGTGTGCAGTAAAATTGTGTTACTTCCTGTCTGCCGAGTAAGTATCCACGGTAACAGCATGGTACCTTAAAATTTCCGCCAATCTTCTTCTTTTGTATTTCTCTCCTTTTATGGAGCACACGGATGAGATCGATGATTTTATTAAAAGTTTATGTACATATTATAGCCTTTTCAATAGTCTTCTGGCGCGAAAAGGACGATAACTCAATTTTAGAATTTAATATTTTTGGAGACTGTCAATTTCCGGAATTCCATGCATGATCATCACGATTTTTTCTTTGGCCGTTGACGACATAACTATTGCTATATTCTTTGACAATAAGGTATAATTAACAAGGCAGAATTATCAATGTATTATCGTGGTATCAATATATGTTAGAAATGTTAGATACCTGAATTATTTGTAATTTTGTCAAGGACGGTTCATCACGTCCACCGAAAACATGATTTTGTAAAATATCACTTATTGGCATCTCCTGGCGGCAAACCAGATTAATTTCCTGATGATCTTTACTACAGCATTCTGATTGTTGTTAATTGCTACATATTATCGTGTTTTGTGAATCGATGTTTGTTTACATTATCAACAAATGTGAGTAACATTCTAGGTCGAGTTGTCGTTCGTAGTGATATAGTTTGTTCCAAACCATTGTTTGTTTCTGGTACATGACACTATTCAGTACGTATTTGTTAAATAGAATAGATATTACTGTTTTGAAATCTTTTTTTAAAGAGACTTATTTATGTTTTATAATTCAATTTTTGCATCGTTGCTTATTATTTATAACCCTTGTTGAAAGACTTAATCATTTTATATAAGTTGTTTGGAAATATACTGTTGAGAGTACCGACCGTGCAAGGGCTGTATAGCCAGTCAAGGTCGTTAAAAACTTCCATTTGTTTGATGATTGAAAGCAGTAAAACTGTATGTAGATGTTAACATCATGCATTGATGGAGATGTTTGTGGCCCGACGTATGGAGTCCGACCATTGGAAGCTGCGCTCTGCCGGCTGCTTTCTTATTGGAGTCATTCTATGCTATATTTCTCTACTTTTGGTCTACATAATAAAAATTGAACTGATTGAAAAAAATATATATTGTTTTCATTTATTTTATTTAGATAGCGCTATTACATTAGGCATCCATCGTATTTTAAACAGTTGTCAAATTAGACCAATCTGTGATCTGTATCCCCTGCACAATGGATCCTTTTCTACCTCAGGCATAGATTACCTTAGCTTGTTTTGGCAAAACTTTTAAGAACTTTGGTCCTCAATGCTCTTCAACTTTGTACTTTATTTCGCTATTTAACTTTTTTGGATTCGAGCGTCACTGATGAGTCTTTTTGTAGACGAAAACGCGTCTGACGTATAGACAAAATTTAGTCCTGGTATTTATGATGAATTTATTTACATACATGGCAGACCACACTCCTTTATTTCTTTAATGGCTTTCAGTTAGGTGGACACAGGTAATTGATTCCCAGTTCCCTCCCCAAACTCCTACTTCCTTCCGTATTCTGTTCCCCTGCACTCCCATTTTTCATCAACAAGAATTATCTCTGTTTAAACAACACTTTTCTCGCGATTAAAATCACCCTGCCTCAAGCTTTCATCCATCATATTCTTATTTCTAGTCCTCTCATTCCATAGTTCCCATAATTCTGTCCAACCCCTTATCAGTGTCACAATGGCTCCCACCCATTAACAACCCATCATTTGACAAATTATATTATACTGCCTGATTTGTCTCTTATATGTAAAAATTACGAGTCAGGTTTATTTGCTTTAATGTGAATGGACATTTTTTTTCACACATCTCATTTTTTAACTCCCATGCATATTTTTTATTATCAACTATATGGCATCAACGCACAGAAAACAATCTTTTCACAAAAACACAAAAGATTGCATAACAAATACATACTCAGGGTTGCTATTAAAGTTTACTTTGCGAGCACAAAGTGATGAATTAATAATAAAACAATTTGGTTAAGCAAAATAAATACATGTATCCAAAATATGTTTTAGAAAACGACTATAGTTGACGAGATACCCACTAGTGTAACAAGATTTATCTCTCCTGAGATTTAAACACATTGAGATCGAGATTGAATTGGTTCCCTTTGATAACAGCCAGTTCCAAATCACGAGTATTTGTTTGGTGATTTTTAATTGATTGACAATACTTTAATAAAAGAAAATGATAATACTTTCAATTTCGGGGTCTCACAAAGACTTTTTCACCTTCTTTTCTAATTTTACATGAAAAACCCAAATTTAGATGAAAAGGCTACATATTATAACACATTTTAAAATACTTTGTAAAATATGAATGAACATTGTCCTACACCATAATATCTGAATATCCAATTTAATTAAAAATAGAAGATGTTGTATGACTGCCAAAGAGACAACTCTCTGCAAGAGACCAAATGACATAGAAATTAACACTTCAGTTACAATATAGCATCAGTCATAAACATTTCAGTACAATTTACCATCAATTTTGGTTGAGAGATTATTTGTTAAAAGAGCCCCCTTGGATGGGGTTAACAGAATAGAGGATAATGACCAAAAGGCTCAAAGAATAGAGAATAATGGCATTTTAAATTGTTTTTTTCTACACCAGAAAAATACAATTCTCAAAATTAGCACCCAAGGAATGATAATGAATCCACAGAAATAAAATTTTATGGCCTTTCTTAGCAAATAAAACAGTTATGAAAGGTCACAGATATGTCAAATGAGACACCAGGTTGTAAAGACAGATTTGTCAAATGAGACACCAGGTTGTAAAGACAGATATGTCAAATGAGACACAAGGTTGTAAAGACAGATATGTCAAATGAGACACAAGGTTGTAAAGACAGATATGTCAAATGAGACACCAGGTTGTAAAGACAGATATGTCAAATGAGACACCAGGTTGTAAAGACAGATATGTCAAATGAGACACAAGGTTGTAAAGACAGATATGTCAAATGAGACACAAGGTTGTAAAGACAGATATGTCAAATGAGACACCAGGTTGTAAAGACAGATATGTCAAATGAGACACCAGGTTGTAAAGACAGATATGTCAAATGAGACACAAGGTTGTAAAGACAGATATGTCAAATGAGACACCAGGTTGTAAAGACAGATTTGTCAAATGAGACACAAGGTTGTAAAGACAGATATGTCAAATGAGACACCAGGTTGTAAAGACAGATATGTCAAATGAGACACAAGGTTGTAAAGACAGATTTGTCAAATGAGACACAAGGTTGTAAAGACAGATATGTCAAATGAGACACCAGGTTGTAAAGACAGATTTGTCAAATGAGACACAAGGTTGTAAAGACAGATATGTCAAATGAGACACCAGGTTGTAAAGACAGATATGTCAAATGAGACACCAGGTTGTAAAGACAGATATGTCAAATGAGACACAAGGTTGTAAAGACAGATATGTCAAATGAGACACCAGGTTGTAAAGACAGATATGTCAAATGAGACACCAGGTTGTAAAGACAGATATGTCAAATGAGACACCAGGTTGTAAAGACAGATTTGTCAAATGAGACACAAGGTTGTAAAGACAGATATGTCAAATGAGACACCAGGTTGTAAAGACAGATATGTCAAATGAGACACCAGGTTGTAAAGACAGATTTGTCAAATGAGACATCAGGTTGTAAAGACAGATATGTCAAATGAGACACCAGGTTGTAAAGACAGATTTGATAATGTTAGAGCAACATGATTGAAATATATTTTCTTTGAAGGTTTTCTGACCAGCCAAGAGGAGAGTTTGTATACAGAGCTCTGAAGAGATATTATGATACCCCAGTAATGTCAGCTACTGCATTTCCTCCAAATCTTAAACCTTATAAGTTCTACAAGGTAAGATATATCTTATACAGGGGAGAGTTTGTATACAGAGCTCTGAAGGGATATTATGATACCCCAGTAATGTCAGCTACTGCATTTCCTCCAAATCTTAAACCTCATAAGTTCTACAAGGTAAGATATATCTTATACAGGGGAGAGTTTGTATACAGAGCTCTGAAGAGATATTATGATACCCCAGTAATGTCAGCTACTGCATTTCCTCCAAATCTTAAACCTCATAAGTTCTACAAGGTAAGATATATCTTATACAGGGGAGAGTTTGTATACAGAGCTCTGAAGAGATATTATGATACCCCAGTAATGTCAGCTACTGCATTTCCTCCAAATCTTAAACCTCATAAGTTCTACAAGGTAAGATATATCTTATACAGGGGAGAGTTTGTATACAGAGCTCTGAAGAGATATTATGATACCCCAGTAATGTCAGCTACTGCATTTCCTCCAAATCTTAAACCTCATAAGTTCTACAAGGTAAGATATATCTTATACAGGGGAGAGTTTGTATACAGAGCTCTGAAGAGATATTATGATACCCCAGTAATGTCAGCTACTGCATTTCCTCCAAATCTTAAACCTCATAAGTTCAACAAGGTAAGATATATCTTGCCCAACAGATATCATTATACCCTATACAATTTTTGTACTGAGTATTATTATCTTTTTTTTAATTTTTTTATTCAACAATATATTGCTTGCTGTTAACAATTGACTCCACTAGTCCAGCCTTCTAGTGAAGGGTACCTACATTTTAATATTATTTCTCTCTGTGTAACAATAATAAAGTACAATTTATCTAGACTATAGTATATATATTTCATTTTCAACCGTAAAATAAATAAGTATATATGAAATTCTAATTTATCAATATGTATATCTAGTTTGTTTAGAAAGAAAAAGTTTCCGGAAATAATTCACACTTGTCGTTATCGATTTTCTATTATTGTATTGATATCTCTTCCTGGTTTGGAATTACCAGTTTTAATAATGATTTATGATTAATATAAGCAATTCACAGGTATGAATAAACAAATATTACAATATATGTGTATCGATTCTGATAAAAATAGAATGTAATTAATTTTTTTCCCCTTTTTTTTAACGAAAAAAAAAAAAGTGGAGAGCAATACCGTTATCTCCACACTTATCAGTGAAAGGTGAAATTATTTCTCTAAATCAGTTCCGGAGTATTATTATCAGGTATTAAGATTTTGACCCTTCTGTCTGTCTGTAGTGTACCTTCCCAAGGTTTTCATTCTCTTACTTTAGTTTGCTTCAACCAAATTTATGAAACTTATGTACAATGCTTATTACCACAAAAGACAAATCAAGTAGGTTCGATAAGGCCCTAAAATGGCCCTCTGAGCATCACTGATGAGTCTTATGTAGACGAAACATGCGTCTGGCGTATATACAAAATTTAGTCCTGGTATCTATGATGAGTTTATTTTTAACCTTAAATTTTCAAATCAGGATTTATTGACCAATATCACAATGAATCATAGCTAATACATAGACTAGATAGGAATTAAGCCTTTTTGTTGAAAATTTACGTTCCTGCTTTCTACTGATGACGTCACAAACAGTACTTAATTTTATTTTCCACAAAAAAATCAATGAAAATTTTTGCATTGATTATTGGACAAGTAACATGGAACACATACGTTGACAAAACAGATCTTTGAACACAATGTTTGAAATGACATTATGCATGTTTAACTTTAATATTTAGTTTGTCAAACCCTGTGCTCTATATTTCCTGGTTTTTTATTTCCTTGAAATTCAGCCAATTTTGTAAAATTACCTGTTTTGGATGTAGAAATCAACGCTTAAGAATAAGATATTGACACAAATAGTTCTATTTTACTTTCTCACATGTCTTTAAGACAAATTAAAACATATTTTATCTTATATCATTCAATTTTATAATCAGGGCCATTTGGCCCTTACCGAACTTACTCCTTTTGGGTAGAGTAATTTTTAATATTCTTCAGTTATGTCCTTTTATAACTTTATATGATATGCAAGCTAGTGCATCATCTGTGTCCTATTGACACATTTCTCATTAATTGTGATAAGAACTACACATATTACCAATCTTATTATCAGGGCAAAAAATCTGGAATGACTAAAATCTATGGAATTGGAATATATTAGAAACCTATGATGATGATGCTGATAACAGCAGCAATAAGTCTCATACTTCCTTCAACAATGAACAAACCTAGTATTGATTGATTGGTGTTTTGAACCACTGAACTTCAGTTTGACTGGCAATCCTAATCAATTAAGATTGGAGTGGAGTTCACCTGCCTCTTGTTAGGTTCCACCTTACAACCTCAGAATTGACAGGCTAGTGATAAAGTAGTTTGACTACTTAGCTCGCTGGCTTCTAAGGCCCTATATACCTACTAAATAATATATTAAAGAATCTTTCCCTAATAAAAACCAACTTGTAACTTTTCTTTCTTTGATTTTACAGTTAGATGAACACTACAGAAGAGATCATGCTAAATATGGTGAAACCATGACAACCTTTGGTGACTTTGGCAATGTGTACATGATGGATGATTTAACAGTTATTAAAAAGGTTATTAAATAAAATGATCTGAATTAAAATTGTTCATAAAAATGGATATTTTAGCTAGAAAATAACAAGCATGCAGCTAATACAACCTCACATGTATTTGCCATATAATATAGATTGATTTTAAAAAATTTTCTGTTCATACTATAGTTTGTTATTCCTCTGCCCAAACTTAGAGGGGGGATAGGAAGGGTCCTGATTCCGAAATCCCAGGCGTAAAAACTTGAAATACTAAAATCCCGGGCTTAAAAATACGGAATCCAGAGTTCCCAAAATTCGAAAAAAAAGAATCCCCAGATCCCGAAGGTGTCAATCCCAAAATCCCAAGCTTAAAAACACCCGATCCCAGAGTCCCGATAAAGGTCCTATCCCCCCTCAACTAATAGATAAAATTTTACAGTCTTTTCAATCAACAGGTAGAATGATTTTCATAAAATGATAATCAAAACATAAAAAAATTGAACATATTTTGTAGGTAAAATTCCAGAACTATGATTTTGACATTGACAATACAGTATATAAGAAATTGTTCAACAGACAACATAAACACATTGTAGATCATATATGGGCAGCTGTCTACAATGATATAGAGGAAATTCATATCTGTACCACATTCTTTAGAGGTAGGCAACATATTGTCACATTCAGTGTACAGTTAGGAAGGACATATATACATTAAGTTTTAGTTTGGCAATATATATCGACCACATTCTTTAGAACTAAGTATTTTTTCATGTTCAATTCTCCAATTTTCGTTCAAAATTTGATTGTGTTTTAACTTAATTATATTTGGGTCATCATTAAAGGCGTGAGGAAGTTAATTGATAATAGGATAATTTCAAACAAATGGAAACAAGTTGTTGATACATATAAAATGATAGCATTATCAGCAAGAAAATATCAAGCGAGCCCTTTAGAGTAGGCTGATATACAAGCTGATGAAGTCAGTATCAAAAATAAAATGCAATTATTCCATCAGCAATTTGTCTTGAAAAAGGTTGATTTTTTTGAAGAGGGGGGTGGGTGTTGAGAGATTATGAAATAAAATATCAAGCAATTAAAAAAAACTATTTTACTCATCCAAAATGATGTGATAATTGTATATAAACAGTTGTATGAATGTGTATAATTAATTATTGCGGATGGACATGAACATATGTTATTGCCTAATATTGTTGAGTATCAATTCATGTTTATAATCTTAACAAATATTAAGCATTTTGAAAAATCAAAGTAAAATTGGACAAATTGCTGATAAAGTTAAACATTACACTAAAAAAAAATGTTAACAAATGTTTGTAATTAAGGTAAGAGATGATTAAGTAAAGCAAGTCTTGATGGTAACTTAAACTGTGTTTCTATTACAGGAGGAACATTAGAAGATTTACTGCAGAGCAGAATGTTATTAAACCCTGTTATTGTACAAGAATACCTTCTACAAATACTAGATGCTGTAATTTATCTACATGATAAATGTGGAATTATCTATTTATATTGGACTAGTAAGTTATATGTAGGTCGTAGTGACTTTTAAAAACACTGTTATAATACAAGAATACCTTTTACAAATACTAGAAGCTGTTATTTATCTTCATGAGAGGCAAAAGACACCTAAGGGACATTCATACTCATCAGTTTAAAAACACCATGGAAAAAAACAAAGAAAGAAGAAGACCAACAACAATACACAAAACGCAACATAAAAACCACTGAGTAACAAGAAACCAATCAAAAATTGGGGTGATCGCAAGTGCACTGGAAGGCTGAGTTGATCCTGCTCCACATGGGGCTCCTGTTGTGTGTAAAATTAGTGGAGAACAGTTATACCAATGCTTTTCAAACTTTTTTTAATACATGATGACTTTTGTATTTCTAAAACCTTTGTTTTTTCCAGCTTCCAATATGTTGTTCCTTGACCCCATCAGAAAGCATATCCTGATATCAAACTTGTCTCTCTCTGTACCTAGTAATACAGACTTTGATGTTGGTTATATCAAGCAGTCTTTGCCCCCATGTCTTACACCCCCAGAGGTTAGTCTATATTATTGTTTTGTTTCATCAGCATAAAACATTGAAGAAATAGCATGTTTATTTAAGCATATTTTCGTGAGGTAAAAAATGAATAATGAAATAGCATGTTTAGTTAGTTCAAACATGTTTATAGTGGATTTGGGAAACAAGTTATTGCATGTTTATTAAACCCTTTCCACTTTGTGGGTGCAAGTGCTGCCATATAGCTGCATTAGTCTGCTCTTTTTCGAAATCTAGAAGTGTGTCCTTTACATGCAAGAGATATGTCTCTCTCTCAACACTGGTCAGCAATTTATTGTCTCTTTCTGCATGGACTATCATCTTTTCCTCAAGACCATACTCGCAAATGATGTCAAGGGAGAACCAAAAATTCAGTCCCTGAAATTTTCTCTCCTGACCGGGGATAAACCCAGGAACATTTGTAAGTAGTCTGATGCAGTAACAAATACACCACGGCTTACATGTTAGAACATTATGATGTATGATCTTCAAAAATATGCCATTGAAGTTAGTATTTTAATTAACACCCCTGAAATTGAAGGTTAGATATAACTTAAATATCAGCAGACATGAAACAAAATGGGTATACATATTGATTGATTTTATTGATAGAAGTCTGAAATGTTTAGTTGTGCATTTCTTTGTGGTGACGAGTTTTTGTTATTGGAGGAAGGTGGAGTGACGAAACATGACCTTTGTTAGGAAAACTGACTTTTTATTATAGATAATGAATGAAATCTTTATATATTTTTTTTATAGATAATGAATGGAGATGACAGCTTAAAGTTAACTGGAGTGACAGACTGTTGGGGATTAGGTTGTATGACATTAGAAATGTTAATAGGAAAACAGATGTGGTATAACGAAAGACATTACCAGAAAACTAAACTTATAGACAAGGTACGTAACCATAGAAACGTCAGGGGACAAAATTGTTGGGGCTTAGATGTACAAAAAAAATGTATGACATTAGAAATGTTGATAGAAAACAGTGGTAGTATAATGAGAATTTAATGGATATGTTACCATAGAGATTGTTGGGTAAGCAGGGGGAAAGGATGTTAGAAATAATGATGAGAGAATAGACTTAATATAGAGGAAATGGTCAAATGATAGTCAAAAGTCTTGAGAGTCATTATCCTGTGACTGTGAAAGGTCAGGTATTCCTCTGGTGCTACCATCAGAAGTTAATAGGTGTCCTAGATGCCACCAGTATTGCTCTAATCTAATCATATATTGTATATTATGCTGCTGTGAATATATAAGAGAGACACAAACAAACAAAATGTCTAAAAGGCTGACTGGGAAATAAAAATCATCCATCTTGAAAAATGATAAACGTACTACGTTAATAGATTTGAATAACTTTCGCTGTAATTATTGTCACTAGAAGAAAAAATTGTTATTAAAGTTTGGATCCAGTTGATATCGGCCAATGACATTAAATGTCAGACAGAAGTTCATCAAAGCACTTGAAAAAAACATGCAGAAAATATGGCAGTTGCAAACAGTAAAATGAAAAATTAATATAATTTTGTAATCTTGAAAATTCATCAAATTGGTATTTTCACAATACATGTGCAATATTACATTTATTGTGTTACAATGTTAAAATGATATGAATGTCTACTTTAGAGGTGTGTCTTACTCAGGTACTAATACCATAGTTATATCTATCGGCTCATTAATCTCATCATTGTAACTTTAACATTTGCAGATAAAAACTAAAGATATTAGTCCACAACAGTACATTCATAAACACATAATGCCAGGAATTTTCCATTCTGTATTAACTAGATGTTTTGAGGTAAGCCTTTATCTATAGTTGTATTTTCCATTCTGTATTAACTAGATGTTTTGAGGTAAGCCTTTATCTATAGTTGTATTTTCCATTCTGTATTAACTAGATGTTTTGAGGTAAGCCTTTATCTATAGTTGTATTTTCCATTCTGTATTAACTAGATGTTTTGAGGTAAGCCTTTATCTATAGTTGTATTTTCCATTCTGTATTAACTAGATGTTTTGAGGTAAGCCTTTATCTATAGTTGTATTTTCCATTCTGTATTAACTAGATGTTTTGAGGTAAGCCTTTATTCATAGTTGTTAGATTGGTTATATTTAGTTTTGATTTATGATGTTTTAAGACAATCACAGCATACATGGCCAGAATTTTTATCATGTTTATATTTATTTTGAAACTATGTGATAAAATAAAGCTTTCAAGTGATATGCTCTCAGTAGGTCCAGTATTATAGTATCTTGTTATCTATTAAAGCTATTGCACCATAACAGAAAACTGTGTACTTGCATTTTGTTTTGGTCAATACACATTTCATTATCATGTTTATCTACTGAAGGTAGAATATAGAAATTGAAGTTTTAGAGTCTGTTTATACTAACATTTAGTAAAACAGGAACTTAAACAAGCTACAAATTGTGTAAAAAGTACAAAGGCTATCATAAATAGCAAGGTTCAATCAAGCTATATAAAACTAAGAAGATGTGGTATGATTGCCAATGTGACAACTCTCCACAAGAGACCAAATGACACGGAAATTAACAACTATAGGTCCCTGTACAGTTAGTATATAATAAGGAGCACAATATATAAAACAAGCAATTACCTTGAGAAAACATACAAGCCTTCAACATGATTCTCAACTTTTTAAGTAACTAACATACAACATTCCCCCTGAATAAGAATGTATTATGATTTTTTTTTTATTAACTTTGTAGTTTGATGTAAGAAACAGGATTGGTTGTGAAGAATTACAGAATCAACTGAAGAACTGGAAATACAACTAAAGAAATGAAAGACAGATGAAATTAAGACCTAAGAAATGAAAGACAGATGAAATTAAGAGCTAAAGTGTAACTTCCAACAAGACCTGGAAATATGTGAACATGTAGCAAACTGTCCCCCGTCTGAACAGTTATTAGTGCCATTAATTGACCGGTGCCATTTCTTAAGTTACTGATTAGAAGTTTATAATATGCAAACTGACCACCAAATATCATGTCTTTTCTTGACAGTTTGTTGAAATTAATATGTGCACACATTCTATCATCCCAGATATCATTTAAAATGAAATCTGTACTTCATTAATTACAGTAATATATTTTTGACTGATATTTAAATGTTTTAAATATTCACATAAAACATCAATGTAATTTTGGTAAATAGAACAATTTGTGATCACTTAATGTAATTTTGGTATATACTGTAAATTCAGAAATTATTGCGTGCATTTATTATTGCGATTTTGTCATTTGACAATTGAATGCGATTTGAATTTTTATGATTTTGAGAAAAGCCATGCTTAATTCAGTTAAAATATTACAAAATGCGCGTTTTAACTATTACATTTACAACTTAGTCGCATTATTTGCAATAATAAAAACCTCGCAATAATTTCTGAATTTACAGTAGAACAATTTGTAGCATTTATTTAAAAGTTGTCTCATGATTTTTTGTAGAAATCCATGTTGAACTGTTGTCAGGGTAACAGTTGATAATGTATTGGACTGTTTGTTTATTATTTTGTAATTATTTAATGCTGTACATCAGGGTTGAGATTGGGGTCTTCATTGTTTGTTACTTAGGCCATTTTTTCTCCTTTGTTTTGTATTTTAGCACCCTATTCAGACCCTCTGATCAGTGTTATTTATATGTATCATTTTTATATGCTCAGTATAAATGAAACCAGGCATTGTTTATGTTTCAATAAGGCAGCAATTTGACAATACAACACAATAAGAAAGACATCTCAAGGTTACCATATAGTTGTCAGAATTAGATAGATTACTGTACAAAATAATATGAGGCAGGCATTACCTGTGAATGGGGACGAAGTCTGTCTTTTTTTTTTTAATTCAAACATGTTGATAAAAGAAACGGAAATATCATAACATTTCCACTATCGGTTCTGTTGTTAGGGATTTAGTTGTGACGTTATTTTCAATGTAAACAAAGAAACGCTGGTATCCAGGTAACGTTTTTTTTCATTTCAAACAATTATTAAAAATGATTGGGTGTTGAATTCCTTCCTATATTTGTTTATATGTTGATAAATATAGATTTTATTCAAAGTCTCATGCAAACAAGATCGGAAACGGAAGTAGATCTGAAAAAAAAGTTAATGATTTTGAGTTCATTAATAGAATGAAAAATTCGGGAAATTTTCCCGAAATTTTTGATTTTTTTTATTGATTTGTCTACCGTTATTAGGGACTTCATCCCCATATTAAGTTCTAAATTAATGCAAGACTAGCTATGGGTAAATTTCACACTGACACACAAATTAAACTTTTAGTATTATGTGTGTTCAGGATTTCCTAAAATCACAACAATTTTATCTGTCATTTGTGTTGATTGGCCAGCAATCAAAATAATAAATGCTACACACATATCTGAATTAGCAGATATATAACACATATTATAAAACAAAATGGATTTTGACAAGAAAGTGAAATATAGTTATCTGTAATCTTCATTTTTGTCGAGCCTATGTCTTTTGTTGCAATAATGAGACATAGCTTTCCTACATCCCGTCAACGGCAGCGGCGGTTTCCCCAAATATTCACTCTGTGTTTAATGTTTTTAAAATTTTAATAACTTTTTTAAACTTTCCTGGATTTGTACCAAACTTGGACAAATGCTTGTGGATGATCAAGGGCTAGTATCTAGAAAGAAATTTGTAAAAAAATATTTTTTCTTTTTCTGTATTTTTCTTATAAATACACTCAGTTACCATTACATGCAGTCTTTTTAAATAAAATTTTCCTGATTTTTTGGGGACTAACAGCAAAAGTAGGCTAGACACTGGGTTCCGCGGAACCCTTACAAATTTTAGAATAAAATGATCATTTTAAAGTGATATATAGTGTTTGAGTAAGTTGTAATTATAAGAAGATATCTTATGGTATTTCTTTATTTATAAAAAGTACATGTGAAGAGATTATATGTTTCTCTAGATCTCATTTTATTATTTATAGGGCTTTTATGTTTAAATTATTTGGCTTCTGTGTTTTAATGTCATATAAATGTATTTGTACATTATAAGTGTGAAGCTTGATATTTTTCGCAATAGCTGTCTTTGTATAAATGCAACTTGTTCAAATTTTCATATACATGTACATGTAATCCAGTTATAACATCCTAAACGCTATTAACCTCTTTTTTTTTTAACCTTTTTCATCTTTTTTTTATTTAAAAAAAACAGCGAAAGTTTTTATTCTTTATTTATTTTCAAAGATATATTCTTATAGTCTCACAAATTAAGTGTTGAATTCATACTGAATCATAGAAAAGTGGGTCGAACAGACTTCAAAATGATCCAAGATTCTGAAATGAAGAGAAACTAGCTTGCACACATGCTCAATTTGCATTCATAGAAATTGAATAACTGCTCCTTTTATTTTATTTCTCTAAATTTCAGAAGACTAGACAATAATCCATGCATACTTTGTATTTCATAAGAAATGGATGCCTTCAACATATTTTAATTTATCAAAACATTTGCAGAATAGTGCTATTTCTTACAGTTACAAAGTTGATGCCATGAAATTTGCTAGAGTTTAAAAACATTGTATATATTGCTTGCTTTATATGTGCCTTTTACCTCTGTTATATGCAATTTTCATCCAATATTTTTCACGCATATTTCTGTTTTTTAGGGCTGAGGGATTGTACTAACCTTAATATGGCATTTTCTCTTTTTTATGAAAAAAATGTTTTAACTAAGATATTGCCATTATTTGGCATTCATTATTACTATGGTATACTTTAAAAAATAATTTTCTGTGAAAAAACTGGTCATCATCCTAATAGATTTTCATCAGAGGAATTCATTTTTAGAACTTTACACATACCAAATCACAAGGCCTTATTTTTATCATAGTTTACAGAATAGTTAGTTAATATTAATTTTATTTTTATGTTTTCAATTTTTCCATAAAATATACATGCATGGAATCAAGGAATGGCACTTTAAAATGGGGTAAAAAGTAAAATCACAAAAATACTGAACTCCGAGGAAAATTGAAAAAGGAAAGTCCCCATTCAAATGGCAAAATCAAATATTCAAACACATCAAACGAATGGATAACAACTGTCATATTCCTGACTTGGTACAGTCATTTTCTTATGTTCAAAATGGTGATAACCATCTGTTATTTTTTTTTTAAAACCTTCCACTGTATCAATTAAAAAAACATATATAGATTTGTAGGGCCTTCCATTTGTGGCTTTTATGTATGAACCAGCCCTTAAATACCATGTAAGTGATAAAGATTCTTAGTTATATTTTTTAGGGTATTTATTGTAAATATATTTGGCGATAGAGTACATTTTTTATAAAGACTCTAATGTTTACCTGATTTTTCTTTTTAACATGGATGTTATTTATATTGTGATTTATATCTTGGCGGTATCTGTTAGTTATATTGGAGGTTACTATTCTGTTATTGTTATTGCTATTTAGATCTATATGGTTCTATATTGTTCTTCGTTATTTTGTAAAGATTTTATTATGCATACCAGTGCTTTGTCTGCTCAAGATACTTTTTTTACTAAATGGGAATGTTTATAATATTATGTGAGTGCCATATTGTCAGTCTTGGGAAATTTGTATTCTTCGTTTAAGCCTTTATATGAGTTATTTTAAGTTTCCAATATATTTTTAATGTATTGTAGGAGTGCTTTTAAACAGTTTTAAAGAATATAGCTTTCAAATTTTGTAGAAATATTTCCCCCACCCCTACCCCTCAGTATTTGTTTTTGAATTTATAACTGAAGCCTTCCATGATTAATTTTGTACTACAGAAATAAGGAGACAATTGGACAACTATCCACGAGAATTGTTAAATTGTCTGTGGATAAATTACAATTAAGTGAATCAGAGTAATAAGTGCTGCAGCAGATGACATAATTTGTGTATTGCACTTCTTAGTGAAAAATTCAGTATTTAAGTTGGTACCTAACCATTGCTAACACTACAGGGAGATAACTCTGTAAAGTCAGCTAAACGTTTTAATCGCATTGTATTTGCTTCTGAATGATCAAAATTAGTGTTTGTCAAACTGCTATCAATGAAATATTTCAAGGTTTTGTAAATTTTTATATTTTTGTCAAAGGGTCAAAGTAAATATTTTGTCCAAATTTTATGAAAATTAAACAGGCAAAATTAAATTGATTTTACTCAAGGTGTTTGGAACCACCTTAAACATTTATATGATAGTATACATAAGTTTTAAATCATCATTTTCATCTCTTCATTCAGGTGTAGACAATTGGCATAATTATATTATTTATTCTTACACACAATTTGCTCCTCTCCATTCATAGATAGACAGTGTACACAAGTTTCGTTGTTGTCAAAAGTGGGTTTTATTTTATTGCCTTTGCACAAAATATGCACCTCTTCACTTATACACAGACAGTGTATTATGTGCTTTCATTGTCAATACATAACATATGCTCCACTTCACAAATATGCAGTGTACACAAATGCTTTCATTGTCACTACATAACATATGCTCCATTTCACAAATATGCAGTGTACACAAATGCTTTCATTGTCAATACAACATATATGATCACTGAAACATGTACACGGTAAATAAAAGAGCTTTCATTGTCATTACAAATATATGCTCCCTACACATGTACATAGTCTCAAAAATGTGCATTTACTGTCATTACAAAATACATGCTCCCTTGCTCCCCAGGTATGCCGTTTACACGAGTGCTTTCATTGTCATTTGGGCTATGCCATTAAGAAAGATGTGGGAGGATAGTAAGGAAATAACTATACTTAAGGAATGACTGTTATACTTTTTCTGTCTATGGAGATCAAAATATCGTTATTTAAAAGGCAGAAAAAATGTTACAGTCATTATTTATAATTTAATTCTAAAAAACATGAATAACCACAGTCACAGTACAAAAGTACGTCTATGAGCTGAAAGACAGCACATTGTCAGCCAATCAGAAGATGTGTACCATTATCCAAAAATAATGTCCTGTCCTACCATCCCACATCTGTTTTAATGGAATAGCCCTTATATATTACATGTGCTGATTATTATGGTTGTTATGTTCAACATGTTGTTTCTCTCATATTCTGTTAATTTACATAAAATAGTTTTTGATGATTTCATTTTAAAATCACAGTTTTTTTCTTAAAAATTATAGAAAAAAATCAGAAAAAGTTAGAGATGTAAAAGTGTTTAATACTTTTCAGAATTTTCCTTTAGCTGACCTTAAAATTTTGTATTAGGTTAACATTTAATCACTTAAATCATGATATCAGAAAATTGCCTTGAAATTAAAATAATACAGAATCTATTAAATAATTATGTATGGTCGTTTTACTCATAAATCATGAATCTTGAATCATTATTTTATTGTATTTGCAATGTTTTTGTTATGTTTTATCATTTGTACACTGCCATTCCATTATATGCTAGGTTCAATAAAACAATCTAACAGAAATGTGTTGTCATAGTTACCAATAACATGCTTTTTGGAGGTTTATTATTATTGAAGCATGTGGTATATGAAGCCCACAGGAACCCTACACTTAAATATAGTCGTTGATGGGTTGCTGTCTCATTGGTATGTATATCCCACATCTTTTTTATAAGTCACCTACCAACGAAGTCAAAGAGGACTTTAGGTTTGCACTCTGTCTGTTTGTCCATCAGGTCAGTCAGGCAAATCTGTTTTTCACACTATTTTTCTTTGTGCTTGAAGATATGGTTTTGATATTTACTATCATGATTTATATGGACAAGTTACAGATCAACTCTGAATTTTGTTCTGGTTTGATATTTTGTGCAGAGTTATAGTCCTTGGACTTGGCAAATTCACTCCAATATTCAGTTTTCTGCACATTTTCTTGTCATGCTTGAAGATGTTACTAAGTAATTCAATAGTTAGAATATTGTTTTATCATTACAATTTACAAATCAAATATAATTTTATTCCAGTCTGATGATTTTGTGCAGATTTATGGTGCTTGGACTTCAAAAATTCATTCAAATAATCAGTTTTCCACACTTTCTTTGACATGCTTAAAGACTTTGATTTGATAATTGGTACATCATTTTATCATGACAGTTACATTTGGTTAAGATTTATATTACATGTTGAGGTCCATTTTTCAAATATTCAAAAGATCAACTATATGTGGTGTAACGTGTACATTCTTTCCGACAGGCTTTTTCAAGGTACTTAAACTAAGAATGTTCTTATCCTGGGCATAAAAACAATGCTGTATTTGGCGAAACCTTTTCAACTTTTGATCTTCAGTGCTGTATAACTTTGTACTTTTTTCACTTTCGATCTTTCATATCTGGGCGTCACTTGATTTTTGTGTGGACAAGGCGAGTTTTTTGACATATTGAATTTTAAACCTGATGCTTTTTGTTATCTATTAATCATGTTTTTCTTTGTCTAATATGTTCTCCTGTTTATTTGTATTGTAGTCCTGTAATATTATGTTGTCATCTCAATGTTATATTTAACTTTGCCATTAAAGTGCGAGGTTTGGCATGCCACAAAACCAGGTTCAACCCACCACTTTTATTCCCCTTTAAAAGTGTCCTGTACCAAGTCAGGAAGGTGGCCATTGTTATATTATTGTTCGTTTCTCTGTGTGTTGCATTTTAACGTTGAGTCGTTTGTGTTTCCTCTTATTTTTGAGATATTGAGATAAGACGTGGCACGGTACTTGTCTATCCCAAATTCATGTATTTGGTTTTCATGTTATATTTGTTATTCACGTTGTGTTTTGTCTGATGCTTGGTCCATTTCTGTGTGTGTTACGTTTCTGTGTTATGTCGTTGTTCTCCTCTTATATTTAATGCGTTTACCTCGGTTTTAGTTTGATACCCCGATTTTGTTTTTTGTCCATGGATTCATGAGTTTTGAACAGCGGTATACTAGTGTTGCCTTTATTTAGCAATAAATTTATATAATCCGGAATCAAGTCAGAAATATGAAAATAGTCTATTCTTTATAAGTATACCCGGTAAGTGTCGTAAATAGCCCAAAATAGAGGGGACTGGTCCTGTCTGGCATTCCTATCCACGCCTTTGTTCATACAGCCCTGTACTATGCTATTTTGATTTTTAAAGGGGAAAACATACCTTTTGATGCAATATGAACATTTAACTTCTAGAAAAAGAGCAACCCCCAATAAGATGCCATAATTTTTGTTTTATTTCAATTTTTTCCTTAACAACCATGATCCAGTTTGTTGCTTTTTCAAACAAGTAACCTCACTAATTTACCTTTCATCTAAAGTGTGCACCTATGCCATTCAATTCTAGCAAGAACACAGACATCATAATACACATTTACATTTGTTTTATGGGTATTATAAATAGTAGAAAGGTACCGCTCCTTTATGAAATCCATTTAGATGATTTGCAGTAATTCAAAGATCCTAAAGATGTCTCAAATACGCATTAAAAACGAAGACTGTAGCAGCGTACTTATAGACGAAAACATATTGAAATGTTAAAGATCACTTCATTTCTATATGTTCTGTTTGTTTCAAAAGACATTTCTTCTCCAAGGAGTATTTGGCAAAAAGGGGCCGGGAGGGTTAATGTTTTTTTTTAATTATTATTTCTAAGTGTATTTTAACGGATCTGAAATACTACTCAAACAATATACAATTTACTGCACACTTTTCTTAAGCGCTGCAAATATTTTTGTGTACGTCCAGTCTATTCGGGTAGACCATTTCAAATGAATCATGATTTCGGCAATGATGATGCTTTGATTCTTGATCAGGGTTTAATCAAGCTTCTTACAGTTTATCTTTTATAACAAATTAATATATCAAATTTAGACAAATATGTCTGTAAAGAACTTTATTAATACATAAAACTGTTTGGAATATCAATTTTATTCCAAAACGTTTCTTCCACTGTAAAATTCATGTTCTAAATACCTATTGTTGTGTATGATACTTAACCCACACGTCAAGGCCCCTACATTGACTATCGACTGCATGTAGACAAAACATGATTTAAACTACATGTAAACATTAAGTTTTATCAATGAGAGAGTAAGGCCGTGTTCACATTGACCTAAACTCGGTGTTGTGTAAGTGTAACTCACACATAAACTAAACATAATTACGTTCCCATTGATAAAACTCAATGTTTACATGTAGTTTAAATCATGCTTTGTCTACATGCAGTCGATAGTCGATGTAGGCCTTGTGTAGGTTCAGTGTACACAAAACTAGACATTCCGAACTGTAATTTGTACATTTATATGTAAAAAAGAAACGATTTTTATATAAAATTGATACTTATAACACTTATTAATTAAGTTCTTTACAAAAATATTTGTCTAAATTTGATATATTTATTTGTTATAAAAACACTTTACGTAGCCTTATCAACCCCTTATCAAAACTCATCCATCATCATTGCCGAACACATAATTCCTTAGAAAAGGTCTTCCCGAATCGACTGGACGTACACACTGACAGAAATATTTGCCACTGGTCTTTACTCAAACAACGTATCACTCATAAATGCATTACTGAAAAAGGGTGAGGTTAATTGTTTGTTTGTGTAGAATCTCAGATCCGTTAAAATACAATTAGAAATAAAAAAAAAATATCATGCTCTCCTTTTGCCAAATAAAAACTTGTAGAAACAATACCATTTGAAACAAACAGAAAAGATAGAAATGTAGTGATCCTTAACATCGCAATTCTTTTTCTTTGTCTATAAGCACTGATGCAGCCTACATTTTTAATGCGTAATCGAGACATCTTTTAACTACTGCAAATCATCCAAAATGACTTTCTTAAAGAAGCAACCACTTTAATTTAAAAAAAAGGGGGGGGGGCTGTCAGAGTCCGAATTTTTT
This sequence comes from Mytilus trossulus, assembly GCF_036588685.1. NCBI lineage: Eukaryota > Metazoa > Mollusca > Bivalvia > Mytilida > Mytilidae > Mytilus > Mytilus trossulus. The sequence continues at coordinate 77,314,195 of NC_086382.1, read as the reverse complement.
TCTCGCGCGAAAGTTAATATTCATTTTTTTTCGATGGTACCAATTCAATATTTAACACTAGCATCTATAGGGAAACATTGGATTCAGACTATTTTTTCATTCTAATCATCTGTATGACCAGATTTGTTTTCAATCAAATTGTGGAAAAATCCATCCCCCCTTTTTTTAAAGTCAAATGGTCGTTCCCTTACTGCTAGAAAAGTTTTTCGAAAATTTGAGTTCGGTTCTACGTAATGAACATTTAAATGACATATAGTTTACAAGTGTGAACACATCTTATGTACAGGTAACTAAACAAGGTGTATAGATATGGACAAATCTTATGTGAATTTAGTGTAGATTACATTAAACCAAATGTAAACATGTTTACTGAACACGGCGTTTGGTGTGAACACGGCCTAATTGTGTTTTGTTTATGTGTGAATTACACTAATACAATAACGAGTTCCTGTCAAGTGAACACGGCCTTAGTAAAGTTATTCCTATGCAAGATCATGCAATGATGTATCTTATCTGTATATTGTTATGTATGTATACATGTTTCATCAGATAAAATTGTGTTGACTTATTTGTAATTACTGATAAAAAGATACAGTCATGTTTGTATGTTGTACAATTGTCTATTTATAACTGATTAACTAAAACATGTATTTTTTTTAAAATGTGAATGATTTTTTCATCTCTCTATTATTGACACTATAATCATGATAGATCTTTTTTCTGAATTAAATAATTTGACTTAAACTTCTAAAGTATTTTTTCTGGCTTATTTGTAAAACAAAGAAAAACTTTTGCAATCAATTCAATTCAATATTTTATTTACGTCTCACCTTATGTATAAAATTACACAATACATTTATAAAAGATACATTTTGTATACATAAGCCAATCTGTACAGATTTATGAGAGACGATAATCACTTAAAAGAATATGTTTATGTACATAATAAATATTAAACCTGAATGGTAAAATTATACAACAAAAGTATTTCATTATTATTTACAATATAAAACTTCTCGGCGTCGTTTAAGAATAAAGTTACAGGTTTTGGCACATAATCTTATACTATCTTGATTCGAAAATAAAAATACCATTTTCTGACAATCTGTAAAACTATTAAAATGTTCATCAATTTTAAGAGACTCAGTAAAAAGAACTTGTCTAAGATCATTATAAACAGGACAATGTAAAATAACATGATATTCATCTTCGACAATATTAAAACAATTAAAACAACATCTCTCTTCCAGCGGCAAATTTTCATACCTCCCAGTTTCCAGTCTAATAGGAGCCACCCCACATCTAAATTTTGCAAAGGCGCTTCTTTAACACAAAGGCATTAACAGTTTGCAGTAGTTTTCTACAACACACTCCTGCTTAAAAATATTATAGGTTCTTAATTTATTACGCCCATTTCCCCGTCTGGAAGAGGATGAACTAACAATACATTTCCACTCTTCAATATAATTATCAATCATTCTTGACATCACTGTATCAATAAACATATTTTTATTAAAATTAGTGTTTATATCACAAAAGTCAACCAATTCAAGTTCCGTGAATTGTTTTTTAACAATGAAATTCCAATTTTTCACAATTTTATGTTTCAGACCGACCTCATCTGCCCATATAAATATTTTCCTATTAATACGATCTGGCTCCATATTTACTAATCTGTGCCAGTGTCTGGAAATTACTTTCCATTGAGTATGGTAAATTGGAATCCACCCCATGTCTCCCATAATAGCTGGATTAGGTGTATATTTACCAACACCAAGGAAGAACCTACACGCTCTCATTTGAATCGCATTAATAAATGAGAAATTCTTGCAGCCCCAAATCGCGGCACCATATTCAACAATAGGACTTACAAGTGCATCAAATAGTTTTTTATAGACGTCATATGACATGCCACCAATAGCTTTACACTTAGCTATAACCAGACCTAGAGCTCTGTTTGCTGACCTAGCAACTGCTTTTGCAGTAATACTAAAGTCTAGAGACTCATTTAAAACAAGGCCTAGATAAGCATATTCGCTGCTAGTAGCAATATTCATATCCCCACACTTAAAGACGTGACTTGATCGTTCAAATGAGGTCGGTCTGAAATGGACAACATTACTCTTACATGAATTAATAGTAATTTTGTTGTCAGTACACCAATGATATAACTCATCTAAGAGGTTTTGTAACTCATTCTCAGTATTTGCTAACAGTACGATATCATCAGCATACAATAAAATACATACTTTTTCTCCCCCAATGTCAACACCAAAATCAAATGATTTTAAGTATACAGCTAATTCATTTATGAAAATGTTAAATAATAAAGGAGAAAGTGGACAACCTTGTTTTAAACCACAGTTCACAGTAAACCAATCTGTATTGAAGCTATTGACTCTGATCGAGCACCTGACCCCATTATAAAGGGACTTAATAGCCATACACATTTTTACATCAACCCCCAGAGATGTGAGTTTTTCCCATAACAATGTCCTATTTATCGTATCATACGCCTTCTTAAAATCGATAAATGCACAAAAGGTGGATTTTCGTAGCTTTTTACGAACATCGACTAAACTAGTAAGTGAAGATATTTGATCTATGGTACTCCTTCCCTTCCGGAACCCATTTTGATCATCAACTAAGGACTTATTATCTTCAACCCATTGAGACAGCCTCAAGTTTAATATATTACAATATAATTTATATGAAGCTGGGGCTAAAGCAATACCCCTATAATTTAAGGGGTCTCTTTTATCTGACATGTTATTTTTGGGTATCGGATTAATAATTATATTATTCCACATCTCTGGGACTTTACCAGTTTTAAAACACCAATTAAACAATCTATGTAAAAATATAATACAATTCTGGTTACATAAAACATCAGCTGGAATACTATCTACACCAGAGGCTTTGCCTCTTTTGCTTTTACATACGACATTAAAAACCTCTTCAAATGAAATTTCTTCTGTTAAAAGAAAGTCGCTTTCTGTCAAAACGGCTGGGCTATGACCGACTGGAATGTTCCTATCCGTTGTAACCTGGTTACCTGTTTGATTAAGTAGATCGGCATAGTCCGATTTCCACTTTAACAAAACATCATCAATATTTGAAGATACATTACCATTTGCGTCTACAACTTCCATTGGTATTAAAGTTTTGCGTTCTGAAGCAATTCCTATCTTACCTATCTTCTTCCAAAACGTTTGTTGATCAGTTTTTGATTCCAACAATAATTCTTGCTGCAATGTGTACCAGTACTTACGTTTTGCTTTTTGAACCTCACGATCGAAAACCCTTCGTTTTGACACAAAACTGGACTTTAACTCAACACAAGATACACGAGACAATTTGCCCTTTTTCCATAACTTTTCTGCACAACACATACCATTAAACAATACACTTAAATTATCATTCCACCAAGGTTTTTTAATTCTTTTTCTCTTATTACAATACATACTATCAGACATGACAATTACTTTTGAATGCAACTTCTGATTCATCTCTTCGCTGACAATAGCACAAAAATCAGTATAAACTTGATCAATATTACCTTGGGATACTTCATTTGTTTCAAGACCATTGATAGTATCTAAAAGTCGCAAATGTATATCATCGCCGTGACAAAAATTTGAAGGTATGTTTTTTACATCAAACTTAATAAATTCAGGACTACGATTTCCTGAGGTATGACACGACGGTAATGAGGCACTGATACGTGTATTTAACTCACAATACAACAAAGAATGGTCGGGTATTGATCTCGCATCCAACCCAGTCGTATTAAGCTTAGATTTTATAATTAGGTCCGAAGCTCTAATAACTTTGAAGTCTTGAAAAAAATGAAGATTTTCATAGCTAGTAATACAATAATCAACAACCGATTGACCCTTTGATGACACACATGTGAAATCATTGTTTGTACCAAGTCTACCGTTCAACATACAACAATTGCTTCTTGTTAAAAAATCAATAAATGTAGAACAGTAACTATTACGTGAAAAATCTATAACACTTCTCATATTTATACAATCGACTCCAGGAATGTAATCATACTCATCCCCACATCTACTATTAAAGTCTCCACAAATATAAAATAAACCATCATTTTGGAATTCATAAACTTGTGAAATCAATGTGTCAAAAAATAGTTCCTTGTCTACTTGCCTAGTAGAGTGATCAGGTGGAAGATAGCAAACACATATATTAAATCTAAAATTTGACAGCCTGTGATGCAGGTACAACCATAAAATACCTTCAAAAGATTGGTCTAAAATACCAATATCAAAAATTTCAGTTAAATAATTTTTAATTAAAAAACCAACTCCACCTGACCCACACTTGGCGTTTTTATGGATGCCATTTCTGTTATGACCAAACCATTTAAAATCATTTACAATCAGTACTTCATCTTTCTTTAGATGAGTTTCAGCTATACCTAAAACATCAAGATTTAAACATGAAATTGAATTTAAACGAACATTAAAATTGTCAGAAAAGGTATTTTTACTCCATCCGTTGACATTCCAAAAACCTATTTTCACCTATCTCCCTCCATGGTATTGACTTGAATTGTCTTGCATGTAATGTTCACTGTTATGTCTTGATGATCGGCGGTCGAAGCTTTCATTGTAACTACTACGTTGTGTGTGGTAATCAGAACTGTCCCTGTGTCGGCTGGTTGAAGAATGACGATCGTAACTTCCAGCGTGACTATTATGTTCACGATGCCTATTTGAACGAACATTACTGTGGGAATCTGAACGGGCGGATTCGTCAACAAGTCTAGATCCTCTCACACGTAGATCTGGGTTCACAGATTTCAGAGTTTTAGCTAGAACTCTCATATTTTCGGATTCAATGCGTTGTTGCAGGGTCATGTCAGGGTGTATATAAATGTTACTATATTGTCTGCTGACTTTAAGTTTATTTTTAGCTGACAAGATACTCTCTCGGTCATCTCTTGATTTACATGAGACAACAACTACGCCATCCCGGCCAGACTTGTTGATTTTACGTTCAACATTAAATGTACCTATTCTCGCTATTTTTAGACCCTCAGTGAATAAGGCCGCAACTTTTAATTTTAGGTTCTCATTCCGACCCTCTGGAAGATTTCGAATTATCACGTTTTTTGAAATATCTTGTGCTTGGTTTGTTGCTCTACTACCTATTTCACCTACTGTTTTAGAGACTCCATCTAACTTATCTTCAACTACTTTAAGATATTGATCAATATCTGACCTCAGTGCATCTACAATCTTATTTACATCCTTACGTATTTTTGATGACTCACTATTTACCCGTTTATCTAAAATCTGATTAAATTTCTGGGTCAACTTTTGTTCTAATTTCTCCTCTAAAGTACTTATTCGATCGTTAACGTCACTAAACATTGTCCGCATATCTGCTGATAATTTACTTATCATTTTTGTCATGACAACGGTGTCGGCAGTGAGTTCTGTATCAATATGTATGTCTGCTTCGACATCAATATTTGGAGATTTGTTTTTTGTTGGTGCACTTTTTTTTTCTGGATGTTTTGCCGATTCGCCAGTCTGTTTCCGTGCCTTTTTACTTACAGGTACTTTTATAACTTCAGATGCTATTCTGGGGGAAGCTGTGCCACTAGAATGTTTGCGTTTATTACTATTCATAACAACTGTTAATGTGTGAATTCCTCCCATAGTTTTAAACTCCATAAATCAATAATGTTTGCTTAACTATTGAAGTTATCAATCTCCCATTATGCAATCATATAAAGATTTAATAAAGATATTTACAATATGATATATAGAATACCACCCTATTTTTAAGGTTCAGTCTGGTATCTATCATTTCTTATACCTATAACACACCAGAACTTTGCAACTACATGATGTCAATATTGATGAATTCTGGTCTAAACCTCCAGTTTTCACCTGTTCTTATTCGCAATTGATATGAAACTAGAGGCTCTAAAGAGCCTGTGTCGCTCACCTTGGTCTATGTGAATATTAAACAAAGGAAGCAGATTGAAAATTGACTACAAAGGTCAATAACTCCTACAGGGGTCAATTGACCATTTCGTTCATGTTGACTTATTTGTAGATCTTACTTTGCTGAAAATTATTGCTGTTTATAGTTTACCTATATCTATAATAATATTCAATATAATAACCAAAAACAGCAAAATGTCCTTAAAATTACCAATTCAGGGGCCGCAACCCAAAAACAGGTTGTCCAATTCATCTGAAAATTTCAGGGCAGATAGATCTGACCTGATTAACAATTTTACTTCATGTCAGATTTTCTCTAAATTATTTGGTTTTTGAGTTATAAGCCAAAAACTGCATTTTACCCCTATGTTCTATTTTTAGCCGTGGCGGCCATCTTGGTTTGATGGCCAGGTCACCGGACACATTTTTTAAACAAGAAACCCCAAAGATGATTGTGGCCAAGTTTGGATCAATTTGGCACAGCAGTTTCAGAGGAGAAGATTTTTCTAAAAGATTACTAAGATTTACGAAAAATGGTTAAAAATTGACTATAAAGGGCAATAACTCCTAAAGTGGTCAACTGATTATTTTGGTCATGTTGACTTATTTGTAGATCTTACTTTGCTGAACATTATTGCTTTTTACAGTTTATCTCTATCTAAAATAATATTCAAGATAATAACCAAAAACAACAAAATTTCCTTAAAATTACCAATTCAGGGGCAGCAACCTAACAACGGAATGTCAGATTCATCTGAAAATTTCAGAGCAGGTAGATCTTAACCTGATTAACAAGTACCCCATGTCAGATTTGCCCTAAATGCTTTGGTTTTTGAGTTATAAGCCAAAAACTGCATTTTACCCCTATGTTCTATTTATAGCCATGGCGGCCATCTTGGTTAGTTGGCGGGGTCACTAGACACAATTTTTAAACTAGATACCCCAATGATGATTGTGGCCAAGTTTGGTTAAATTTGGCCAAGTAGTTTCAGAGGAGAAGATTTTTGTAAAAGTTAACGCAGGACGACGACGACGGACGACGACGGACGCCGGACGCCAAGTGATGAGAAAAGCTCACTTAGCCCTTCGGGCCAGGTGAGCTAAAAAGGAGCCTTGGTGGCCAAGTGCTTTAAGAAGTTCTATTACTTTTATCAACTAGCCAGTCAACATTGAGGTTGTAAGTTTGAACCCAGTGCACTCAACACAAATCTTAATTGACTTGGATTGTCAGTTTTCCTATCAAAGGTCAGTGGTTTTCTCTTGGGACTCTGGCTTCCTCCACCAATAAAAACTGTCCGCTTCAAAATAGCCAACAACATTTGAAAAAATTTACTCTTCAAAGAGGCGTTTAAAGACCAACAACTAATTAGTATAATAACAAGATGGGAGCCACATGTTGAGAATGATCTGCATACCCTTCCGTGCACCTGAGATCACCCCAAGTGTTTTGGTGGGGTTCACATTGTTAAGTCTTTTGTTTTCTATAATGTGTATTATGTTCTGTTGTTTGTCTGTTTGTGTTTGTATTTTTTAGCCATGATGTTTTCAGTTTAATTTTTTTCACTTATGAGTTTGTATGTCCCTTTGGTTTCCTGTGTCTCTCTCTTATCTCTTAGGCAATAATACTACATACTCAATTATCCTTATTTGACTTTTGTTATGTTTCAGTTGTTGTAATCTAATTATATTTATAAGACTTGCTTCATCTTTGGGTTTTTACTTTTTTTTTTTAAACAATTATGGACTTTGAAGTGTATGTATTGTATAATGATGAAAAAAGTGAAGTTAAACTTTTAACAACATTTAATGATAGCATACGCACATATATATATAATATATATATATATATATGTTTATCCATGTAATGTGTTACATTTATCATGTTTAATATATATACAGGTAACATTTTACATAAAGATCATATTTTATATTTCATTTTTATCTTGTTCTGTTTGATTGACAGTTACAAAATTTCTAAATGTTTTTAACAGCACAGGTTTAACATCCTATAATGTTCATTTTATACAGCTTTCCAGTGTCAGAACTTTCTTCATTTTTCAAATATCATCCTATATATAACACTGCAAAGTTTTCTTCCATTGTGATGGCTAGAGAACTTGGATATTTTATGCCTAAGTATTTGGTATTATAAGTGGTCAGTAGTTGACCAGTGTTGTCCAGTATATGTAGTGTATGACTGCTATAGTCAGCTACAATAACATTGTCTATTGGTGTGGTTATAACTGACACTGGATTGAATGCACTGTGCCTGTTGAAAGAAGGAAGTCCTGTGTAATAACTAATGGCATCTCCTTTACCTAACACAACTACTCTTGGAATAGCATATTACTGGATCACAAAAATAGTACCGTTCAGGAAACTAGTTATAGACAGAATATATCCATCAAATATAGGTCTATTGTTTTTATCTTCTATATATCTTTTCAGATGTTTACCATCTGTATCCATAACAACAACCACTTTACCTCCACCTACTATCACCTTACCATCTTTTGTCACATGAACTCTGGCAATGGTAGACAATTTATTAAAGTATATAGAATCTGTCACTTTATTAGATCCAGCCTTGATCTGCTTCAGTCTTGATTCCTCTGTAGCCAGTAGGATGTCATGCTTATCCCCTTCAAGTTTAACATTCTGTAGAGATGTATGTGGTGTATTAAAACAGATTGAAACCTTTTTCAATTCCATCACCAATCCATAATGAACCATCTAGAGACACTGCCAATCACCTGATGTCCACCATTTTGGTCTGGTATTCTTTAATGTTTATTAGTTTAATAGTGGTCGTAGAACTGCTTTCTCCTGCTTCTGGCCGACCAGTTACTTCTTTGTCCTGTTGGTCTGCCTCTTTGTTTTGTTGACCCATATCTTTTATGTCAACAATTCTATGGTCTTTTTCTGACTTGAATTTAGAATGTACTTTATCCTTACATTTACTACACATCAATAAGTCACAGTCCAGACACTTCCATTTTACTTTAGGGTCTCCTTCACACAACTGACATTGTACTGGACATTGTCCTTGTAGTAAGGACATTGCCATATTGAAGACGAAATATGCAGCTCTCTTTCATCAATTTTTTATAAGTAATAATCTACAACATAACACATATCTGAGATTTGGTAACTTTCATAAGTGTAAACATTTGATAATTTATCCTATAAATAAAACTAGATGTGGGTTAATGTCACTTAGACAGTTAACCAAATACATGCACAAAACATAGTATAGTTATGAAATTTACAAGTTATGGAAGCTCCCTTGTTATGTTTTGGAATAGACAACTTTTGAGTTCGATGCATTTCCGTCAAAAACTCCGGTTTTAGTGAACGTCATTTGTGCGTTTAGGGGCGTCGTCACTTCCATTCCAATGTTGAGCGAGTGGTTGGAAAACTATAATTCTATTTTGTACGAATTATTCGGAAATTGAATTCTCAAAATTGATAATTAGCACTGCTGTTATTAGGGAATCGTCATTAAGTACCTACAGAACAACCATTATTTCTAGTTTATCCTGCACAATGACGATCACTAAGACGCTTGATGAAAGTTATTAGTGCAGGGATACAGGTGATCCTCTCTATCTGGTAAATGACGTCCTAAAGGCGCGTAAAGTTGACGATTTTTTTTCCGCTGACGGATGAACTCGAAAGTGGTCTATTGAATTTGAATGCATCAACAAATTTTCCCTGATGACCCCCATTTTTCTTTTTACAATTCTTTTACATGAACAATGATAAACTGTCTGTCTTGTTTTATTTTAATTATTTTTTAATAGTTTTTGAGGACTTAAACTTGTCAATGATAATTAAAGCTATGAAATGTCAAGAGAGAACATTTTCCCGCCAAAATTTCAATGGCTTATATCTGGATAACAATCACAGTGACCTTTATATTTTTTTATCTTTTGATTCCTTTATAAATTCCCTATCAATATATGCTAGTGTTTTAAAAAGTTAATTATTTTGAAACTGAGAAGCCAACTCCCTTAACCTTACCCTCTTGAAATATGCTTGTGAAATAAAAAAATATAATTATTACTATATCTATTTAAAACAAGATCAACTATCTATATAGGTATGAAAAATAATTATTGTAAAGAAATTATTCTGGATGATAATTGAAAGACAAGCCTCTAATGCAAACAAGAACTGTGAATCCATTTATTTTTGTGGGTACTAATTTTCATGGTTTGAAGAAAACTTGCATATTTATAGAAATTTAATTTCATTGTTCTGGCAAAGTCTGCATACATTCCTTCAGAAAAAATGTAATTTGTTGAACATTTAAATTTGTGGTTCACCTGTACCCACAAAATTCAGAAAAATAGGTATCCAAAGAGGAATAATGAATCCACAGTATGTACAGGTTATAGTACAAATAGAGAAAATATATTGACAAATTTGGTATCAAACAAGACCTATACAGTATTTGTTCACTGAAATGAGGACCCAATGGCCTCTGATGATGCTACAAAATGAATGTGTATTCCTCAGCTTCTAGTAAAGTTAAAATGATGTATCTAATCTGTATTGTTATGAGTATATACATCTATCCCCAGATTAAACTGTGTTGATTTATTTGTAACTACTGATAAATAGAAACAGTCATGTTTGTATGTTGTACAATTGTCTATTTATAACTGATTAACTAAAACATGTTATTCTTTTAAATGTGAATAAATTTTTCATCTCCCTTTTATTGACACTATAATCATGATAGATCTTCTTTTGAATTAAAGAATTTGACTAAAACTTCTATAGTGCTTTTTCTGGCTTACTTTTAAAACAAAAGAAAAACTTTTGCATGGCAACTGTTTCTGTAAAGAGACTTCATTTTAATATAGAAAAAAAAAAAAAAAAAGATTTGAAATCAACAAATTTGACTTGTCATTATAGATATGCATTGAAAAAATATAGATTCGACATTTTTTTTTTAAACAACATCATTGGATGTTAACAAGTTACTTCTTTTACCATGTTTACTCTGCTGTTGTATTGAATAGCTTTTGTTTTTTTGCCATGTAATTTTTGGTTTGTTTCGACTTATGATTTTGAATAACTCTTTGGTATCTTTCATCTGTCTCATGATGTTTAGTTGTTTAAATCCACACATTATCTGGAGGACAAGTAAAAACAATACTGGATTTGGCAATTGAATACTTTGACATTATATGGTTGCAATGACAAAATTGATGGTGTAGGTATTCTATCTCATTTATCCTGCAGCTCTGTTAATGTGATGAACATTTTCAACACTATTCCAAGATGTAGGAAAAAATGAAAAGAAGAAAAGATCCTTTCTATAAAACTTTCCTTCAACAAGAAATGCCTTCATGTCATCAACTTGGGTAATATCCCTTATCATATATCAGTTTAATCGAAAATACCTTTCTATCTTAAAGATCAGTCTACCTATTATTTCTTAAACCTTTACCAAACAAATTGCAACTTAAATTTTCAATTACAATCATGTTTTGCAGGATTTCAATATTGATGACTTCAAGTCAAAAGTTCCTGTTTGCATCTGTTCTAGTTCCCAATTCACATATAATAAAGATATGAGTGTCACATGAGGGTCAGGATCTACATACTCTTTTAAGAGCACCTGAGATCTCTCAAAGTTTTTGGTGGGGTTCTTGTTGCTCAGCCTATGATTCTTTATGTTGACAGTTTTATTGTTTTCAACTTATGAGTTTGAATGTCCCTTTTGTTTCCTTCGCCTCTCTCTTATCTCTTTGGCAATAATACCACATACTTAATTATTCTTGTTTGCTATTTAGTTTTGTATCAGTTATAACCTAATTAGTAATTATATTCATAATACTTTTTTTTCTTTTTATTTTAAATAATGGACTTTGGAAGTGTAATGAACATTGTATAATAATGAAAGAATTAAAATAATAGATTTACAACATTTAATAATAGCATACACACATATAAATATATATAATTCCATGTTAAGGGTTTTACTTATATACAGCTTACTATTTACCTCAAGATCATATTTTATATTTCATGTTTATATTGTTGTGTTTGAATTACAGTTTAAGAATATCTACATTTTTGACAGCATAGGTTTAACATCCTATAATGTTCATTTTATACAGCTTTCCAGTGTCAGAACTTTCTTCATTTGACATATCACATCCTATATATAACACTGCAAAGTTTCCTTCCATAGTGATGGCTAGAGATCTTGGATTATATATACCTATCTCTGAAGTTTTGTATGTGGTCAGTAGATGACCATTGTTGTCTAATATGTGTAATGTATTACTGCCATTGTCAGCTACAATAACATTGTCCATTGGTGTGGTGATTACTGTCTCTGGGTCGAACGTGATGTCACAGTTGATGAGAGGATGTCCGGTGTACTTATTGATGACATCTCCGTGACCTAATACAACTACTCTTGGATTAGGACACATTTGTACCACAAAAATATTACCATTCAGGGTACTGGTTATAGACCAAATATTTCTTTCAAATATTGGTCTATTGTTCTTATCTCTTATATACCTTATCAGATGACTACCATCTGTATCAATAACATCAACCCATGCATATGCACCGACTATAACTCGACCATCTTTGGTCACATGAACTCTCTTTAGATTGGTTATGTCTTCGCAGTATGTATAATATGTGACTTTATTAGACCCAGCCTTGATCTGCTACAGTCCTAGTTCCCCTGTAACCAGTAGAATATCATTGGAAGGGGTAACAGCTATATCATATACCCTCATATTAAAACTTGATAAGACCTTCATCTTGTCTCCTACTAGTTTAACATTCTGTAGGGCTGTATATGATTTAAAGAGATGGAAACCCTCCTCCTCATCTCCATCACCAATCCATAATGAACCGTCCAGGGATACTGCCAAAAAATTTATGGTACTCATTTTGATCTGGTATTGTTTTGTGTTTGTTAGTTTAACATCAGTTTCAGAACTGCTTACCCCTGATTTTCGTTGACCAAAGATGGACATCTTTTTGTTGTCTATTTGGTCCACTTTCTTGTCTTGTTGGTGCACATCCATGCCTTTTTTGCCCACTTCTTTTATGTCAACAATTCTATGGTCTTTTTCTGACTTGAATTTAGAATGTACTTTATCCTTACATTTACTACACATCAATAAGTCACAGTCCAGACACTTCCATTTTACTTTAGGGTCTCCTTCACACAACTGACATTGTACTGGACATTGTCCTTGTAGTAAGGACATTGCCATATTGAAAAAAGAAAAATATTCAGCTCTCTTTCATCGATTAATCAAATAATAACTTACAGCATACAACATATATGAGATTAGATATTTTTCATTAGTTTAAACATTTGATTATTTATCATATAAATAAAACTAGATGTGGGTTAATGTCAAACAAGAACTATACAGTAAAGTCCACTGAAATTGTAACAGTGGTTTGATTCCGCCAGTGTACTTTATCCGGAGGATGAACATTCTTAGTGTTTTTTATCCACCAAAAAAAAATTCACTTCAGAGTTTTTAATCTGAGTCCAGTGTGGAACATCCACCACTTTTGATGAGATTCTAAAGATTATTTTTTTAAGGTGAATTATATAAAAAATGGAGCTTGGTATTTTTTGGGGCCTTTTGAATAAACTAAAACTTGCATAGTTGATTTATGTAAAAAAAAAAGTACAAAGTGAACTAGTGTTTTTCTTCCAATGAATGTCTAAACAAATGTTATTAACCAGTAACGTATTACACTAGTGATTGTGTTTCTGGAATGATTGCACTAGTTAATTTGAACCGGGATTTATTTCACAAGTATTTAAGATTCATTCATTGATGAAGTGTTTTAGTTCTCACTTTGAACACATGATAACACAATATTATGCTTTATTTACGAATTATATTTTCATAATTTTCTAATCCATCTAATCATATGCTTTTAAATTGTAATATTCATATATATACTTGATTGCCGAAGTTTTTCTGTGCATTTGCGATTTGTTAGACATATTAGAGATATTAAATCATATCTTCGAATTCTATGTCAATACTATTAATCAAACTGGTTTCTTGATAACTATTCTCATTCTAACCCATTATTTATGTAATCTATGAACCGGTCTAATATAAACAAAACAATGATATGAAGATCAACTCATTCACACTATTTGCGTCCAATATTCTCTAGTGAAAAACAGCTAACCGGGAATGAAATCAGGGTGGAATGAAATTACGCTTACAACATGAGTTTTTTTCTATAAAGGATACAATGACCTATGATGATGCTACAAAATGAATTTGTAATACACAGCTACTAGTAAAGTTAATTAGATGTATCTAATCTGTATTTTATTTTGACCATTTTAATGTTGTAGAACTTTTACTCTAAGATTTTTCTGGACAGAGATGGACAACATTCTACAAACCAACTATCTGTTGATCGAATGTTATTCAGTTATAATGTAAATCATATATATATGAGATTAGATAATTGTTGTTAGTTTAAAGATTTGATAAATGACCATATATATAGAGTACCCCTTACCCCCAGTACACAAGATTTGTCAATAAATTTCCATGTGATCGTTTTTAGTCCTCCTACAAAATACAACTATTTCCGTTTTAGATCATTTGCATAAAACAGTAAAGGATAAGTCTAAAGAGTCACAAATTATTAATGTAAAGTCTAGAGAGTGAATGACCCTATGAACTATGAACCGACCAATCACAAGCTGTTTTAAATATTTCTGCTTTAAACCGGTTGTTGTTGTATTTTGTAGGAGGAATAAAAACGATCACATGAAAATTTATTGACAAATCTTGTGTACTGGGGGTAAGGGGTACTCTAAGGGCAAACACAATGCATATCATCTGAAAGATAAACTTTTCCTGAATCGAATGGTGTATGTTACAAAAAATTTGAGACTGAATTGACAGAGAAATAAGGGTTTTAAGCGGAGAGGTGAAAAAAGTAGTTGGGTACCTTCTCGTAAATATACGTTGATAGTGGTTCTTCCAATGGATAGAAACAAGTGCCTGTGAACGGAGTAGGTTAACTCCTTCAGGTCGACCTAAATTAACACCCATCATAATAACTGACAGTAAAGGGTTTAATTTACAGTCTCAGGCATTCACATCAGCTGAGAAAGATCTAACCTGGTAATACGGGTATTGTATGAGAGGAGCAAGAATTATAAATTGTAGAGAGTGGATTCGAGAGTCTATTGATGCGATTATAGAAGAAGAAGGCAATATATGGGTGTACATATGGGCAGGAACTTGTGACTTTACTGCTAAAAACGGGAAATATATATATATCCCTGCATACACACGACACTGAATCAATTGTTGAGGACTTTATTTCAGAAGCCAACCTTATTATCAAATGCGTCAACGCCCATCCCGGATATAGAGTAACTATTTTAGAAATACCACTATATGGCATTGTAAGTTGGAATTGGGCAGCAGGTATAGGTAGGGACGATAGAGAAAGGTTTCATGACCACGAAAAACAACTGGAAGAACAAGTAATAGCTGTCATTCGAAAAATAAGAGAGCTTAACGAAGCAAGCGAAAGTTACTCTCCAAAATTTAGCTCAGACCTTACACTCATACAAAAATATAGAACAGGTTAGTAACCATCAAGTAGCCAGAAGGGTACAACACAGATTTGAATTATACTTTGACGGGATACACCGTAGACAATTACTCTCAAAAGTTTGGCTGAAAAAAATAGAACAACAAACAATTAAAGACTGCTGGGAAAATATAAATTAGTATTCTATGATTTAAAAGAAAACATCTTATCTCTAAATTGTAAGCGCAGGTTTCTCCACACTAAACTGTATTGAATTGGAAATCCTTTACTATTAAAACTACACTTTGTTATACATCAATAGAAAAAGAAAAAGAGCAGCGTGGGTTACTCCACACTAAACTGATTTTTTTTCTGTATTGAAAGTGAACAAAGGACCAAGGTTATTTTAGATTTTAACAATCACAAGGTTACATTCTTCTAGACAGTAAGCGTGGATTCCACCACACTAAACTGACAACGTATAAAGTTTGGCTGCATTCTCTGGAACAAGTAAGCGTGGATCTCTCCACACTAAACTAACATTGTATTTCTAGTGATAAACAACCAAAGGACAGAGGACATTTTAGATTTTAAATGCTAATCCCATGCAAGGTTTTAGTAACACTATCCTGAACAGTAAGCGTGGATTACACCACACTAAACTGACATCCTATAGAGTTCGATTGCATAATTCTGAATAAGTAAGCGTGGATTTCCCCACACTATACTGACATTTTTCAGAAATTTATAGTTGAGCCTACAAACCGAAAAACAGTGTACACAAATGCTTTCATTGTCAATACAACATATATGCTCCCCTACACATGTGCATAGTCCCAAAAAAGTGCATTTACTGTCATTACAAAATACATGCTCCCTTGCTCCACAGGTATTCCATTAAGAAAGATGTGGGAGGATAGTAAAGAAATAAATGTACTTAAGGAATGACTGTAATACCTTTTCTGTCTATGGAGATCAAAATATCGTTATTTAATAGGCAGAAAAAATGTTAGTCATTATTTATAATTTAATTCTAAAAAACATGAATAACCACAGTCACAGTACAAAAGTATGTCTATGAGCTGATAGACAGCACATTGTCAGCCAATCAGAAGATGTATACCATTATCCAAAAATAATGTCCTGTCCTACCATCCCACATCTGTTTTAATGGAATAGCCCTAACATATTACATGTGCTGATTATTATGGTTGTTATGTTCAACATGTTGTTTCTTTCATATTCTGTTAATTTACATAAAGTAGTTTTTGATGATTTCATTTTAAAATCTCAGTTTTTTTCTTAAAAATTATTGAAAAAAATCAGAAAAAGTTAGAGATGTAAAAGTGTTTAATACTTTTCAGAATTTTCCTTTAGCTGACCTTAAAATTTTGTATTAGGTTTATATTTTATCACTTAAATCATGATATCAGAAAGTTGCCTTGAAATGAAAATAATTCAGAATCTAATAGATATTATGTATGGTCTTTTTACTTTCGAATCAAGAAATTATTAAGTGTTTTCTTGAATCCTTATTTTATCATATTTCCAATGTTTTTGTTATGTTTTATCATTTGTACACTGCCATTCCATTATATGCTAGGTTCAATAAAACAATCTAACAGAAATGTGTTGTCATAGTTACCAATAACATGCTTTGTGGCGGTTTATTATTATTGAAGCATGTGATTTATGAAGCCCACAGGAAGGTTACACTTAAATATAGTTGTGATGGGTTGCTGTCTCATTGGTATATATATCCAACATATTTTTTATAAGTCACCTACCAACGAAGTCAAAGAGGACTTAAGGTTTGCACTCTGTCTGTATTTCCATCAGGTCAGTATGGCAAATCTGTTTTCCACACTATTTTTCTTTGGGCTTGAAGATATGGTTTTGATATTTACTATTATGATTTATCTGGGAAAGTAACAAATCAACTCTGAGTTTTGTTCTGGTCTGATATTGTTGTGCAGAGTTATGGTCCTTGGACTTGGCAAATTCACTCCAATATTCAGTTTTCCACACATTTTCTTGTCATGCTTGAAGATATTACTAAGTAATTTGATAATTCGAATATTGTTTTATCATGACAATTTACAAATCAAGTTCGAATTTTGTTCTAGTCTGATGATTTTGTGCAGATTTATGGTGCTTGGACTTCGAAAATTCATTCAAATAATCAGTTTTCCACACTTTCTTTGACATGCTTAATCATGACAGTTACATTTGGTTAAGATTTAAGTTACATGTTGAGGTCCATTTCTCAGACATTCAAAAGATCAACTATGTGTACATTCTATCCAACAGGCTTTTTCAAGGTACTTAAATCAAATATGAGTTTCTGTAGTTGGAACTTTATTTAGCTTTTGTAAGCATTGTGTCAACTATAGTTGGACCTTTCCTCAGCCTTTGTAAGCATTGTGTCAACTATAGTTGGATCTTTTCTCAGCTTCTGTAAGCATTGTGTCATCTATAGTTGGTGTATGGATGATTCAAGTTGTACATGACTCTCTGGAAGGGTTCATATAATCTTGACTGCATCAGCAGGGATCATTGATATTGTGATATTTATGCAAAAATCTAAAGTGTGCTCCTCTGCCATTAAATTCTAGAAAGAATATTGACATTGATATATAAACTTCCATATGGTTTATGGGTTTATACATGTAATATGTTTTGCTGGTTTTTTTTTTTTTTATAAATTATGCAGCACATCAATTTTAAAAAACAAACAGACAATGGAAAACAAATGATGAAGTTTAATGAAAAATCTACAAAATGATCTACATTACATTCAGATTCACAATAAAAGTTTATTCTATGATGATAACACTAAAATGCAATAACCTTTGTCATGTATATTTATGATCTATTGTGTTCGAGAAAATTTCTTAAATTTTAACCTGTGAGTCATGTTTATGATACAGACTTTTTTCAAATACTAATTACTGTTAAAAAGTCAAAATATATTGCACTGTTTATGATTGTGTATAGTATATCTCATCTAGACCATATGTATAAAACCTTAAATAATCCGACTATGAAAGTCTATATTTGATAATCATCTGTAAAAAGAAAATTTAAGTGAATTTATTATGAACCATTTTATGAAAAAACACCATTATTATTATGTAAAAAACAGATTTCAATAAAAACATGGCATAAATCTTAAAAACAATCTTACATTGGTCAATAAAAATAAATTTGAAAGATTTATAAAAACCAATCCTACTGCAGGCTTTCATATTAAACATTTGTTTTAAAAATAAAATTATCTGTGTACAAACATCTTGCAGTGATATAGTTGGCTAGCAGACGACAGCTTATTTCATATTTAGTTTTTCGGTTTAATATTTGAAAATGTCAAACTCATTTAAATTTCATACACAACACAATATGTCATTCATAATAATTTTTACTATTTCTATTGAAAAAAAAGGTTCTACATTTGTACAACATTTCATTCTAACATTTTGCACTTCATTCACAAAATTACTGCTTGACTTTTGACTTTAGAGCGCCATCTGTAGGACAATAGGACAATGATCACTCCCCATGACATCCTGTTGTATAGCATGCTCACACAAATCTTTCTTTAATCTGTCTGATAACACAAAGTAGTCCAACCTCCTGAAATACAAACATTAGAAATATAAAGCCTTTTAATAATAATTCTACTCTTTGGTTTAAATCCACCGCTACTCTCAATGATGAAGAACAATTAACCACTACACAAAGAAGGTAGTTGTTTCAAACGAAAATAAATCATTTTGTTCATAAAAATGTCTGAAACAATTATCACATGATTTACATTATCACATGATAAAAATATATTTAACTTAAAAATACAGACATACTGCGTATCACTGTATCAAAGTTAATTACTTTATTAAGTCTCCTAGAGTAACATGTAATTGTGATACCCAAAACTGAAATATTTACCATCCCACATTTTTAGCTCTTGCATTCATCATATATGTCCAGAAGGACAAACATTCCCGGGCATTAGGGTACAATTCTCTGAAAGAGTCAAAGAATCCCTCAGCTAACAAGTCTGTAAATCCTTGTCTCTCGTCGTCATGGAAACCTGGGGTTTTGTTTCTGTTTGTTTTTGGATTCTTGAGATCTGAAATAAATCAAAGCATTTTTATTGTAGACTGTAACATCTCACAAAAATTAGTTAGAGTTTCAGTGTTGTAAATTTGTTTCCTTGTTCAATTAGTGTTGTAAAATTTCATACTTTCTACATACTAAAAGTAGGTACACTGCAGATGTAAAAATTACTTTGTTGCTTCAACTCCACATCATCAAGCTGTAGATCAAGTATTAAATCATTCCCTTTCTGAGAAGTTTCTTGGAAGGACGGATGAAGTGGAGCGATAACTAGACTTGCCTCCACCTGAGGCAAAGCAGGTAAGAATATATTTGTAGTTGAACTCAATAGAATCAATAGAACAATAATGACTATAAAATATCATTTAATATTTTATAGTCCTTTAAATATACCTGTTTCCTGGTGAGCTACATTTAAATCTCCACAATATATAACTGGCTTCTTGGCATCTAACCCTTTCATATAGTCTCTGAAGGCTACATCCCATTCCTTTGTTCTGTATTTCAGTCTGACAAGGCCTTTACCAGAGTTAGGAACATCTACAATAACATAAGACTCAGACTAGAGAAAGGTATGTATACAATGTGTAGTTCTGTATTTTAGTCTGACAAGGCCTTTACCAGAATTAGGTACATCTACAATAACATAAGACTCAGACTATAGGAAGGTACACTGTAAAGTGCATTATACAAAACCTGTAGAATCATACTCTTTATTTTGTATGTCATGTACTGTATAGCTGTTTATTTTCACGGGTGTGAAATTTCCAGATTTTCATTGAATAAGGTATACAGAATATTTAACCGGTTGTTATTTTGGCGTATTCAAGGCTTTTATCAATACCTACGCATGCACCCTTTTAAATTGGACTGATTTATTTTGGTGCTTTTGTTCTATCCGTGGATATAAGCAAAAATTTACACCCCACGAAATAACCACCTATACAGTTTTCAAAAGATCTTTTTAAAATGTATCATGGTGTCAAAGTTCTTTTTGTGTCTATTGTGGAAGAATAGTTAAAGATAGGATATCAAGGGAATATGTGAAGGTATGAAGGTAACTATTATCTGTAGGGTACTATGCGTTTACAAAGCCATATGTTTTAAAATTTTATCATATCATTAATCAGACTATCATTCTTATAATAGACTCTTAGCAGTCTTTCAATCTTGTTTACAACAGATTCTCTGAAGGACTTACAAGCGCCAACTAGGTAAAAAATATAATTATTACTATATCTATTTAAAACAAGATCAACTATCTATATAGGTATGAAAAATAATTATTGTAAAGAAATTATTCTGGATGATAATTGAAAGACAAGCCTCTAATGCAAACAAGAACTGTGAATCCATTTATTTTTGTGGGTACTAATTTTCATGGTTTGAAGAAAACTTGCATATTTATAGAAATTTAATTTCATTGTTCTGGCAAAGTCTGCATACATTCCTTCAGAAAAAATGTAATTTGTTGAACATTTAAATTTGTGGTTCACCTGTACCCACAAAATTCAGAAAAATAGGTATCCAAAGAGGAATAATGAATCCACAGTATGTACAGGTTATAGTACAAATAGAGAAAATATATTGACAAATTTGGTATCAAACAAGACCTATACAGTATTTGTTCACTGAAATGAGGACCCAATGGCCTCTGATGATGCTACAAAATGAATGTGTATTCCTCAGCTTCTAGTAAAGTTAAAATGATGTATCTAATCTGTATTGTTATGAGTATATACATCTATCCCCAGATTAAACTGTGTTGATTTATTTGTAACTACTGATAAATAGAAACAGTCATGTTTGTATGTTGTACAATTGTCTATTTATAACTGATTAACTAAAACATGTTATTCTTTTAAATGTGAATAAATTTTTCATCTCCCTTTTATTGACACTATAATCATGATAGATCTTCTTTTGAATTAAAGAATTTGACTAAAACTTCTATAGTGCTTTTTCTGGCTTACTTTTAAAACAAAAGAAAAACTTTTGCATGGCAACTGTTTCTGTAAAGAGACTTCATTTTAATATAGAAAAAAAAAAAAAAAAAGATTTGAAATCAACAAATTTGACTTGTCATTATAGATATGCATTGAAAAAATATAGATTCGACATTTATTTTTTTAAACAACATCATTGGATGTTAACAAGTTACTTCTTTTACCATGTTTACTCTGCTGTTGTATTGAATAGCTTTTGTTTTTTTGCCATGTAATTTTTGGTTTGTTTCGACTTATGATTTTGAATAACTCTTTGGTATCTTTCATCTGTCTCATGATGTTTAGTTGTTTAAATCCACACATTATCTGGAGGACAAGTAAAAACAATACTGGATTTGGCAATTGAATACTTTGACATTATATGGTTGCAATGACAAAATTGATGGTGTAGGTATTCTATCTCATTTATCCTGCAGCTCTGTTAATGTGATGAACATTTTCAACACTATTCCAAGATGTAGGAAAAAATGAAAAGAAGAAAAGATCCTTTCTATAAAACTTTCCTTCAACAAGAAATGCCTTCATGTCATCAACTTGGGTAATATCCCTTATCATATATCAGTTTAATCGAAAATACCTTTCTATCTTAAAGATCAGTCTACCTATTATTTCTTAAACCTTTACCAAACAAATTGCAACTTAAATTTTCAATTACAATCATGTTTTGCAGGATTTCAATATTGATGACTTCAAGTCAAAAGTTCCTGTTTGCATCTGTTCTAGTTCCCAATTCACATATAATAAAGATATGAGTGTCACATGAGGGTCAGGATCTACATACTCTTTTAAGAGCACCTGAGATCTCTCAAAGTTTTTGGTGGGGTTCTTGTTGCTCAGCCTATGATTCTTTATGTTGACAGTTTTATTGTTTTCAACTTATGAGTTTGAATGTCCCTTTTGTTTCCTTCGCCTCTCTCTTATCTCTTTGGCAATAATACCACATACTTAATTATTCTTGTTTGCTATTTAGTTTTGTATCAGTTATAACCTAATTAGTAATTATATTCATAATACTTTTTTTTCTTTTTATTTTAAATAATGGACTTTGGAAGTGTAATGAACATTGTATAATAATGAAAGAATTAAAATAATAGATTTACAACATTTAATAATAGCATACACACATATAAATATATATAATTCCATGTTAAGGGTTTTACTTATATACAGCTTACTATTTACCTCAAGATCATATTTTATATTTCATGTTTATATTGTTGTGTTTGAATTACAGTTTAAGAATATCTACATTTTTGACAGCATAGGTTTAACATCCTATAATGTTCATTTTATACAGCTTTCCAGTGTCAGAACTTTCTTCATTTGACATATCACATCCTATATATAACACTGCAAAGTTTCCTTCCATAGTGATGGCTAGAGATCTTGGATTATATATACCTATCTCTGAAGTTTTGTATGTGGTCAGTAGATGACCATTGTTGTCTAATATGTGTAATGTATTACTGCCATTGTCAGCTACAATAACATTGTCCATTGGTGTGGTGATTACTGTCTCTGGGTCGAACGTGATGTCACAGTTGATGAGAGGATGTCCGGTGTACTTATTGATGACATCTCCGTGACCTAATACAACTACTCTTGGATTAGGACACATTTGTACCACAAAAATATTACCATTCAGGGTACTGGTTATAGACCAAATATTTCTTTCAAATATTGGTCTATTGTTCTTATCTCTTATATACCTTATCAGATGACTACCATCTGTATCAATAACATCAACCCATGCATATGCACCGACTATAACTCGACCATCTTTG